>NW_027491932.1:0-600000 GCF_021521415.1 Bidens hawaiensis
ACGAAAAAAGACACGATGGTGTGCGAAAAGACACAATGACGAAAAAAGACACAATTATAAGCGAAAAGACACAATGGATGCGAAAAGACACAATGATAAGCGAAAAGACACAATGACGTAATTTTTGTTTTAAATTTTATATAACAAAATCATACTCATATTAAAGATAAAAAACGCTTGTTATTATAATGATTTTTTTTTTTAAAAAAATATCATACGAAAAAGTTATAGACGTTCTAAAATGATGGAGGTATTAACATGTGCCTTGCATGTGGAGAGAAAATGTGTACAATTACCTCTATACCCTTTTCCTTTTGGTTCACACTTGACACATGTCAATTATTTATGACTTCTCACATTTCTCATTTTTATAACTATTTATAGAATAACTTGACCCTAAAATTAAATTTTATCAAACCTATTTTATTGTCAAATTAAATCATTTTGAACTTTTCATCACTTTAATTGAAGTTTTTGGTTAAACATTTGTTATACCATTAACTCATATTTAATTGACGGATAACTTGGATTATAACATCTCATTCTAATTAAAGTATTTACTAAAATATATTTTCTTTTTTTTTTCTCTCTAAATATTTCATAACTCATTTCTTGTTATTTTTTATTCAACGAACCTAGAACTACTACTATTATTTTTCCTCTTCAATTAATAAACTCAATATATTTTTTTAACCAACTTATTATGAATTGTTTCCTCTTATTTTGTAACAAATCATATTAAAAAGAACCCAAAAAATTTATCTATGTGAACTTTAAAATTAAAAATGAAACTAGAAACATAAAACAAAGCTAAACAAAATTAACAGTCTCAATATTAAATGCAAATAAAAGTAAAAATGTCATATAAAGTCGGTTCAATGATAATTAATACCAAATACAAGTTAACAGAAACTTGTTAAAACAACTTGGCTCGCTTTCATTATATTAGACTTAGATGGACATTGAAGAATCACGGATCTAATCCCCGGGTATGGGTCCAGGATCCAATGAGTCCACAGGGTAAGATACGATAATTGCAACCAAGATATGAGTACAACTTCCCAAAGTTCAAAGACCGGAACCTGCAAAACAGACACCGTGAGTCTCGTTACATGAAGGACAAGAGGGGGGGTCTTCCTGTAACCACCATCCGGCGTGAGAATCAGTAACGTTCGTTAATGGAGAAAGTACTGAAGTAAACAGACTAAGTATAGTCAGAATGCAAGTGAGTGAATGAATACCTCATACCGTTTGACAAGGTATTTATAGCCGAATGATGTAGGAAGGTGATTGGGCCAGCTGTCCTCTTCTAGAGGATCTTCAATAACCGCCTGGACGCGTGTCATTTTATAATAGGTTGAGCTATACGTCCCATGTGCATAGGCATAACAACCCGGACACGTGTTGCCCAATGATATGACGGGTCGCACCCAGACCATGTGCACGGTTATAACAACCTGGCTAGGTGTCCTTTGTTCATTGGCTGTAGGTCACGTATTCCTCACGTAACAATCGTGGATATTCTTCTAGAAGGTAATTGGTTGGTGACAGTTGTTCCGCTGGCAATTCCTCTCGATCGTTTGGGCGGACTGATGTCCCATCCTGCGGACGACTTTCGAGGGTGGGAGGATGCTTCCGCGCGTGACATGAGGACATTCCTCCTCTATCGTGATATGCGGGTGATTCGTATGCCCCGCGGGTGGTTTATTAGAGATTCTTCTGTGACCCGCGGGTGGTACTTAAGGGTATTTGGGTCTTTTTGGTACCCTACCTCTATAAGTCCCCCAGTCCAGTGTTTCTTCCGCGTGAGGTCTTTATGCGGGTGAAATTTTGGACTCTAATGAGTTTTGGGGATTTTTGAATTTTGAAGTTTAGGTAAAAATATCTTCTGTTGGTATGGATAATCATGAAAAAAGGACAAGTTGACCACTCGCAGGCGCTGTGAACAGATGATGGGACGTTTTTGACGGCTGTCACTGTACCCGACTGTGCAGCTTTTTCTCTTTTTCGAATTTCCCGCGTGACGTGACGTTTATTGATTGGGCGATGATTTTCTCTCTCTACTATTCATATCCCATCAAATTAATTGCAATGGGTATAAAAGGAAGAGAAAACTTCCTATTGAAGCTTTATCGCCTTTTTTTTCCTTCTTTGTTCTCCTTTTGATCTATAGCTTTGGAATTTCTCCATAACCCTTTTGTCAAGATCGCCTGCAATGTCTAATGTTTAAACCAAAGTTGATGAGATAGAGATCTCTTGGGACCATTCAGAATATGAGAAGCTACTGGAGACGTATGGCATTCCACGGAATGGGAACCAGAGTTTCCTTCACCGGGTTCGATAGCCAGTCTATCTCCTCCTGGGAAAATGGCTGTCTAGGCCGATTACTTTACATGTGGGAATTTTCGTCTTCCTTTGACGAAATTCCTTATGAACTTGCTAACCGCTTATGGGATTCATTTGTCTCAACTACATCCACGTGCTATGATGCGAATCCGACACTATGAATTTGTCTGTATAGCACGGGACCTGGTGCCACATGTTGATAGATTCCCAGTTTTCTATCGTCTTGCCATCCGCAATGGTTGGTATTCCTGCCATGGATTTTCCGACCGAAGTATTGGATATGAGGTCGAGAAGGTGCCTTCCGATTGGCGTTGTAAGTTTTTTTGGATTTCTGAGGACGTGGTACCCGTTGCCATGGTCCGTCATCCGGTCAACTCTCGTGTTCCGGACGTTGCTACAGCTGCTCATGAGGGTCGTGACTGGTTCCGTAATCTAACAATGGAACCAACACCAATGCGGGCACTGCCAGAAGAAGCCCTAGTGTGGGCAGACATGAGTCGCTTATGGGCCTCAGAATTTATGGAGCCTATTTTTGTTGACTTATATGAACGTTAGTTATTCTTACTGTTTTTCCTTCTTTTGCGATGTATTATATAATTAAATTTTTTATCTCCTCAGGTCGAGTTTCGATGTTAAATGCCCTTTTTGAAGATAGGGGTTGTGTCCGACATGACATCCGGGATGCCGGTGACATGCCTATTCTTGAGAAGACTAAGTCCCGCTTCCTTTTTCCAAAGAAGGTGCGGGCTGAGCCTATTGTCTCGAACGCCATCTTTGAAACAGGTGCGTATGTTCTGAACCCTCATCCGCTTTTTGCTATTACTTCTGACGGGACGATCACCACTTTATTGTCGAGTGATGATGACGGTGATAGTTCTAACTTCTCAATCTCCCAAGGAGAGAGGGAATCTGATGACGATACACCTGAACCTTCTTCTGTCTCCCATTTGTTGGAAGAATTAGAGAAAAAGAGAGCTTTTATGGCTTTTCAAGTAGGACAAGCGGATGGCAAGACTGCGGATGCTGAGGCGGGACCTTCAAAGAAGAAACGAAAAACCCATCGTCCTAAGAAGCCACAGTACAGTCTTGCCGATCGTATTGACACAGTGGAAGGTATATATTAATCCTTTTAAGTATTATACTTTCATAAAATGTGTATCTAAAAATAGCTTTTGCTTTTGTAGATCCACTGATCTTCGGGGAAAATGTCTCTGAGAAGTTGCCTACACCAACTCCTCAAACCGAACATCAACCACCTCCCTCTCCAGAGAAGAATGTGGAGGATAAACCTCTGACTCCGCCTAGCAATATTAACACGGAAGATCAACCATCTTCACCTTTAGTTGAGGTTGACGTAGAAGAAAGAGTGCCGACTCCTCCGATCGATACTGCCACTGTAGAGGGAGCTAACGTCCAGTCTGAGACTGATAATCGTTTTAACTATCTTTTTGAGGCTGGGGGTGGTACTGGTGGTCAGCAGGATAATCCTGCTGTTAATGAGGAGGGTTACAGGACTGAGGAGTCTCTTCCTCAACCTCCTCCCCAACAACCTTTTTCAACCCCAACTCGCCTTAAGCCTTCGGGTTCTCGTTACTATGGGGATACGGGCCTGGGTGATACACATGAATTGTTTGTCCCTCTATGGGGGATTACTAACGGGTCACGGTTCTCTCATCCTAGAACGTGCATGGATTTTGTTGAACACTGTACACCACCTACTGAAATGGCGTATCAACGCGATCTTTCCCGCCATGACCTACATACCAATGTGGCCTACCACCTAGCTAATGCTTTAGCCGGTAGCCAAGAAGTCCTAAGTGAGTGGCGTACCTTAGGCGGGAAAGTGGGAGAGGCCCGGCGGGCCACTGAGGCTGCCAAGAAAGAGGCTGAGGAGCATCGCATTGCTGCCCAAACTGCTAAGTGGAAGCAGATCGATGCGGAGAATGCCCTCAAAAGTGAACAAGATCGTAATGCTGCTGCTGCTCGCCGATGGAAGGAAGCTTGTGAGAAGTAAAATTCCCTTCTTGAAGCTGCTCGGGAGAAGACCCAAAAGGAAAAAGATGACTTAGCCCGCGCTCAAGAAGCCAATTCTACATTGGAAGATCAAGTGGCCCTTCAAGGTGCACGAATCCATGATCTCGAGGCGGAGCTAAAATTGTAGATGGAGCGAGTCGAACTCAAAGATCAGAGTGCTGCTGAAATTCAAACTGCCTATAACTCTCACCTTCAAGCTCATGAGGAAGCTATTGCAGAATCAAGGGGGTTCCGGGTGCGGGCGGAACGTGCGGAGCAAGACCGTCAATGGTTCATTACTCGAGGCGTTGATGCTGTAAGTTATTCTTTATTACTTGTTAATTTATTCTCACTTTTTGATATTTGGGAACTTATGTTTTTGTCCTAACAGGTCGTCCGCCATATCAAAGGAAGTAAGGAGCTGAATGATAGTTTTGCCAATGTGATGGCTGCCTCCTCTTCACTTGGGCGTGTGGCAGGCTTTCATGAAGGGATGAATTATGCCCAGAGAAATCGTACATTCCGAGATCATCCGATTCATGGTGTAAATGTCAAACAGGATCGTGCCAATCGGGTTAGAGAGCATGATGCTTTGGTCTTCCCATTACAAAATATGCTCCCGGAATTTGCTTCCGCGGATGATGGCTTGCAACTTTTAAAGATCTATCTTGGTGAAGAATTTGAGGACGATTCTTCGGAAGATACTTCGTTAAAGGGTCCGGAAGACCCATCAACCTCGAATCTTTAGGATAGGCTTAGATGTTTAATACTTGTAATTTTTCTTTTCTCTTTTTGTAATTATGTTTTGAATAATTAATGAGAAAAAGATTTTTGAGTTTTGTGGACATTCAACTGTTTGAAGAAAATATCTCTAAAAGATATTTTTGAAATTTACAACTTTTTGAAATGTTTAAACGTTTGGATAACTATGATGACGTGACGGAGAGAAATTTTTTGAGGACAACTGACAAGACGTGGAGAACGCTGGTGACAGCCGGTTTGCATTATCTTGAAATTCCCGCCTGACGTGCCAACCATCTGGCGGTCCGCGATTTCTCTCTCCTCTGTCACTTTATGGGTCGCATTAATTGCGATGGGTATAAATATAACCCTTGTGATTTCCATCTAATCTTTATCACTTTCAGATTTCTCTCAAACGCTCTAGACTTTCCAACCTTCTCTGAGATTTCTTTATCCTTCTATTATTCAAATGGCTAAAGAAAAGAAAAGTACTCCTGCTATCAACGAGGTTGAAGCCTGCCTTAAAGAAGAAGATTATAATGATGTTGTCAACGTATACAGATTGACAACGGAGTGGGAACCGGAACGCGTTGGTAGTGGTTCTATTGCCACTAGTCCTCATCCGAGGAAAATGGCTGTCTACGTAGACCATTTTACTATGGGGAACTTCCGGATTCCGATTACCAAATTTGTCGGATCAATCTTAACAATTTATGGGATTCATCGTTCCCAGATCCATCCCTTCGGGATGTTGAGGATTCGACACTTCGAATTCTGTTGCCAAACTCGCAATCTTGAACCGAGTATTGGTATGTTTGCTTCCTTTTATAAAATGACTTTTCGTGACGGGTGGTACAGCTTTGCGTCTATCGAGAAGCGGATTATAGGCACGGAGTGGCTCCGTAGCCTTTATGGCTGGAAGCCCAAGTTTTTCTGGATTCGCGAGGACGTCATTCCGTTCAAGATGACGAGACGTAAGGTGGAAACTCCCATGCCTGTGGTTCCGGCCGCCGCTCATGAGGGCCAGGCGTGGTATAAAACTCTAATATCCACGCCCACTCCCATGCGCCCAATTCATGAGGGAGCTATGGTGAGTGCGAAGATGAGCCGATTGTGACCATTTCCAACTTTGGAACCTTACTACGAGCGGACTGATAAGAGTAAGTTTGGGAATATTTGTGGTTTGCTAATATCCCTTAGATTTCTAACTGTTATAATCTCTTTGTGTAGGTGAAGGTTCCGCATTCAGCACTCTGTTGGACCAAGAAGGGGGCATGATGGTGCGACGTCCTATTGATCCAAAAGATGGTCCCCTTTTAGTTCGGACGAGCAACAACTTTTTGTTCCATGCTGCCAAAATTCGTCCGGAACCATTGGTCTCCGAACCAATGTATGCTAAAGGTGAGAAGTATGTTGAAGAAACCATGCTCAAAGGTGAGGGCATTCTACAACCTAGGCCTGTAACTGCCATTACTTCTAGCGGGGTAATTGTACTCTTTCATCTAGCGAGGAGTCATCACTTTGTGAGGAAGTTTATTCAACTGATGCTAACCAAGCTGTGGGCTCAAGTGCAGGTCTTACCCGTCAACGAGCCGCGACTACTCCGGCAGCAGGACAAGATGACGCTGACGGCACTGCGAAGGTTGAGGGTCCAGGACCCGATAATGTTACTGCTGAGGGCAAACGTATGGTCATTGACGCGGGAGCCTCCAAAGTGGCAGGTAAGCGGAAGGTTAATCTGGTAAAGATTGTCTTAAAGAAGAAAAAATCCAAATAGACAAATCCTGCCGCGTTGGATGCGCGTTTGGAGCAGCTTGATGCTGAAGACCCTTCGTTAGGTATGCAAAACTTTTCTTTACTTTGTTATCTTATTTAGATTGGAGTATTCCTAACCCTCCATTAATGGTTTTCAGTGAACCTGGACAACCTTTCCGAAGGTATTTCTGGTTTGAAGGACTCACCTCTTCGTCCGCCACCACCACCTCCTAACACTGCCAAGGACCTGGTCATTGTGGCGGATGATTCTCCCATGAAGGATAAGGGGGTCGATACGACTGATCATGCCAAGGTGTCGCCCTCTTATAATGTTTACCGTTTCAGGGATCAGGGGGTGTGAGCACGTTTCCTTATGCTTCCCAAAATTCTCCTACTCCTGAAGAGGAGACCCTACCCCGCATCAACCTAATTGGTCCTTACGTCGGGATTCGACATTCCGTGACGTGGACGCATGTTATGAATTTCTGCGGGAAGGTCTTCAGCACGGTGAAAAGGAAAGACGTCGCCTCAGTGTCCGCCAGGAATTGCTGAACTCCCACTCTTACTATGTGGCAAATTATATTTCCACTACCCATGAAATAACCAGAGACTGGTTGGCGATGAATGAGGAATGGGACGAACTGGCGACTTCTGCTTCCGATGCCAAAGAATAAGCCCTTAGGGCTATCAACGAAGATAGGGAAGCCAATCAGGCCCTGGAGGCGGAGAGGGTAGCTCAATCCGCTGCTGAGGAATCGAGGGATGTTCTTCAGAAACAATTGACGAACAAGCCAGATTGATAAATGAACAAGCCAAGTCGATGGAGACCCTTCAAGCTGAATCAACTTCTAAGGACAAACGTCTACTTGATCTTAATGCCAAGAACCGTGCGCAGGCCTTGGAATGCGCTGGCGATAAGCTGGAACTTGTCCAAGCTAAAGCGGATCAAAAATGGCTACTGTCGGAAGCCATCCCCAAGGTATACATTTTATTCTTATCAAATAATCTAAGTGTTTTAGAGTTACTCATGTATGATTGTTTCAACAGGTCATCGCTGATGTTCGGGCTAGTGATGAGCTCGGGAACTGCGTTGCTATCCTTCTGAAGGCCTCTAAACAAGCTGGTCGCCAATTGGGTTTCCAAGAAGGTTACCAATTTGGTTTAACTTCTAAGCTTCCTGAAGAATACATCCTAGCTGGTTAGGACACTGTTGGCATCCTCAAGCAGAAATCGAAGGATTTTGATTCGTTGAAGTTTTCTTTGACGAATCAGATATCCGATCTCGCTGATAAGGAAGACAGCATCCAGCAGCTAAAAGCTCTTCTTGAACTTGATGAGGAAGAAGAAGATGCGGAAGATGCGGGAAGCAAGGATGCTGAGCATGATGATGCTGCCACATAAATTTTTCTGTTCTTGTAATTGATCCTCTTTTTATCTATGTTGTAATCCCTTTTAAGTAAATAAAGAAAGTTTTAGTTCTGCGTCCGGTACACTTTGTTTATTTATCATAATATAAGTGTTCATAGGACCTTCGTTATGTGTCAATAAAGGATTACAAGTCATAAGTGACTGAAAATAAAATTTCCATTAGAAAGGCATAAGCCGAATTACAAGAAGCAAAAATACATAAGTTGTAAACATTCAATTGGGCTCGCCGGCCAGAAGAACAAACTACATATAACACTTCTTTAGTTGTGCTCCATTCCAAGTCCTAGGGATCTCAGTCCCATCCAACTTTTCCAACTTGTAGGTCACTTTAGATAAAACTTTCTGAATTTTATAGGGTCCTTCCCAAGTTGTGGCCAACTTGCCCAGAGGCTCTTGTCCGGAGGCTTCATTATTGCGGAAGACAAAGTCTACCGCATCGAATTCACATCTTTGAACCCGCGAGTTATAATATTTTTGCAACTGTCGTTTGTAATTATGCTTGCGGATTGATGATAGTTCTCTCCTTTCCTCGAGGAGGTCAATGTTCATCCGGAGTTCATGATCATTACCCTCAATCATGAGAACTCTAGCAGATGGGATATCAATCTCAGCGGGAATCATGGCTTCTATGCTATATGTTAAACTGAAGGGGGGTTCGGAATTACTGGAATTCTTTTAAGTGCAGAAGGCCCATAATACATGGGGCAATTCGTTCACCCATCCCGTTCCTTTCGTCCCTAATCTCGTCTTGATTCCCTTTTTGATTGTCCGATTGGTTCTTTCGACTTGACCATTCGCTTGCGGGTGGGCTACAGAGGTGAAGATTTGAGAAATGTGTAATTCTTTTAACCATTCTTGTAACCCATTGTCGGCAAACTGTGTCCCGTTGTCACTAACAAGCTCTAGGGGGAGGCCGAAACGGCATATGATGAATTCCCACAAGAATTTTTTAACACTCGCTGCTGTTATAGAAGCAACTGGCTTGGCCTCCACCCATTTTGTAAAGTAGTCGATGGCTACTATTAAGAATTTGACCCGTCCAGGGGCTTCAGAGAAAGGTCTCATGATATCAATAGCCCATTTTTGGAACGGCCAAGCTGAAGTGACTGGAACTAACTCGTTCTTTAGCCGTAGCGTGTTAGGGGCATGCCGTTGACAAGAATCGCACTTTCTGATTTCATTCACAGCATTCAAGTGCATCCCCGGCCAATAATATCCAGCATTCAATAACTTCGCCACGACCATGCGTGGGCCAGCGTGAAGACCACAAATGCCTTCATGAACCTCTCTGATTAGGTAGTTCGTGTCCTCGGCGTCCACACATCATAGTAATGGTCCGAGGAAGGAACGTCAGTACAAAACACCGTCAAGTATCTGATAGTTCAAGGCTTTGTGCTTTATCTTCCGATCCACTGCCTTTCCTTTCGGGAGTGCTCCGGATGACAAATATGTTATAATGGGTGTCATCCAAGATTCTACCTCCGTTTGGATCACTAAAACTTGATGCTGCGGAACAGACGGGCGGTCTAATATTTCGATACGGATGTCTTTGGCAAAATGTTCAAAGTTTGTTGAAGCCAATTTACTAAGAGCATCCGCTGATTTATTCTCGCTTCTCTTTATATGAATGACTTTGCAAGAAGAGAATTGTAGCATCAGATCTTTCGCCTGTGACACATATGAAGCCATGATATTATTTTTTTCTTCGTATGTGCCATTGATCTGTCCCGCGATCAACATGGAATCCACTCGAGCTTCCAAATGCTTAACCCCAAGCTTTTTGGCTATCCGTAAGCCCGCCAAGAAAGATTCATATTCTGCCTCATTGTTGGTACTTTTGAAGTCCAATTTTATAGCATATGTAAACTCATGGCCTTCGGGATTGACTAGCCTGAGGCCTGCGCCACATCCCTCACTGCTTGAAGCTCCATCCGTAAATAAGGATCACATATGTCCTGATTCCGGAGGTGCTTGGGGTTGTTGCTCGATCAAACATTCTTTTTATTTTTGACGCGGGACCTCTGTCACGAAGTCCGCCAACACTTGCCCTTTGATTGCTGGTCTAGGTTTGTATTCTATTGCGTGTTCACCTAGCTCGATGGCCCATTTGGCCAATCGCCCTGAAAATTCTGGCTTGCTGAGAATGTTTTTGAGCTTGTATCCAGTTAAGACATTGATGGGGTGCCTTGAAAGTACCTGCGGAGGCGTCGTGCAGCATAGACCAGTGCCAAAACAAGTTTTTTCTAGCATGGAATATCTTGTTTCTAGATCCGATAGTGTTCTGCTGACGTAGTAGATTGGTGTCTGAACATTCTTGCGATCTGTCAGAAGGACGGCCCCAATAGCAATGTCTGAAGCTGATAGGTATAACGTCAAAGGTTCTCCCGCGTGAGGTGCGCTTAACATTGGGAGTTCCATCAAACATTTTTTAACCTCCAAGAAAGCTTGTTCCGCTTCCGCGGCCCATTTTAATTGTGCTTTTTTGAGACAATTCCTTAGAGTTGAGATGAAAGGATGGACTTGGCTGCATGATTTGCTAAAAAACAATTCAAGGCCACCAGTCGGCCATTGAGTGTCTGAACTTCCTTGAGGGATGATGGAGAAGGCATGCGGGCTATAGCTTGAACTTTGTCTGGGTTAGCTTTGAAGCCCGCGTCCATGACAATCACTCCCAGAAACTTTCCTTCTTCCATTCCAGATGAGCACTTGGCCGGATTCAGCTTCATGTTAATACCTTTCAAGGTTTCAAACGTCTCTTCAATATCTCTTAAGATCTGGTCTTCCTCAACACTTTTTATTACGAGATCATCCATATACACTTCTAAATTCCGGCCAATTTGATCTTTGAACGCTATGTCCATTAATCGTTGATATGTGGCTCCCGCATTCTTTAGTCCGAAAGGCATCATTTTGTAGCAAAAGGTGCATTGATCAGTGCGAAATGCTGTTTTGTCCCCATCGCCCGCTGCCATGCGGATCTGATGGTAGCCTTTGTAGGCATCCAGGAAGCATTTGAATTTGAATGGTGCCATAACATCAACCTTGAGATCTATTTCGGGTAAGGGATAACAATCTTTGGGACATGCTTTATTTAGATCTTTGAAATCGATACACATCCGCCATGACCCATTGCTTTTGGGGAAAATAACTGGATTAGCAACCCAGGTTTGGTAACGAATTGGGCGGATGATTCCAGCTTGTAAGAGATCCTGGACTTGCTCATTCATTACTTTTGTTTGTTCCGGACCCATCTTACGTTGTTTCTGAACGATTGGCGTAAACAACGGGTTTACCCTTAATTTGTGTTCCGCAATGTTCCTCGGGACACCGGTCATATCCGCGGGTTGCCATGCGAAAACATCAATATTCTTTGATAATAACTGTTTCAAGAAGGTTTGTACTATCTCGGAAATAGCAGGTCCTATTGTTACAGTTTGATCAGGAAATTTTTTGTTCAAAACCCATTTCTCTGGTTCAGTCTTCACAGTTTGTTTTGGAATCTTGCTAGGTTTTGAGCTCTAGGTTGCAAAGCAGTGCCGATTAACATGAATTATTGCTATGCCAGTGCAAGTTGGAACTCCTACTGCACCGTGTGCTGTGGACGGATGAGCATTGAAGTCACCAATCGCTTCTCGTCCAAGAATAATGTCATGTTTTGATGTTGCTGGCAAAACCAGAAATTCGACCTCCTCGGACCTAGAATGAATTCCGTCGCTTAGGGTGACTGGGAATGAAATTACCCCTCGCGGATGCATTATCTCCCCTACGAACCCCGATACTGGAGCGTGGATGGGTTTTAGTCTTTCCTTATCTTCTTCGTCAAGTTGTTCAAAACATTGTTCATACATAATGTCCGAAGTACTACCAGTATCGAAGAAGACGTACTGGGAACGGTAGTGTCCGAATTGGGCAGTGATGATCAAGGGGTTTTTGTTATTTGGGCCTCCCTTGATTAGAGGAAATATCACTGGCTCATTCTTCCATTCCTCATCATCAGACTCTTTCCTCTTTTTCCCTGTATCGTATCCGCCTTGTATCATATGGACGTTTAAATCTTTGACTTGCTTTTTACTCGGACCCTGGATATCCCGTGTGGGAGCTTTACCATTGTCAGGTTTCCCACCTTTTACCAAGTGTCCAAGTTTTCCAGACTTTACAGCCGCTTCAATTTCATTTTTTAATGTTCTGCATTCATTCGTATTATGACCAACGTCATCATGATACGAACAACGCTTTTTCGGGTCAAGGAATGACCTTCTTGTCAGTGGCTGGTGTTTTCTAAAATTCACATTCTCCGTGGTGAGAATTTCGGCGGGAGTCTTTGAAAGAGGAGTCCAATTATTGGGACCTCGATTCAAGGGTCCCGCTTTGTTCTTGTTGCGTATGAGGGATCGTGCATCAAATGGTTTTGGTGCTTCCGTACTTGGCTGAAGTCTTGACCAGATAGGGCCTTTTGCCTGTCTATTTGGTCTCGGAGTTTGAAATTCGACTTTAAATTTTTTCTTTGAGTTACCACTTCTCAATGTTTTCTCAGTGTTCGCATACACCTTTGCTGCAGTCATGAGATCGTCCCACTCTTTTGGCATTCCATCTCTGCCAGTAAGTGTGCGGACTAAATCATCACATTTGACGTTTTTGCGGAAGGCACCACGAAGCATGTCTTTACTAATTCCACCGATGTTCAGGCTCTCATCGTTGAACCTGGTGATAAAATCTTCTATAGACTCGTTATCGCGCCGAATGACATCTAAAATTTTTGATTGGTCCCGCGTATGTTTCTTCTGCTGACTGAATTGCTGAGAAAATTTTTTCACCAAATCGTCCCAGCTAGAAATTTCACCGTCAGGTAACTTTTCAAACCACTCTCTTGTTGCCCCTGTTAGTGTCAATGCGAACATGTGACACCAATAGGAAAGCGTCCAACCACTAACACCACCTACCGCCACAAAGTTCTGGAGATGATCGCTTGGATCAGTCATACCATTGTATTTACCTACCGATGTAGGTATTTTAGCATTAACAGGAAAGGGTGCTGTGGCAATGCTCGCTATGAATTTTGATTTTTCGGCGAAAGCCGCGGGGTTTGGTAAAGTCTCGTTCAGCATTTCTATGGTACTCGGTGTGGCGGTCTATGTCTTTCAGACGACTGTTCTCGCCTTTGAGCTCATCCTACTATCCCCGGTAACATACTGTAATCTCCCAGGTGATAAGATGAATCGTAACTATCAAACTCGTCCAAATAAGATGGTATCTGCATGTCTATGCGAGGACGAGGGCATAGCCTCGGTAATTCGCCAAACTCTGGCTCCGCCTGTTGGCTGTAACGAATCTGAATTCCTCTCACTATTGGTGGAGGAGAAGGAGATCCCCTAGGAGATTCCTCATAATCCATAGTGCGAGCGTGAAGTCGTTCATTACGCTTTTTTCGCTCGTATTCAACCATCAAACTTTGTTGTTGCACGTGGAGCCACTCTTCAGGAGTTAATGCTCCTCTGGATCTAGAATTACTTTGATGAGATCTCGCTATGTCAGAATCGCCTGAATCATTTTCCAGATCCAATTTTGGCCGTTTCCGGCGAGTCTCTTCCGTAATTCGTTTTTGACCCAAATTAGAACCTTCCGGTGCTAAGGCACGTCCCATGTTTGTGGGAGTGAGATCGGTTGGTGCTGTAACATTTTCTAGGGTAAAACCCCCAGGTGTTACCTCAGTGATTCGTGACCCCGAAGCAGTGATACGCTCAAGAGCACAGCCACCCGGAGTTGTGATACGTGTAAAAACACTAAGACTCGGAGGTGCTTCTGTGTTAGTTACACGCGAATCGGGTGCAGAAGTTCCCGTCGGCCCTTCAGGAAGTTTACTCATATCAAACAAACCAAAAAACCAACAGAGACAAAATTATGCAGTTCTAACACCAACACGGATGACACTAATGAAGAAACACGGATCCGATCCCCGAGTATGGGTCCTGGATCCAATGAGTCCATAGGGTAAGATACGATAATTGCAACCAAGATATGAGTACAACTTCCCAAAGTCCAATGACCGGAACCTGCAAAACAGACACCGTGAGTCTCGTTACCGGAAGGACAAGAGGGGGGGTCTTCCTGTAACCACCCTCCGGCGTGAGAATCGGTAACTTTCGTTAATGGAGAAAGTACTTAAGTAAACAGACTAAGTATAGTCAGAATGCAAGTGAGTGAATGAATACCTCATACCGTTTGACAAGGTATTTATAGCCGAAGGATGTAGGAAGGTGATTGGGCCAGCTGTCCTCTTCTAGAGGATCTTCAATAACCGCCTGGACGCGTGTCCTTTTATGATAGGTTGAGCTATACGTCCCATGTGCATAGGCATAACAACCCGGACACGTGTTGCCCAATGATATGACGGGTCGCACCCAGACCATGTGCACGGTTATAACAACCTGGCCATGTGTCCTTTGTTCATTAGCTGGTAGGTCACGTATTCCTCACGTAACAATCGCGGATATTCTTCTAGAAGGTAATTGGTTGGTGACAGCTGTTCCGCTGGCAATTCCTCTCGATCGTTTGGGCGGACTGATGTCCTATCCTGTGGACGACTTTCGAGGGTGGGAGGATGGTTCCGCGCGTGACATGAGAACATTCCTCCTCTATCGTGATATGCGGGTGATCCGTATGCCCCGCGGGTGGCTTATTAGAGGTTATTCTGTGACCCGCGGGTGGTATTTAAGGGTATTTGAGTCTTTTTGGTACCCTACCTCTATAGACATCTTGCCGTGTTGTCTACATATTCCACAATGATAAGTATTTTTTTTTCCTTTAAAGTCCATTTCATATTTCATACATGCATGGCCTCATCTTCTTTTAACATGTCCTCTTCATCTCCAATTCCTTTTATTCTAACATGTCATCCGTATCATATTATTATTTGCATCCGCAAATTGAGACGTTACGCTAATCCTAATTTTGAATCAATTTTGATATTGTAATATAATGCATGATAAAAGGAAGATGGAAGCTTGATGGAAACCATAATAACCCTTGGCTAAAAGTATGAAAAAACAAGTCTTAGAAATTTTCTTTCACGCTATTTCTTCAAATACGCTATACAACGAGTAGCTAGATTTAATCTGCAGATGGTGAAGAAACATAAAAAAAGCCCTGAAAATATGAAAGAAACAATTTTTAAAACTTTCTTATAATAAAAAGAATTTGACAGAATCGAATTTACGATTGAATCCACAACTTGCAACAAGAATTTCAAACACTGAAACATGCAATTCGCCTTGAAGAATCAATCCAAAGCTGCAATTAATTTAATCGAATCATTAATTAATTTTGAGACCTGCAGTTGAACTTAATAAATTAAATCCTGTGATTGAACGTGAAGAGTAGATCACGACCTGGAGAATCGAAACATGCAATTTAAAGTGAAGAATGGATATTGTCGAATGGATTGACTCGAGTGGTTCAAGCGTGAAGAATCGCTTGAACTGATTTGGAAACCTACATGTGAAAGAGGCATTTTTTTTTTAATTTAGAAAAAAAGAAAATAAAAAAAAAACCTAGTTTGGTACATACTTTTATAATAACCTATTTTGATAAATAATCAACCCCCCCCCCCCCCCCCCCTGGTAAAAACTCTCATTTTGCTTGAATATTTACTTTTAGTATTACAAATTATATATTTTTGAATTTTATGTGTTATATTATATACGTACAATTGTCAAACAATAAAGCTTTAAATATTCAAGCACAAATGTCTGATAACATTTTATTGAGTGGTATATATAAGCCTAAACTTTCATGCTCAAATTCTTCGTTTCAGGGTATTTTAAACGGGCACAAACATTTCATGTCTAATTCTATTACCAATCTAAATCACCATGTAATACTGATTAACTGAGTGAGAGTCAAACTTGATGTTTTTTTTAAAAAAAAAATGGGTTCATGTTTGGGTTCAAAACATTCAACCTGTCAAAACAACAACCCGACACAATGGACGCATTGATTTCTAGTACTTCCCTATAAATCACATTATCCAATTTCCAATTAATCAAACAAATTAACATACACTATACTGACGCATCCATCACACTAAACATATATAGAATTCAAATTAAACATTTAAAAAATAACTGAAACAATACTATTGCATCACTCTCTGTTAATGTAGGAAACAAACGAATCAGCCTCCTTACGACATTCACCACCCTCTGAAACCGATCTCCTTACGGCCTCCGCCAATTCAACCGCCTTCTTCCGCACCCTCTCCCCTTCACTAGAGTCAATTAGCCTCCTAATAACATCTTCCACCACCAACGACGACACCAAGTCGTCCCTATGTTCCCAATCACTCACAACCAGCCCAACTCTAAGAACATCAGTGATCAAAAACGCGTTACGTGGCTGATCAGAATGCATGGGCCAAGTGGCTATTGGCACACCTGCTAATATACTCTCCATAGTCGAGTTCCATCCACAATGACTCATAAACCCACCAGTTCCAACATGTTCTAAAATCTCCACTTGCGGGGCCCACCCCCGCACCACCAGCCCACGCCCTTCCACCCGTTCTTCGAATCCCACCGGCAAATCCGACATTTTAGCCTCATCTCCCGAAACATCACCCATGTCCGATGAACGTACCACCCAAATAAACCGTTGTTGGCTTCTCTCTAGCCCTGCAGCCAGCTCTTTAAACTGTCGGTCGCTAAAGGTGGTGGTCGTCCCAAAAGACACATAAATGACCGAATTCGGAGGCTGCAAGTCCAGCCACTGCAAACAGTTGTGACGGTTTCCTAAAACCGTCACAACTAATTTGTCAGCAAGGCTGAACGGCCCCATTGCCCAAATTTTCTTTGTATCGTTAAATTCTTCCCTCTCTAAATATTTAATATATTCACCTTCAATAACTCTTGACGAATCAAATAACTCCCCGACGTGAAAACCGACATGCGGGTACTGAAAAATCATAAACTCTGTAAACTCGGGCGACAAAGTTCCATCTTCGGACGGCAGCAGGTTTAGCACATCCGGGTCCATTGGGAACGGCCTGCCCTTTAACTCCCATTTCCTCCAGAAGGCGTCGCATGCAGAGAGGGGATTAAAGATGTAAGTCTCGGCGTTGGGTATCGTTTTCACGTCTTGGACGGTGTACGACATGAGAACGTCATGAATAACAGCGACTCTTCGGGCGGTGGTGGATATAGAAGCTACGAGATCAGCGATCGGGTGGCGGAGATGGATGGTTGATTCGAAAGCGGGTTGTAAGTGGGTCGGGAAGCGGTTAGAAGGGTTAGGAGGTGGTGAGGTGAATGTAGGAGTCGGGAGTTGATGGAAATTAATATTATTATTATTATTATTATTAGGGAGTGCGGCATTGGAGTATTGGTGGAGGCGGGAACGGAGTTGGTGGAGGTGAGTGGTGGTGGTGATGAAGTGGACAGGGATGTTGTAGGCGGAGATGAGGCGGGAGAGGTGGAGAAGCTGGTTCAGATGGCCGTGGGCGACGAAGGGAATCATGACGACTACGACATCGGCCGGCGGCTGGTTGCTCATGTTTTGTAATATTGTTGAGTGGTGACTGGTGAGTGCAGTAGGGCTGACTGGTGACTGCTGAAACCTTTATATTGTATTCGTGTGTCATGGTTATGTGATTATTTGTTATTTTTAGAAAAAAAAGTTGACTTTTAATATTGTTTTTAGTATTTTTTTAGTTGATTATTTTTCTTATTATATGACTTCATTAGTACTCATGTTTTAATTAAACAATTGCAAACTGCCATGTCTCTTTGAATAGATCCATATATTAGAGCATTAAAACAATAAACTCATATGGTCATACAAACCATCATATCATCATCACACTATATTTCAAACTTATCTCAAAAACATTATTTTTTTCCACAACAAATCTTTACAACCAGAAAAAAGTTTGGCTGATAAATCTCAACTATTATCTTTTGGTTGTCTTCGGTCCAAACTAATGAATTGGCTGATAAATGATCCCACATTTTATCATATTTGTTCTCAACGGTCTACGACTAACAGAATTCTAACGTCATTAGTTGCAGACTTGCAAGTCGCCAGAAAAAAGTTTTTTCCGAAATATTAATATTTTGTTTTAAAAAAATTCAACATTTTCGTATCGAACATCTTTGTAACCTTGGATCGCACCTTTAGAAACCTTTTTTTCTAGTAAAAGCCCCAATTATTGAGGTCGCTGGAACCTAGATCCATCGTCAGAATATGTTGATGGTGCTCAAGTGGTGGTGGTTGGTTGGTGGTGAGTCAACCGGTGGTGGTGGCGATGTTAAATGTTGAGTTTTCCGGCAAAAAAATGTGACTTTTAATGCCAAAAGCGTTTTTTATGCGACCCACAAGTAATGACGTTAGGATTATGTTAGTCGCGAGCCATTGAGAACAAATGAGTTAAAGGATGAGACCTTCGGCAACCAATTCATTAGTTAGGATCGACAACAACCAAATATGATAGTTGAGATTAATAAAAACTAATATACCTATTTTATGTTAGTCGCCATTTAATCCATTCAATCCTTTTCTTTCAAATATATTTAAGTATTAAGGTTTTTTAAAAGTATTTTCTTATTCTTTTTCGAATATTATTTAAAGATTAATTAAAGAACTACTAACCTAGAAGATGGAAGTGCTTTGGTAAATCTTTAATGACTGAGTTTTTCTCAACATTCACATGTAGCTTTTATTGAATAAAGCAGTTATTTTGGTATTGTAAACTATACCAATTGTATCATAAAGAAACGAACACCAAACAGTTACGTAACATGGGGATCCCTTCTAATTATGTTATAATTTAATGAGAAACATAAAATTCACTAAATAATACCATTTATTAAAATAAATATATGAATTATAAATTAAGTTACAATGTCTTTTTGCACTTGAATGTTTAACTAACAACGATGTGAATTGAATTTTGGTATTTATATTAAAACATATATGATATACACCTTTAACTCTTATTTTTTACTAGTTTAATTTTATCTGATAACTTTTGTTCATAAACTTAAAAAAAGACAAAAACTTATTAAAACTAAATATGTGATTGTGATTATTATTTTTTTTCTTCACGTTCGGGTAAAAGTTTTATTAAAAATCTAGTTATGTTATAAATAAAACGGGTTTTTAATATCATAAACTCTGCCGACTGTTAGAACCGTACCAGTACCGTGACAAACTAAACCAATACCGTTAAAACACTTTATTTGATAACTTTTGTTTGTTAATTTTCAAAAAAATATATATGCGATTGTGATTAATGTTAATAATGTAAACCATAGTTATTGTCGGTACTGTAATGATACCATAACAAACCTAAGAAATATTGCGATTGAACAACAATGTAACACAAGGGATCCTACCCCTCCTATAACAATTAGAATTAGAGGAGAATAAAATGTGACATGAAACACACTTAATAAATGTTCATTAATATATCATCATTTTTTAAAAATATAATTAAAATTAATTAAATGCTACATGAAGTACATTTAATAAATGTTCATTAATATATCATATGGTTTAATGAATATTTATAATTAAGTACATGAAATGCATTAAATAAATGTTTATAACAGATAAACTATTTATATATTAAAATAAAATTGAATTGCATATTATCTTAATTACAATGTCGCTTTGCTATTGAATGCATAACCAACAATGAGAATTAAATGTTGCACATTATATATATATATATAGAAAAGAGTTCAAATAAAAAACAATTGTTATGTGAGAAGTGTGAGAAGACTTTGAAAATGAGGAAAACCACCTAAATAGGACACTATACCATGTAAACAAGAAACTATACAACTTTTAGAAACTACCAATCTCAACCACTAGATCCAAGATCTAAGGGTCTACATCTATTCTTATGCCTCTCACAAACTATGGTTTTTTACGATAACAATACCCTATAATCATACCCAATATATATAGGGTATGATTATCGTAAAAAACAATAGTTTGTGTGAGGCATAAGAATAGATGTAGACCCTTAGATCTTGGATCTAGTGGTTGAGATTGGTAGTTTCTAAAAGTTGTATAGTTTCTTATTTACATGGTATAGTGTCCTATTTAGGTGGTTTACCTTTATTTTAAAGTCTTCTCACACTTCTCACAAAACAATTGTTTTTTATTTGAACTCTTTTCTATATATAAAAGGGTTAAAATAAAAAGACATAGTTTTGTAGGAAGAATAAGATTAACATAAAATTTAGAGTTAGGAAACTATGTAGCCTAAAACCTAGATCTTAGGAAACTATTTGGTCGTTTAAAAACTACCAATCTCAACTACTATATCATGGATTCAAGGGCTTAGATTTATTTTTACTCTTTTTAGGAAACTATTTCTTTTTATTATAACTCACCCCTATATATATATATATATATATATATATATTTGTGTATTGTATTTGTACGTGCAGTAGTGTTGTATTGTATGCAAACAATATAAAAGAAAGCCGATTTAGTGCACATGTGCATTAGTGTTGGAATACATATATGTACTAGTGTGTATTCGATGTTTACATAAGTGCTATATTGCATATATATACAACAGTGTGTATTAGATGTGTGCAATAGTGTTGTATTCTATGCAATACAACACTCTTGCATATATGCCATACACACTATTGCACATATGCACTAAACCGACGAGGTTACCGACAACCGTTGGTTTTTTAATAATATATACATATAAGAAAAATGAAAAAAAAACTACAAAAATTTTAAGAAATAATAATAATACTTTTTTATAAGTTTTAAAGTTTTATTTTTAAGGAAAGTTTTCATTTGATATCACCCCTATATGTGTGTGTGTGTGTGTGTGTGTGTGTGTGTGTGTGATGAGGATCTTAAAAGAACTTTGTGAACCATTTTAGGCCACAAAAAAAACATCTTAAAAAAGTATTTATAAATTATAAAAATGAAAAAAAAACAAAAAATTTTAAAAAATAATAAACCAAAATTTTTTATTTTTCATCTCAGTTTCATAAAAAAAACTGAATAATACACATATGTATATATTTTTAATCTCAATATACATAATTTACACATATGTACATTATTATTTATCTTAATTGTATATGTTTATAAATAATAACATGTATAAAATTCAAAATAAACACTAGTGCACATATGCCTTAAGAAAAAATCGGCGTATTGCATATATGCATTACAACGAGTTTTTTTCTTTAATTTTTTTATATTTTTTTGTTGTGAAGAATAACAACATATAAGAAAGATGAAAGAATTTTTTTTTTAATTAAATTAAGAATACTTTATTGTTAGTTCTTTAGTTCTTTCTCTAAGAAGGGGTTTTCTCTTGATCCTATATATATATATATATTATTTGATCTCACCCCTATATATATATATATATATGTATATTATATATTAGTAAAGAAGCAGAAGATATATGCAAAAGGCAATCTTCCTTATGTTTTTGATCTTTAGTTCAGGTATTTAACACCACCTCATTGTTATACATATACATGTGTTCTTCTGGTGTATTTCGTAGAACAATTTTCATTTCTTTTAGTTATTCCAGGTTTGATGAACTTCCCTAACAAAGCAAGTGCCAATTGTGAGTGTATGGTCGACAAAGAATGTGCATGGCTAAAATGCCCGGGGAATAAGCCAGCTTTTTGCGAGTTTTGTGGTTATTGTGAAGATGCGAAAACATTATCAGTTGGTACCAATAAAAACACATACAGTGGTGGCAAAATTCAAGAACAAGCACAACACCTCCGAGTCCAACCTTAGTAGACATGTTAAGTTTTGTACATGAGATCCATCAGTAATGTATGCATGAAAAAATAAACAAGAACCTAGATTATAATAACATTTTCATAGTGTTCTTTTTTTGACAAAGACAATGCTTAGTTGACAATCAGTGGAGTGGTTCATGCACATATTGTGTGGACTTGTTTATAAACGGACTTGAGTTAGAACTTATAAATAACAAAATTTGGAGAACTTATAAATAACAAAATTTGGGGTAAAACGAAAGAGGTTAAGTGGGCTCGCTTACAAACCAAGCCATCTCGGTATTTTAAGGTACCTCTTTTTCACATGAAACAAAAGTTCTTTTTGTCAAATTCACATGACATGGTATTATCATGTCACATTATTATATATATAAACAACAATTTCACCTAAAGTAACGTTGTTACATCCCATTAACCTATTAATTATAATAATATTTCTATAAAAATATTGCCGTAGTGAATAAAATAGTTTATTATTTTCCGAAGCATGCATCTGTCTACACATTTCAAAGCATAACGGCAGAATAGTGTAGGCTCTCACATTTTTAGCATATAAGATAATATACGGGTTGAACTAATTTATTTTTTTGCTGGTTTGATTTTTTCCCTATAACCTTCATTCGTGAACATAAAAAAAATTTTAAAAAACAAAATATGCGGTTGTTGGTATTGTACCGGCATCGTGATGAAGCAAACCAATACCTACAGAACATGGTATCCGATAACTTTTGTTCGTTAGTGCTTAAAAACTATGATTGTGATTAATGTTTTCTCAAAGTTCCAATATAAGTTTTAAAATTAAATAAAGAGGTTTTTTGAATATCGTAAATTATATCGAGTGTCGGTACCGTACCTGTACCACGACAAACCTAACTGATCATGGCCGAACACCTATGTAACACAAGAAATCCTCCTAGTTGTGTAACTATTAAAGTAGAATTAAATGCTACATAATCAAATAGACTTAATAGGGCATTTATTTAATAAAAAAATGTGAATTAAGTTAATTACAATGTCCTTTTACACTTAAATGTATAACTAACAACGATGAGAATGAAGTGTTGGCATTTCATATTATACTAGTCATGTGTTCGCGCGATGCAATGGAAAACAATATGTAAAGATTGTTAGCAAGCCAAGTCTAGCTCGAGCTTGACTCGAGCTTCATACGGAGCTAGAGTCAAGTTCTTCTTGAATATTTTGATGTTTACATAAGTTGAGTACTTTCAATCATATTTTTATTAAACATATAAGAAGTAAAAAAATTTAAAGTTGAGTAATATTTGAATAACATGAGAGGTGAAAGTTGTAAGTATTCCTTCAATTTTGAATGGACAAATACCATAAAAAACCAACATACTTTATACTTTCTGTTTTTTCTCACAAAAATCCTCAATAATTTTTTGCACGTAAAAGTCCCTGTACATGTTAAATTTGAACAAAGAAGTGACGTAGCTTTTAAAAACAATAAAATTGATTTTTTTTCTTATGTATTTGATTTTTCCTCATGTTTGTGTGAATATATAATTTCTTCCGACGCTATAGATTGTAAAAAGTTTGTTTATGCTTTTTATCTAAAAGATAAAGAACTATATATGTAATTTAATGAAAACATGAGGTTATAAATATTTATCATTTAAGAAACTTGTACATTCATGCAATAATGATTTGTACATTTTAAACTCTCCATCGGTTTTGTAAAAAAATTATACTGAAACATCGACAAAAATAAGCCTGTGTATGCTCTGATAATTTGTAATCATATTTTTATAAAACGTATATGAAGAAAACCAAAAAAGAAAAAAGTTTGATTAAAAAGTAGATAATCATGAGAGTTCAAAATTGTAACTATTTCTTAAACTATCAAAACTTAAGTAAAGCTAAGGTACCATACTTGTAATTATTTTGATAAAAATCAAACGAACATGGGCTTTTTATGTGTGTTAAAGATAAGTGTACCCCTACTTAAACATGTATCTTTTGCATTATAAGTTGCAAAACTCTTAAAATATTTAGTCTTAATTTGTTCATCTCTCATTTATTATATATAGTATGCATATATAGGGGAATCATGAGTGAACATCTCCTTAAAGAAAAACTCAACCCAGTCAAGACTTTAAAAAAAAAAAAACAAATCTCTTTTGTTTTATTATAAGGCTAGCTTTCTTAAAAAAGAGTTGGTCGCAATATTTGACATATCACATATACGTAATATAGCAATATTGTTATGTTGCATAAATGCAATATAACATTATTACATATATACATATAATACAACAATATATATTACAATTAAAATGTGGCATAACTTAAGCATGTAAAGCGAACAAACTTATCTTGGCCACATGTCTCTTCAGATCATGCCACGTGTCTCCCTCAAGAAAGTATATATTACAATTCTTCAGATGCCAGCCTCTTCAGATCCTGCCACGTGTCTCCCTCAAGCTAGCTGCTTCAGTCTATTTACATATGTGCATACTAAAAGTCAGCTATGCTGAGTGAGTTCTAGGTAATCAGGTAACATACAATACATTCACATACTTATACACGCACATCCGAAGATACATATTATGTACTTAACCTGCTAATCTTTCTTTCGTACATGCATAACTTTATAACTTCTTTCTTTCTTTCATTCTTTCTTTCATACTTTACATTTATTCTTTCATTACATACTTATACGTTTTAAAGAGTTTTTCGCCCTATAACCTCTCAGATATTATAAGGGTTTGGTCCCTATCCTCTAAGATATTATAAGGGTATGAGGTTCTGGTCCCTATCCTCTCTGATATTATAAGGGTTTGGTCCCTCCTCATATCTTCACATCTTCTTCATACTATCATTTATACAATTTCATACAAACCCTGCTATATCATTCATACATACAGTCACATCTTCTAACTATTACTTTCCTCGGAAATACGTGCAATATCTGAAGATCATTCACTTACCGACAAACATTCATTCATAACCTCAATAACTATCACATAAATCATAAGGTAAGTGTATTAACTTATCACACCGAGTATACACACAGCCCTAATAATATAACAAGGAAATGAGGCTAGAAACTCACCAAGGTCTGATTCCTTTTAGAGTTAATGGTAACTCCTTTCCTTAACTGGGCGCGGATAAATATATAACAATTACATGTATCAATTAACTAGCCTATCCATATCATATTTCTAGGTTATTGTAATCCCCTAGCTATGGGGTCCGGGGCAGCTCCCCTGGCAGCCGAGTTCTAGGGGCGGTAGCCCCCTAGCGGGGTCTAAGGGGCAGAGCCCCTGGTTGGGGTTAAGCTGACAAGTCAGCTTGAAAAAATTTTATTTTCATTACTAAGTCTTTACTAAAAACCTCATCAGAAAACTGAAGTTCAATTATTTAATCAAATTAAATCTTCATTTTAAACGTTACATTCATTATTAATTATTTACTTATTCATCCATATATATCGTTTACGTACGTATACGCTGTTCATCTTTCGTTTATTAAAAAGTATCTTAATCCAGTGTATAAGTCTTCATGGGCGTATAAGTTAGTTCGACGTGTAAGTTAGGGTGGCGCATAAGTCCTTATCCAATGTGTAAGTTTTCCCAACGTATAAGCTATACATACAAGCCACATATATAGATATATGTTTACATACATATACGGTGCACACATACATATACGTGGCTCACTCTTATACGATATCTATATACTTTTGCGCCGTCCACACTTATACGGCTCATACATACACGCTGCATTTATCTTATACGCTAAACATACTTGCGCGGTCCTTCATACTTATGCGCTGCCTGAAGTTATACGCTGCTTATAGTTATACGGCGTGTAAGTTTAGTTCAACTCCTTATTACTCGTTTTTAAGGTTTTTCTTCGATTCCGGCGCCGTCATCCGCCGTTAACCACCATGGTTGGTCAGGGTTTGGTCGTTTATGGTCTAGGTAGCTTTGGGGTGTCCAGATCTGAGCTAAAATGGTCCTTAAGCTCATTTTTGGTTGATTAAACACCCGAATAAAGCTAGATCTAGATCCAATCGGCTCATACGGCAGCACGAGTCTGCGGTTTCGGGTTCTAATAGGTTGGGTCAGCTGTGATAAATGATTTCTTACCTTCGGTTGGTATCGGATCGTTGAATATAGTAGAGTAGAGAGTGTTTGGATTAAGTGTGTGTTTTTGATGGTGTAGGCTATGGTGTAGAATGAATGGAAATGGAAAGGATTGAGGTTTAAGGAGTATTTATACTCCTTAAGCCCATGGACCTTAGGCCCATCTTTCCTTTTTAGTCCATATTTAATTAAAACCCATCATCCTTTTATCTTATTATTTTATTACTATCTCTACTAACTCAAAATAATTCCTCCAACGAAATTAATATATTAATATTATTCTAAGAAATTTCTGGATGTTACAATAAGCAGGTTAAGTAAGTAATATGTGTCTACGGATATGTATGAGTAAGTATGTGAATGTATTGTATGTTACCTGATTAACTAGAATTCACTCAGCGTAGCAGACTTTTATTATGCACGCAGGTAAATAGACTGAAGCAGCTAACTTGAGGGAGACAAATGACAGGAACTAAAAAGGCTGGCATCTGAAAATTTGTCATGATGTTTTAATAAGATATTTTAAGTTATGTTTCTAAAGATAAGTTATGAATTCTTTGTAATGAATGATTGAAGTTTTATTATTTCGCGAAAGTTTTAATTAACTCTGGTATTTAAAACTGTGTTTATGAGTAAATCCAACGCCAATGTAGGGAACTGGGAATGGGGCCTTACAAGTTGGTATCAGAGCATAAATTCGAAAGAATTAAGCATCCTACATGATTGGACTCGAACTGAAAATGAGACTTAAGTAAGAAAAGAAAGAAGATGCCAGTTCAAAAAAGCCATGTGTCACTCAAGCAAGCTAAGTAAAGGTTAAGTGTATGATTAATTCCGTGTATAATGTAAGAATGTGTAAGGAAGTTAGCTTAATTTCTAGGGATAGAAGTGTATGATTTTATGAAATGTTTGATTGCCTAACTTCTCAGAAATAGAACCAGCACAAATAGACTCATAAAGGTAAGTGTATAGGTCACGGAAAGTAACATGATCACCTAATCACAGCTGCCACTGTTACTACCTGTTAGAGTTACTATTCTTGTACTAAATAGTTCCTTGAGTGATAACGTTTGTGTTTCCTTATAGAATACGAATGGCTGGAGCAAGAAAGGATGTTGGCCAAAGAGGTCATACTAAACGTCGTGGTAGGATACGTATGGTTCGAGAACCTTCTGTAGAGTTTGTTACTAACACAAGGGAAGAATGAAGCGCAGCTGGACATAATCCGAGCAACAATGAAGGGTATCAACTTGACCTTGCTGGTCAAGCCGCTATTCCTTAGGCTGTAGCTGCTGTAGTGAAGGAATTACACCTTGGAAAGTCTGCTGAAAGCCATGCGAGGACCGCTGAGAGGGCAGGGGAGGATGGTAAGAAAGCTGATGATGAGGAAGGCGACTCAAGTGAAGTTCGATCTGTGAAGTTTGATGAGAGAAAGAGAGGACGAGGTGGGTGTAACTATAAGTCGTTCAAAGGTTGCGACCCGCCAAAGTTGACTGGTTTAGGAGATGCAATTGCTACTCTCCAATGGGTATGCCACTCAGTCGTTTGGTGAAGAGACTATGCACTTGTGGGAGACTATGGAACAGAGGAAGACTCGGGAAGAGATTAAGGCGATGAGGTGGGATGACCTGAAGGAGTTGGTGATGAAGCGATTTTGTGCTGATGCTGAGGTTGAGAGTGCTGAGATGAAGTTTTTGAATCTGAAAGCGAGAATGATGACACGCCGCGAGTACATAACTGAATTCAACCGCATGTAGATATTGGTGCCTAACATGGTGAACACCGAGGCCAAGCGAATCAAGTGTTACATAAGAGGACTACCACAAAATGTCCGCACTTTGGTCAAGACAAGTAAACCTGCTACTTTCGACTTTGCTGTTGAGCTTGCAGAGATAGTTTATGATGAATTGGCTGAGGATGAAGTGGTGGTAGAATAGAAGAAAAAGAAGAAATGGGTTGCTCCTGCTAAAAGACTCGTACTCAGTTGTGGAACCCCAAGGACAAGAAGCCAAGGGTGTGGGAGAAGAAGTTATGTAAGACGTGTTGTAAGATACACGGTGGTGAGTGCAGATGGAGTAAGGGAACAGGCGTTTGCTACAAGTGTGGCAAGATTCATGGTGGAGAGTTCAAGCTTGGTTCGAATGCTTGCTACAAGTGTGGGAGAGTGGGGCACCATACCAATGAATGCAATGCAAAGCCCGCATGTTACAAGTGTGGTTAGACGGGTCATATTGCGAGGGAGTGCACTGATGGTGAAGCTGGGGAAGCGGGAAGAAAGATGCCAACCAGTTAAGGCCAAGAACCAGAGCCTACATGCTGACTCAGGAGCAGGCCAAACAAATCTCTATTGTTGTGACAGGTACGTTTCTTGTAAAACGGTATTTCCGCTTTTGTGTTGTTTGATTCAGGTGCAAATAGGAGTTTTGTAGCTACAACATTCAGTAAGTTAGCTAAAATGAAATGTTGTCTTGTGCCTGAAACTTTTAAAGTAGAAACAGCTAGTCAGACCTCAGTTAGGATAATGAGAATGTTTAAGGATTGTAAGATATAGTTAGAGGGACGTGAGGTCCCTGTTACCCTGTATGTTATGACCTTAGGAGGGTTCGATGTTGTTTTGGGAATGGATTGGCTATCTGATTTTTAGGCTCAGATAGTGTGTAAGAGTAGGATAATAAGATTAAAATCCTTGGATGGTAGTGTAGTGACGGTTTATGGTGATAAAGAAAGTTCGGGGCTTAATGTCATTTCGATGATAAAAGCCGAAGGTTTGTTAAGGCGATGGTGTGGTGCCTATCTGGTGTACGTTGTCAAAGCTACAGCCGAGACGAAAGAAGTTAAATATGTCCCTGTTGTGCGCGACTATCCACAAGTGTTCCCATAGGATCTTCTGGGTTGCCATCGGAGCGAGAGGTAGAATTCCAAATAGACGAGCACAACCCGTACGAAAGCACCTTACCTCCTAGCGCCATCCGAGATGAAGGAATTGATGTCCCAACTGCAAGAAATCCTTGACAAGGGTTTCATTAGGCCGAGTGTCTCCCTGTAGGGCGCACCGGTGTTGTTTGTTAAGAAGAAGGATGGAAGTATTAGAATGTGTACAGACTATCGTGAGTTGAATAAACTTACAATGAAGAACAGATATCCGTTGCCACGGATTGATGATTTTTTTGACCAACTACAAGGTTCGAGTTGGTTCTCACGAAAGACCTTAGATCAGGCTATCATCAACTGAAGGTGAAAGAGGCAGACATCCCTAAGATAGCGTTTCTGACGCGGTATGGACACTACGAGTTCCTCGTAATATCGTTTGGTCTCATGAATGCACCGACAACATTTATGGACATGAAGAATAGGGTATGTCGGCTGATGTTGGACAAATTCGTTATCGTGTTTATTGACAATATATTGATTTATTCGAAGAAAGAATCTATCCACATGGAACACCTATGATAAGTATTAGAGAAGCTGAAGGGAGAGAAGTTGTATGCTAAGTTGTATGCTAAGATTTCGAAGTGCAGTTTCCAGGTCACGTAATCAATCCTGAAGGGATTACTGTGGAACCATCTAAGATTGAGGCGATAACGAATTGGAAAACTCCGCAGAACCCGACTGCAATACGCAGCTTCTTAGGGTTGGCTGGCTATTATAGGAGATTCATCGAAGGCATCTCCAAGATAGCCGCACCATTGACCGGAATAACCTGGAAGTCTGTAGTGTTCACTTGGTAGAAGTTTCAAGAGTAGGCTTTTGAGGAATTAAAGAGAAGACTCACGCAAGCTACAATCCTTGCTCTACCCGAAGGTGAGGAGGATTTGGTTCTTTGTACTGATGCCTCGCATCGTGGGTTAGGTTGTGTGTTAATGCAATGGGGAAAGGTTATAGCTTATGTGTCCATACAGTTGAAGGTTCACGAGAGTACCTACCCAACACATGACTTGGAGCTAGCAGCAGTAGTGCATGCTCTAAAGATATGGAGATATTATCTTTATGGTACTAAGTGTACTATCTACACAGATCATAAGAGTTTAATGTACTTTTTCGAGCAGAATGAGTTGAACATGAGGCAGAGAAGATGGTTAGAGTTGATAAAGGACTACGAATGTGATATCAAATACTATCTGGGTAAGGCTAAGCCGGAAGAATGAAGAAGTCATTGCAACAATGAAGTCATATAAGTTGATCGTTAACTCCGATTTCTTTGAAGAGATCATCAAGGTGCAGTTTGAGGTGCTTACAGATGAAGGGTGAAAGAAGAAGAAGAGAATTTTCTGACAGCAAGACGAGCTGATGGACAGCACTCATGGTGTGAAGACTAGGTTTGACCGCATGTGGATTCCACGCCATGGAAATTATATAGGTCGAATCCTAGATGAAGCTCACAAGTCGAGATAATCGATTCATCTAGGATCCACCAAGACGTATCTGTTGGGTTTCTATGGAAATTTTAAACTTAGTTAACCGTTTAACTAGTCACAATTAAGGCGGAAGCGTGATATAAACAAACTAAATATATGTATGCAAATATATATTTTACAAGTTTATAGGAAATGTGTATATGAACAACCTAATTTATTCATATTATAAGATTACCAATAATCTATTTATTAGAAACCCGAGACAAGGATCAAATAATACCGAAAAACTAAACTATCAAAGCATATAAACACTTACAATCTTAACCCTTTAAGAGTGTAGTTGATGTTGAAGAAGATGATGATGTTGATGCTAGACTTTCAAAGGAAAATCCTCAAATGGAAAGTACCCCGAGCCTCCAACACACACCGAGCTATGTTAGGGAGCTAGAACACCAAAAACCCGAGACCCGAATCCCTTCCTTTTGCCTTGGCCGAAAACAAGAAGGAGGAAGGAGGAGTGGAGAGTTTTTGTTACTTGTAATCTTACTTAAAACTTACTTGGTCTTTCTCTTTCTTATCTTTTTTCAAAAACAAGATTGCATGTAGTTTAAGTATTTCACACTCAACCTCTACCATGTGCATGCAAAGATTTGACCAAGATAGTGGGGTGTGGGGCCCACCCAAAACCGGCCCCAATATTACATATATTTTATTTTTTTTTTTTCTTTATTATTTTATACTATATAAAATATATAAACACCCCTTCCTTTATAAACCATTTTACAAAAGAAACTATAGTTAAATAATCATTCCAATAATAATTATTTAAATAAATAAATTAACCAATTAATTTATTTAACATTTTCAAGTAATTATTCAGAAACCCGATTTCTGAATGTGTCGTGTTCTGTATTTGTTTTATAGATCATATCTCAACAAATACATAATTGGTGTGTGTCTAACTCGTTATTGGGTATGACCCGACTTGGATCAAACACAACTAGCCACATTAACCTAATTATGTGTCTCGGGCATACGATATTCCAACAATCTCCCACTTGCACGAGACTCATAGGAAGTTAATGCTAATGGTGAATACCGCCTAACAACAGGTCACCATCCCTAGAGTGTTTGACTAAGTGCCATTCAATAACATCATCCCCTTCAAGTCCATACTTGATATGATATAGGTAAGTCTTATCACTATATCCCTTCGTTACTAGATGTCCTGTCAAATCGAAGAGACACAGATTGATCATTCTCTCAATGATTTAACTTAACAGGCCTTAGACATCTAAACTCTCAACACATAAGAGGAACAAATCCCATCTTGACTACATACATCCTTGTTGACATCTCGTATGATATCTGAGCTCTTTCTTTTACGTCATCGTGTTACCGAAATAACAAAGAAGAGAGTCAAGTTATCAGACTTGATGAAAAACCAGATCCAGTATGCATCTCAGGTCAAAGGACACAATGATACTTGCCTTTACTCAAGGATTACTTATGATCAGTTGCAATAACTCCATGCATTTATCCTTGAGAGCGGATCATGTCCAATATTTGTATCCCACAAATATCTATGAACCTTGGTGGCAAACCTATGCCTTATATTCATCACATGAATATCAACCAATCCGGATTCATAATAGTCTTACCTTCATACTTGTTCCCACAAGCATGATCGACTACGGACGTTTAGAACAACATAAGTCATTCATGGATTAAACATGCAAATATAGAACATAACTCATTGAAAAATTAAAACATAATTAATTATCATGAGATATCCATTACATTCGTTCTTATACAAACACTAAAACCAGATTAAATCCATTCACTAGAATACCGAAGTCCTAATGCACAAACATGACCCTCATGCTTTGGCCTATCGAGGAGCTTCGTGAGTGGGTCCGCAATATTTTGATCGGTATGAACTTTATGAATACATATCTTTCTCTTTTCAACTTCATCCCTTATGTAGTTGAATCTGCGCTCAATGTGCCTCGTTTTCTGATGAGCACGAGGCTCCTTGATTTGTGCAATAGCACCCTCATTGTCACAGAATATCTCTAGGGGCTCCTGAATGGTAGAGATAATCCCTAGATCCATGATGAACTTTTTCATCCATGCAGCCTCTTGGGCTGCCATTGAAGCGGCGATGTACTCAGATTCTGTAGTGGATAACGCGACAACATCCTGCTTCGAACTCTTCCAAGAGACAGCGCCTCCATTTAAGATGAAGACATATCCCGACTGTGACCGAGAATCATCTCGGTCAGTTTGGAAACTCGCATCCACGTAACCCTTTACGACGAGTTCCTCCTCACCAGACCCATATATTAAAAACATATCCTTAGTCCTTCTAAGGTATTTTAATATATTCTTGACAGCCATCCAATGACTGTCACCTGGGTTGTGCTGGTATCTACTTGTTATGCTTAAAGCATACGAGACATCCGGTCTAGTGCACATCATTGCATACATAATAGATCCTATTGCTGAAGCATAAGGAACATGCTTCATCCTATCCTGCTCTTCCTTAGAGCTAGGACTTTGGGATGAGCTTAACACGGTTCCTCTAGGAATAGGTACCAAACCTTTCTTAGAGTTTTCCATCCTGAACCTTTTCAGGATTTTATCAATGTATGCACTTTGATTGAGTCCGATCAATTTCCTTTGTCTATCCCTATAGACCTTTATTCCCAAGATATATGTCGCTTCTCCAAGATCCTTAATTGAGAAACGACTACTTAACCACGTTTTAACGCTTTCCATACTTGGTATATCATTTCCAAATAAAAGTATATCATCGACATACAAAATGAGGAACATGATTATACTCCCACTAGCCCATTTATATACACACGCCTCATCACCGTTTTGGACGAAACCAAACGCTTTGATTTCTTCATTAAAACGATGATTCCACATCCGTGATGCTTGTTTCAATCCGTAGATTGATTTCCTTAATTTACATACTTTATCAGGATTAGATGGATCAACAAAACCTTCAGGCTGAACCATATGGACATCTTCCTCAAGATATCCATTAAGAAAAGCGGTCTTGACATCCATCTGCCATATCTCATAATCAAAATGAGCTGCAATGGCAAATAATATCCTGATCGACTTAAGCATTGCGACCGGCGAGAAGGTTTCATCATAATCAATCCCTTGAGTTTGCGTGAAACCTTTTGCGACAAGTCGGGCTTTGTAAGTATCTAAATTTCCATGCATATCGGTCTTCTTCTTGAAGACCCACTTACATCCAACCATTTTGGAGTTAAGTGGACGATCAACCAATTCCCAAACTTGGTTATCGTGCATGGATTGCATCTCGGCGCTCATGGCTTCAAGCCACTTGTCACAATCAGGTTGTGACATAGCATCTTTGTAGGAGATCGGTTCATCTGAATCGACCAAGTAGCAATCATCCACAAGAAATCCATATTTCTTGGGAGGTTGACTAATCCTATTAGATCTGCGAGCAACGTGTGTATGATCAACCATTTGATCACCTTCAACATCTTCGTGTTGAAAGCTAGTATCGACCAACTGTGTATCATCCAGTGATTCTTGAACCTCTTCAAGTTCCACTCTCTTTTCACTAGGTCCTTCCATAAGGAACCTAGTTTCTAAGAAGTATCCTTTGCGTGAAGTAAACACTTTTTGTTCACTAGGATCATAGAATATATATCCTATATCATCCTTTGGGTATCCTATGAAGATACACCTGATGGATCGAGCCTCAAGCTTATTTGGGGTGTCACGTTTAACATAAACTATGCATCCCCATACCCTTAAATATGAAAAAGATGGAACCTTTCCATGCCACACCTCATAGGGTATTCGATCCACCTTTTTGGTCGGGGCCATATTCAAAATACGAGCCGCTGTAAGTAGCGCATATCCCCAAAATGATGGCGGTAGTGAGCTTCGTGCCATCATTGATCGAACCATGTCCAACAGTGTTCTATTCCTCCTCTCGGATACTCCGTTATGTTGAGGAGTTCCAGGAGGAGTGAGCTGTGAAATAATTCCACAATCTCTAAGATGACATTGAAAAGCATCACTTAGGTATTCGCCTCCTCTATCGGAGCGGAGTACCTTGATTGTTCGGTCGAGCTGATTTTCTACTTCATTTTGAAATTCCTTGAACATTTCAAAGGCTTCATGTTTGTGTTTCATTAGATATACATACCCATATCGACTAAAATCGTCGGTAAAGGTAATGAAATACCTTTCACTATTCCTACTAGTTGGCTTGAAAGGTCCGCATACATCCGTATGTATGATACCTAACAAGTCCTTAGCCCTTTCATTTGTACCTTTGAAAGGCTCTTTTGTCATCTTGCCTTGAATACAAGATTCACACTCATCAAACGAACCTAACTCGTTTGTTTTCAAAAGACCATTCTTTTGGAGAGTATTTATACGATTCTTGTTTATATGTCCAAGGCGACAATGCCAAATGTAGGAATCACTCAAATCCTTTTTGAGTCTTTTAGTAGAAGTTTGATATAATGAGCTATTTGAGGTATTATCATGAACCAATTCATAAATACCGTTGTTTGGTACAGCTTTAAAATAAAAGATACCATTAGATGACACATGCATTTCTGATCTTACAAATTTAAAGTCAAAGTTACATTGTCTAAGAAGGTGCACAGAAATAATGTTCCTAGTCAAACTAGGAGCATACAAAACATTTTTCAAAACAACTTCCAAACCACTTGGAAGTGATAAAGTGAAGTCTCCTCTAGCGACCACGTGTACCCTTGCACCGTTGCCCATGAAAAGATTCACTTCGCCCTTCTTTAAGTCTTCATTCCTTTTGAACCCCTGCAACCAATTGCAAATATGAGTTCCACATCCGGTATCCAATACCCATGTGTTAGAAGAAATAAGATTTAGCTCAATATTAATCATAAAGACATTACCCGAGGTATGCGCCGCATTCCTCTTGTCTCTTAGCTCTTTTAGGTAGACCGGGCAATTGCGTTTCCAATGTCCGGTCTCCCCACAACCAAAACAAGGATCATCCTTATGACCCTTCGGTTCCACAACCTTTTGTTTCTTTGCCATAACCGGTGATTTGCCCTTACCCTTAAGATGCATAGGAGGACCCTTTCTTTTTGCTACCTTAGCCTTAGAATTGGGTTGAGATCGATTCTTGGATTTACCTTCATTGATCGCAAACACGGGTAAAACCCTTTTACCCATGCTCGCCTCGGCTGTTTTAAGCATTGAGTGAAGTTCTCCAATGTTTTTGTCCCACCCGTTCATGTTATAATTTAACACGAAAGTGTCGAACCTTTTCGACAAAGAGTTAAGGATCAAATCCGTTGCTAACTCCTTTGAGATGGGACAATTGAGCTTGGTGAGGCGATCAATATAACTTTTCATCTTAAGTACATAAGATGAAACTGGTTGATTATCATCCATTCTACATGCATGCAAGGCTCGAACCGTTTCGAACCTTTCAACCCTCGATTGCTTAAGGAACATTTCCTTAAGTTGAGTAATCATGTCGTACGCATTATGGTTTTCGAAATCCTTTTGGATTTCGGGAACCATAGTCGCCAACATGAGGCATGACACTTGAATGGAATCTTCCGAGAGTTTGACCCAATTCATATATTCGACCTCACTTCCCTCTTCCGGTTCTTCGGGGATAGGTGTTTCCAAAACATGATATAATTTTTCTTGTTTTAGAACAATCCTTAAATTTCGGAACCAATCCGAAAAGTTATTGTGGTTAAGACGGTCTTTAGCGAGAATAGATCGGAGAGATACGTTTTGGACGTTAGGGATAATGTTGTCGTCGACGTGTGTGGCCATCTGCAGAATAAGTTCATTTTAGTGTTTTAACCTTTTAATTATTAATACCCTTTTATATATATACCAAAAAAATTAATAATTAAAATCTAGAATCCAACGATAAACCCGACTCCGGTTAGGTGACCTTTTTCCCATTGTCGGTTTATCAAGGTAGTTATTCATAACAATTGCAAACCCTTTTGCAACTTCTAGAATTTATGGGACCGGTTTGAAATCATATTTCGTGTCGGCATGTTTATCCCATCAACACCTATTAGACCCCATGCTTGGGTGACCCTCTTCACATGGTTCTAATTTAAGTCGTCCTACTTGTATCAACTTGTAATATTAACATACAAACGGTTAGGTGACCTTTTTCCCATTTATATGCCAATATTACCTCAACATGTTAATTTACTCTATGCGGTTAGGTGACCTTTTTCCCACTAAGAGCTTACTAATATGTTAAGCGTTATACAAAAGGATGGTGTTTAACTTATTATCCTTAATTTTAAAAGGGATTTTTAGTTTTAATAATTCTAGTTATAAAACTTTAAATCATGTTCTAACATGCATTTAGTAACATGATTTTTGAAACCATTTTCAAAAACTAATTTATAATAAAACCATTTTATTATGGGCGTGAGACGGCTAGTTAATAATTCCATTTTATTAAACTACGTGTCACGTAATTACCGATAATTATTAGAACCCGTTTTATGCTTTGTTAATTAATTCTATGTGACGAAGTAGATATCCTAATATCTAACAACCACATAATCAAACAATCAATCAACAAGCATACACAATTATACTAGACACAAGCCACTAAGTTAGACCACACTTGTTAGCCGAAACAAGTGTGTGTCTTAGGTCCGATCCTAAGGGACACATGACACATGGATGTTGTAGCTCCCACTCGATCCCGCATCCAAATGCTTCGAGCATCTTCTTCAACCCCGTTGTGATCCATTGGGCTTGAACTTGGGCCTTAGCTTCCATAAGCTTCCACTTGGGCTCAATTGGTGGGCTTAGGTCCTTTTGGGCTTGAATCCCTTAATGGGCTTGTGAAACCCATTATCACTATACCCGGCCCAATAAGGCCCAAACTTCCAACTTTGCAATCTTCTTTAATTTTACAAAACCAAATGTCCTAATACATTTTTTCTATAAAATAAAGATATTACAAATTACCTATTTATTACATACCCATATGAATAAATAATTACAAAATAGCCCCTAATTAATTATTACAAACCGAAACTTTGAATAATAAATTACAATCACAACCATCAATCACAAACAAACATCCATTTGGTCTACGGCTCGGTCTAGTATTAACAAACATAACCCGATATGTCATAGGAACCCGTTCCAAAACCCCTTGGCATTATCGGGCCTAGCCCAACAAATTTGGGCTTGACCCAATAACAAGATAATGGGCTTCGGCCCACATGTGCAAAACATATGGGCTTCGGCCCAATAAAAGTTTAATGGGCTTCGGCCCATTTACCCAAAATGGGCCTCGGCCCAATTAACCCCTTTTTTTTTCGGTTAGCCAAAAAACCAAAACAGTGGGCTTCGGCCCAATTACACCCGAAATGGGCTTCGGCCCAAAACTCGGTTTTTATATATTTTTTTTTTTTTTTTGAACAAAGCCAAAAATAACAAGATTAAATACAAAAAATCATGCATGTCAATTTTTTGTATAAAATCTTTCAAGGGGAAAATATAAAACCGAAAACCCGAAGCTTAGTTTCCCGTATCCCGGCTCTTGATGCCATTTGTTGGGTTTCTATGGAAATTTTAAACTTAGTTAACCGTTTAACTAGTCACAATTAAGGCGGAAGCGTGATATAAACAAACTAAATATATGTATGCAAATATATATTTTACAAGTTTATAGGAAATGTGTATATGAACAACCTAATTTATTCATATTATAAGATTACCAATAATCTATTTATTAGAAACCCGAGACAAGGATCAAATAATACCGAAAAACTAAACTATCAAAGCATATAAACACTTACAATCTTAACCCTTTAAGAGTGTAGTTGATGTTGAAGAAGATGATGATGTTGATGCTAGACTTTCAAAGGAAAATCCTCAAATGGAAAGTACCCCGAGCCTCCAACACACACCGAGCTATGTTAGGGAGCTAGAACACCAAAAACCCGAGACCCGAATCCCTTCCTTTTGCCTTGGCCGAAAACAAGAAGGAGGAAGGAGGAGTGGAGAGTTTTTGTTACTTGTAATCTTACTTAAAACTTACTTGGTCTTTCTCTTTCTTATCTTTTTTCAAAAACAAGATTGCATGTAGTTTAAGTATTTCACACTCAACCTCTACCATGTGCATGCAAAGATTTGACCAAGATAGTGGGGTGTGGGGCCCACCCAAAACCGGCCCCAATATTACATATATTTTATTTTTTTTTTCTTTATTATTTTATACTATATAAAATATATAAACACCCCTTCCTTTATAAACCATTTTACAAAAGAAACTATAGTTAAATAATCATTCCAATAATAATTATTTAAATAAATAAATTAACCAATTAATTTATTTAACATTTTCAAGTAATTATTCAGAAACCCGATTTCTGAATGTGTCGTGTTCTGTATTTGTTTTATAGATCATATCTCAACAAATACATAATTGGTGTGTGTCTAACTCGTTATTGGGTATGACCCGACTTGGATCAAACACAACTAGCCACATTAACCTAATTATGTGTCTCGGGCATACGATATTCCAACAGTATCACGATCTGAAGAGAGACTACTCGTGGCCGGGTATGAAGAATGATGTAGTTGATTATGTCAGTAAGTGCTTATCTTGCTTGCAAGTCAAAGCAGAGCACCATAAACCCTATGGGAAGATGCAGGCATTATAGATACCAGAATGGAAATGGGAAAACATCACCATGGATTTCATAAATAAGCTACCCCGTACATCTAAACATCATGATACCATCTGGGCGATTGTGGACCATTTAACGAAAATTGCTCACTTTCTGCCTATATGATATGCCATCTCGTCAGAAACGTTAGCAAATATGTTCATCAAGGAGGTTGTGGCTAAACATGGAGTACCGTCATCTGTCACACCCCAACCTACGGCGGAAATGCTGGGGCATGAGCTGATTGTCCACAACTCTCAAGGTACTATCATGCAAATTGATAAATGACAATATCTATTTAATTTATTTAAATAAAACAATTACAGCTTAGTAAATCAAGTATAAAGAAATTACAACAATGATCAATTAAGTTTGTATCCTAAAAGGGCATCTCTACGTGATCTTCATCTTGCTAAACAACCAAGCAGATAACCTGCAAATGCGTATAAAATGTCAACAACACATGTTGAGTTAGTAAAACACCAGTTTAAGACACAACATTAATAATATAAAATAGATAAAAAAAGATGCAAACTGTTCCTGTGAGAATAAACAGCTAAACCATATCATATAAAAAATCAACCAAACCATAAAAAAGGGCTAAACCGTTGCCATGCGAATGAGCATTGGTTACCAAAAAATGAGATGATGGTGAAACCATTGTCAATGCGTCGGATGCCGGCTACTACGACTGTCGTATGATCATACTAGACTGAGAATATGTTGGACCTCTCCGAAATGTATTCAAATAAAGCAGGTATGCAAATAGCAAGTTAGGCATAAACTGATATACACATAAGGATTAAACATTTGCGGTTTTGAATACTAGCTAATAGATCAATATTGTAAATATGCATATGTCCCCAAAAGGATTTAGAATAAGTAAAAAAGGGGAGTGATTACTCACCTGATCGGATGAACGAAATATAAATGATGATGATCTGAGAATGACAAATCTTTCGGGATATACCGTCAAGGATTCCTAGTTAAATAATAGTAGTATGAATTAATTATACAATATATAGGATGATTTAATGAATTAAGTTTCTATGTGACTTGAGTTATGTTGTGAGTAGAATGGTTATTGATTGATCGATCTATACAGTTATTGTTATTGCGAAATCATTATTATTAGTTTAACTAAATATATACGAATTGAATATAATATAATTATTTAAATAAGCAATTATAAGTGAGTACATAAATAAATACAACTTGTAATATATTAAATGACTTTAAAAATATATATTTATCTGTTGATGCAATGTGCCAGTAGTTCATTAGTTTTTAGTTTATCGTGTCTGTAATCAGTATAGTATTTGTTACGTTTTGGTGAACTTGTTGGTTAATGTTTAGTTATTAGCGAAGTTAGCCAGTAGGCGAAGTTAGGGACAACTTCGCTAAGTGTGTTTGGCGAAGTTGTCACAGGTCTATATAACCTAACTTCGGCTTTATGTTTTATAAGTTTTTGGGTCATAGTTTGTGGACGGTTGGTTTATCGGTTAAGAGCTCTTGAAGCTAATAACAAGTAAGCCTTTGTTTTACGTGTTCATGTTTATTACGTATTCATTACGTTATCTCGTATATACACTCGTAATCGTATACTTAGGGGATTCCGCACCCTCCGTGTATGATATACTCCTGTGTAGATCCGGCCGGGAACCTACAATTGGTATCAGAGCGATTGCTTTTGATTGTGTGGTTCGGTATTATCACACGAGTGTTAAAATTGTTCCGCTAGACTTTTCGCGGAATCGTTTCACGTTAAACACCGTTCGTTCAGTCCATTCCTTTACAATACCACCCTAGTCGCACACCCTCTTACCCTTAAACTTTTTGAAATCAAAGAATCAGTCTAATAATCAGATCAAATTGACCAGCGAAGTTGCCGTCAGTCGTAATTAGGGTTTTGGCGAAGATATATAATCTGGCGAAGTTATCCTCTGGCTACGTTAAGAGACAGCGAAGTTAAAAGGGAAGATTATTTAACTTCGCCCTAAGCGAAGTTTTCACTGAGGCGAAGTTAACATAACTTCGCCACCAACTGTTCATGGAACAAAGTTTAGTATAATTTCAGCTCTCGTTTGGGTTAAATATGACCTCGATAAACATCACTGAACTGGTAAAGATAGGGGTTGAAGCTGGGTCAGCGACTAAAGCTCCAAAGTTACTTAAAGGCACTGATTTTGTTGCTTGGAAAGACAGGTTTGAGTAGTACGTGAAGTACCAAGATGCAAAGATGTGGGTATGCATTCAGGATGATTATATTACTCCAATAACGGAATTTGAAGGTCGTGAGCAATTAAATAAGTATAATAAGATAGAGGATGATGAGAAGAAGATGTATGAAGCAGAAAGTATAGCATTAGCAGCCATAACTATGGCACTGCCTCAAGAGATTCAACACACGTTCAGAAAGTATAAGTCCGCTAGAGAATTGTGGGAAGCACTGGAAAACCGTTATGAAGGAAATGTGGGAATTCGAAATTCAAAGATAAAATTGTTGAAAACTAATTCTCGGTGTTCAAGTACTTAAAGAATGAATCACTAAATGGCATCATCACAAGATACTATCATTTGATGACCGAGTTGAACAACTACTCCATAGAGGATACTGAGAGTGAAATTGTAGAAAAACTTCTGGATGCTCTGTCACCAAAATGGGAGATGTACACAGTTTTGATGAGAGAAGATAAAGAGTTTGAAAGTTTTGATTTGGAAAAAGTGGTCAACAAGTTACGTAACTAAGAGCTTAATATGATAAGGAAAGAGGCGCCTACTGATCAGCTTCAGGATCCAGGAATGTATGGTGCAAAAGGCTCTCCAAACTCAAGCTCTAAAACAGAATTGGCTGCTTATTACTCAGGTGGCAAAACAAACTCTACTCAAGATGGTCATGTTGATGTACATAAAAATATACATCTTTTCGGCATCAAATAATCTCTAAAAACTGCAATTTCTATCAAATAACATAGCGTGAAAGGCTACTTATCATAATAAAATGCAATTTCAGGAGAAACCAAGCCCCAAATGAAGAAACAAACGAAAGGACGAAGAAAAACAGAAGAAAACACAAGAAAAACAAAGAAACACGCCCCCATGCCTCAAGAAACACGCCCCCATGCTTCTGAACACCAGAAAAGACAAAAATCTACAAGAAAAGACAAAATCTGGAAACAAAAGCACGGGGCCGTGCATATCAACCACGGGGCCGTGGATATCTAACAGAAAAGACAAAATGAATTCAGCACATGTCACTATAAAACACGGGGGGCGTGCCCACGTAAGCAGGGGCCGTGCCTCACACTCCAGATTGCCTATAAATAGTGGCTCATGTTGCACTCATTTGGTGTGCCTTGAAAAGAATTCTATCCGGTTTTCTCTTATAAAAACACACACTAAAACTCACATAGAAGATTTAGTGAAGAGTTTGAAGGCTTGGAGGTCATCATCATCAACAATTATCATCAACCATCATCATCATCATTAAGAAGGAAGATTCATCTACATTTGGTTAGATTGTTCTAGTTTAATCATGTATTTGTTATCATCAATCATCTTAATGTTTTCCATCATGCTCATTATGAGCTAAACTCCTTTTACCATCTAAAATCTATGAAGAAGCTTTATTTTATTTGATAATTATACAAAACATGTGGAGTAGTCTAGTAAAGTACATGGTTATATTACAATTATCTTTTGATGAGAAATGTTTCACCATTTTAAATCACTAATTCAAAGTTGGTGGTTGTCAATTTCATTGGCAATCGTTCATTATCGATTCATGTTCTTGAAAGATATAAATACTTTGATACATTATCGAAACATGGATCCTTATATTGTACCTAGAAATGATGAGATATAAGTTATGGTGTATTTTTCTAAGTCTTGGTAATCTGAAAATGGCTCTGCTTAGGATATCATGCTAGTTAAAGAAACCATATGTTAACGGAATGTGTAATTATAACCTACATAAATCAACCAAGGGGAGGTTGTGTGAGTTAACTACAACCACCCGAAGTTGTTAGAATTGGCATTTGAGAAATCGAAGTCAATCCTAATCTTTCTACTTTACGAAACTACTTGCCGAATTAAATTGACATCGTTGAGGTGGCATGACATTAGGAAATGGTGGACTTTAAAATGCGCACGTTACCTCCCCAGTGCCAAAGATGCTCACTTAAGGTTTAAGGAGCTATCTATCATATATTGCTACGGCAAGTTTACCACATGTTTGAATATTAATTATCAATGTTAAAATGGAGTGGATTCTTGATCTTAGATGGTAACCTTCACGTAATTGAACTACTCGTATAGAATCTCTCGTCTTGGTCACCTATATATTATATAGAAGTATTTATTTTTTATAAAAAGTTCAAAAGTTAACCCCAAAATGATTAAAACCTCCGATTAAAGTAAAACAAAAACTTATTATTAGAAACATTTGTGTCCACGGATCGATACTTGGTTCTTACCAATACTATTCTACATATACGATAGGTACACTTGCCTATTTTGTGTGTGTTTAGTCTTTGTAGAAATCACTTTTATAAATTTAAAACACGATCTTGTGCAAAAGCTAAATCATTCCAACCTCTTATATTTTACAAGCTAAGCGCACTCCATTAAGTTTTTGGCGCCGTTTCCGGGGACACGGTACGTTTCTAAGAACGATCGAAGTTTTAATTTAATTATTGTCTATAATTGTACAAATTTTTAACTTCTATTTTATTTTTTATCTTTATTTTTTTTAAATACAAAAATATATAATTTTACAGCTAGCCTACTTTTTACCTTTATTTACCTTACCTTACTCTAGCTTAATTAATTTAGACCTTAGTTTAGTTTAAAATAACTTAGCCTAGCTCGTTGTATAACATTCAATCAATCAATCAATCATACCCAGTGAAGTCCTACCAACAACAAAGCTATAGGTAGGGTCTGGAGAGGGTGGGATGTAGGCACACCGTACCTCTATCCAAAGGGATAAAGAGGTGGCTTCCAGAGAGACCTCAGCTCTAAAATACTCGTAGTTTAAAATTAGACTAACCTTTAGTTTAACTTTAACTAACTTTTACTTTAGTTTTCATTTTTGATTTAGTCCCACGTATGTCCTCTACTTTTGAGTCTGAGCTTGTTTCTCAAATTTCTGAACCGGAACGACTCTTTCGTCAACGAGCACGTAAACGAAATGCAGAAACCGCCGAAGCAATTAAAGACGAATCAGTAGATGCCACCACATCAGGAGAAAATCAAACTGAAGAAATGATGGCGGCCCAGAACAATGAGCCGAACATGAGCCAGTATGCCAAGCCAACTCTCGAAGGCTACGAAAATGAAGTGGCTCCACCCGAAATCACCAAAAATTTCGAAATCAAATCAAGTACCATCATATGGTAGAAAATTCAGTTCAATTTCATAGTCTCCTCGATGAAGACCCTCTTTCTCATGTATCTCGATTCTTACGAATCTGCGAAACCTTTAAAATCCAAAACTGTTCAGACGATCAAATCAAGCTTAAACTCTTTCCTTTCTCTCTAAGGGGCCAAGCCCTAGAATGGGTAGAATCTATTTCCTCTAGTTCCATCACCACTTGGGACCAGATGGTTGAACAGTTTCTGCTCAAATATTTTTCTCCTGAAAAAACTGCCAAAAACCGAGCCAGCATTACCGGATTCCGGACCGATGATGATGAATCGTTACACGCAGCATGGGAAAGATACAAAATTCTTTTAAGAAGATGTCCACACCATGGACTGAGCGTACGGTTACAAGTACAAACTTTCTTTGACGCACAATCCAGTCAAAACAAACAGGTCCTCGACCAGATCGCTGGTGGAGACCTGGGATCTAAATAACCTAACGAGCATTTGAAGTCCTAGAGAAAGCTGCAAAGAAGAGTTTCGCTTACAACCCACCAAGATCTACACCTACTCATAAAGGAATACACCACGCCGATTCTAATACTCTTTTCATAGCACAGCTTGAAGCCCTTTCTAAAAAATTCGAACAACTTCAAGCCGAATTATCAAAAACCAGACTCACCTATGACACTAGTGGAGGAAATCATAAGGCGAGTGATTGTAAACAAGTCATCATGGCCATGGAAGAAGTTGATTTCATCGCACGACGGAACAACGCTTTTAGTAACAACTACAATCCAGGATGGAGAAACCACCCGAATTTCAGCTGGAAAGACGGAGGTAACACTCAACCCCTACCAGGATTCGAAAAAAAGGCCGATGAATCAATCCTTCCAACCAAAACCCCAATTTCTACTCAAAGATCGAAGAAATGTTAATCCAACTCATGACCAAAACAAATGAAGCAGAAAAGAAGGCCGACTCAAGAGCTGTTGATATCAACGGAGTGTTATTAAAACATGAAGTCGATCTCAAAAGTCAACAAGCCTCACTTCAGAATCTAGAAACTCAAATCGGACAAATTGCCCGACAATTATCTAAAAGACCACCTGGCACTCTTCCAAGCAACACAATCACCAACCCGAATGCAACAACTAACGCTGTTACACTCAGAAGCGGTACAACCACTGTTGCCTCACCAACTTCAGAGCTAGTCATGGAGAAGGAGTCTCCTGATGAAACACAGAAAAGACTAACCCCGACGGGCACCTACAACCCAAGGAACCAGTCCGAACTTATGTTCCACCTATTCCATACCCTGGAAGGCTGAAGCAGGAACGATTGGAAGCTCAGTACGGGAAGTTTTTAGAACTCTTCAAACAACTCCATATCAACATCCCTTATGTCGAAGCCATCGCTCAAATGCCAAAATATGCCAAGTTTCTCAAAGAAGTGCTGGCAAACAAAAGGAAGCCGGAGGAGCTCTCACATGTCACCCTAAGTGAAGAATGTTCAGCAGTCCTCCAAAGCAAGCTGCCAACAAAAATGGCCGATCCATGGAGCTTTACTATCCCTTGTCTTATAGAAAATTTGTCTGTTAGCAATGCCCTGGCTGACCTATGAGCTAGTATTAATTTAATGCCTTATGCGGTTTTTGCAAAACTAGGGATAGGAGAACCAAAGCCCACCCGCATGAGCATTCAATTAGCTGACCGATCTGTTAAATATCCTCGGTGCATTGTTAAAAACATGCTTGCCAAGATTGACAAATTTGTTTTTCCATTAGATTTCGTGATTCTAGACATGGAGGAAGACAAAATGTACCTCTGATTCTAGGAAGACCCTTTTAGCCACCGCAAAGGCTATTATTGATGTTTGCACCGGCAAGCTCACTCTTAGGGTCAATGACGAGGCAATCACTTTTGACATAGGAAAATCTATGTAATATCCGCAACAACACGATGACACATTATACTGTGTTGACATCATAGATTCCATCGTAAGTTGCTATATGCGAGATTCCTCCATTAATACACCGCTAGAAACACAAGTCTTAGACAAAACATTCAACATACCCATGATAGAAAACGAAAATGTCAATGATGATTATCAGGAAGCATCAGAAGTAGTATGTGAAATCATCGGATGCAATGAAAAATCAAAATCATCAATCGAACAACCACCAGCCTTAGACTTAAAAGAATTACCAAACCATCTCGAATACGCCTTTTTAGAAAAAGACTCTCAACTCCTAGTAATTATTTCATTTCACCTTTCTAAAGAAGAGAAAGACGAACTTCTTAAGGTTCTCAAAAACCATAAGAAGGCCATCGCTTAGAAGATCATGGACATTAAGGGCATCAGCCCCTCCTTTTGTACTCACAAAATTCTCATCAAGGAAGAATACAAACCCGTGGTCCAACATTAGAGACGTCTCAATCCCAACATGCAAGATGTGGTGAAGAAGGAAGTAATCAAACTACTTGACGCAGGAGTAATCTACCCAATCTCGGATTCACCTTGGGTAAGTCCTGTTCAAGTAGTACCCAAGAAAGGAGGAATGACGGTCGTAATGAACGAGAAGGACGAGCTGATACCAATAAGAACCATCACAGGCTGGCGAGTTTGCATTGATTACCGAAAGCTTAATGACGCCACAAGAAAAGATCATTTTTCACTCCCTTTCATCGATCAAATGCTTGAGTGATTATCTGGAAAAATGTTCTACTGTTTTCTTGACTGATTTTTCGGATATTTCCAAATTCCCATTGCTCCTGAGGATCAGTAGAAAACCACCTTTACATGTCCGTGTGGAACCTTCACTTACCGAAGAATGTCATTTGGATTATGTAATGCTCCAGCCACCTTCCAACGTTGTATGGTGGCCATCGTTCATGAAATGATCGAAAACTCTATGGAAGTCTTCATGGACGACTTCTCAGTCTTTGGAGATTCCTTCGATCATTGTCTAAAAAACCTAGACAAAATGTTAGCTAGGTGGGAAGAAGTGAATTTAGTACTCAACTAGGAAAAATGCCACTTTATGGTAAAGGAAGGCATTGTTCTCGGCCACAAGATTTCTCAAGAAGGACTAGAAGTTGATAGAGCCAAGATAGAGACCATATCCAAGCTTCCACCACCAAGTTCAGTCAAAGCCATTAGAAGTTTTCTAGGTCACGCAGGTTTCTACCGCCGCTTCATAAAAGACTTCTCAAAAATTGCTAGACCTATGACCAAACTTCTGGAAAAAGACGCACCATTCGTCTTCTCTGAAGAATGTGTTGAATCATTCAACATATTAAAAGACAAACTCGTCAACGCACCAATCATGACTACACCCGATTGGACCCTTCCATTCGAAATCATGTGTGATGCAAGTGACTTTGCAGTTGGAGGCATACTCGGACAACGCAAAGAAAAACACTTTCACCCTATCTACTATGCTAGTAAAACTCTTAACGACACACAAGAAAGTTACACCACAACAGAAAAGGAGTTGCTAGCAGTAGTTTTTGCTTTTGAAAAGTTTAGATCCTACCTAGTTCTTTCCAAAACTATAGTCTACACCGACCATGCCGCAATACGTTACCTCTTCAACAAACAAAATGCCAAACCCAGACTTATCCGATGGATCCTACTACTCCAAGAATTTGACATAGAAGTCAAAGACAAAAAGGGAGCAGAGAATGTCGCCGCAAACCACCTCTCACGTTTAGAATGCCCAGCTTCAGAAGAACTTCACAAGAAAATTATCAACAATAATTTTCCACATGAGATTCTCATGCGCATTCAAGCCGTCATAGAGGAAAAAGACGAAAGTCCTTGGTATGCCGACGTCGCAAACTACCTAGCTTGTAGAATCCTAAGAAAAGGACTTACTCATCAACAGTGGAAGAAATTCTTCTCCGACCTTAAGTTCTACTTCTGGGAAGATCCATACTTGTTTAGGATAGGTGCTGATCAAGTTATTCGTAGGTGCGTAGCAGGCAAGGAGGCCTTAGACATTTTCAAACACTGCCATGAAGGACCTACTGGTGGGCACCACGGTACCGCCACTACGGTCAGGAAAGTGTTTGATGCAGGATTTTTTTGTCCCACCATATATAAAGATACACATACTTTGATCCAAGCACGCAATGCTTGTCAAAAAGCCAGAAACATCTCATCCAAAAATGGAATGGCTCAAAAGGGCATTCAAATATGTGAAATCTTTGATGTATGGGGAATAGATTTCATGGGCCCATTTCCTAACTCATTCGGAAATAAATACATCCTTGTAGCAGTCGATTACGTATCTAAATGGGTAGAGGCACAAGCCCTTCCCACCAACGATGCTCGAGTGGTTGTAAGATTTCTGAAAAGGTTATTTTCATGATTTGGCACTCCAAAGGCCCTAATAGTGACAGAGGTACCCACTTTTGTAACGCTCTGATGAACAAAGTCTTAGTACGAATTGAGGTTCACCACCGACTGGCAACACCATATCACCCTCAGACTAGTGGGAAAGTGGAAGTCTCAAATCGAGGAATTAAAAGGATTTTAGAAAGAATTGTATGAATGAATCGCAAAAATTCGGCAGAAAAGTTAGATGACGCTTTGTGGGCGCTCAGGACGGCTTACAAAACTCCCATAGGAACGACACCCTTCAAACTCATTTATGGGAAAGCATGTCATCTACCAGTAGAATTAAAACACACAGCCTACTGGGCTCTCAGAGCAGTAAACTTTGATCTAACGTCCGCCGGCATAAACCGGGAAGATCAAATTCGTGAGCTCGAGGAACTGAGAACATTGACTTATGAAGTTTCCTGGACCTACAAGGAAAAGACTAAATGCCTACACGACGCCCTTTTAAAAGGAAACAAAAAATTTCAAGCTGGAGACCGTGTACTGTTATACAACGCTCGTTTACGTCTTTTCCCAGTAAAATTAAAATCTCGATGGATAGGTCCATACATAGTTGAATCAGTTTTCGACTATGGGACAGTTGAGATCTCAAATGCAAATGGCCAAAAATTCAAAGTAAATGAACATAGATTAAAGCCATATATCAATGGACCATTTGAAGAAGTTCTGGAGGTATTGACCCTCCAACTCCCTGAATAGGAAATCAAGGAAACTTGGTCTGGCCAAGACCTTCACAAAACTAGGCCTTGTAAATACCCAAAAAAAAAACTAAAAAGCTAAAACCACGGGGGTGTGCTTCCAAAAGCACGGTCCCATGCCAAAAATTGCGGACCGGAATCTTCGCTGCAAAAATCTCAGTCAGACGGGTTTGTAACAAATTGTTAGAACAAAGACACGGGCCGTGCTTCCAAAAGCATGGGGCCGTGCTTAGGTTACTGGTTGGCTATAAAAGGCACCTTGTGTCATTGCATTCCTTGCACCAACCAAAACCAAACCAATAGTCTCTGAAAATTCAAGATGCCGACTGAGATGAGTGAAGCAATCCCCGTTTACCGAAACCCGAGAAACGATGCCCGCCATGTTTCCAAAACCGAGTTCTCTTGAAACTTCAAGAACTCATCAAAGAACTCGTCAAAGAACTCACCGAAATGAATCTCCTTGCTTAGATGCGCCTCGTTCAACTCACCGAATCAGCGGAAAACATGAAAATGGAACTTCCAAATGTCAATGAACAACTCCAGTTTCAAGTTCTCGGTTTCACGTACTTTCCACCGCCAGGACCATTCGGAGGAGGAGAGCCTTTCGAAGAAATCCAGGGAAACTTAATTTTCTACTTATATGTGTAAACAAGTGCATTACACACAATGTGTTAGGATCTCGGGCTTAACCCGAATATTTTCTTATTTTTAGGAAAACCAGGCTTATCCCGTATTTGTCTTAGTACCTTTTAATTTTAATGAAAAGTAATTTTTAGATGACCAAACTTCTAAATTATCATACTAAACGTTATTCTAAGAATTCCAGCTCTCGCATCTTACTGAAAATTACAAGAAAATTACCCGTGACAAGAAGCACGGGCCGTGCTTCCCTAAGCACGAGGCCGTGGTCACCCTAGAATCTTCAGCATGATACGCGCTGACTCCGTACAATTATCTGACTCAGAAACATTTATTCCCCTTGTAGCACGGGGCCGTGCTTCTAAAAGCACGGGGCCGTGTTCAAATTTTTAGTCTCTATATAATGCATGCATAAACTGACTATTCCATTTACACCAAACACAACATTACTGAAATGGAAAGCAAGAAGGTTGAATGGAGGCCAGTAAGGAAGGGCAAGCAACATGAATCCTCCTCATACCTTGAGGAGGAGGTCATGAGACTATAATGCATCATGAGAGATCAAGTTGAAAGCAACATTCAAACCGAAGCGCGCGTAGTCAAGTTAATTAACAAAGTCAAACTGCTTAGGTTCGAAAACTTCCATGTTGTGGATGGCCACCACAAAGATGTGGCTTCCAAGCTCAACTTTCTCAACCGAGAAATCATTAAGCTCGACAAAAAGCTTGCCGAGCTCTTGGAAGCCAAACGAGCACCACCACACATTCAAGACTTGTTTGGGAATGGTGGTCGTTGAAGTCCCGACTTTGTTTCGCATTGAAGTTTCTCCCGCTAGTGTTATGTGTTGGAATCTAGGATTGTTGTTGTACTTTTTATTTCTACTATTAAGTGTGCCTTTATGTTTAATGTTTTAATGAAATTAGGACTTTTAATGAAATTAGGACTTTTTAATTACTACCGTAAACTAACCAGCAAATAAAACCAGTTAAAAACGAACCAGCTCGACAAATAAACAAAAATCAAAAGAAATACTGTCTGCACAACGCAGCACCGTACCGTGCTTCCAAAAGCACGGCGCTGTGCTTTTTAGCCCAGAACAGTTACGATTTTTAAATAATAAAAATAACTTTCCTTAAACATCAACCCTAACACTCACTTTGTTTCTGGACTATAAACCACCGACCAACCCTAATTTCACTAATTCCTTCATCGATTCTTCAATCTCGAACCAAAGGTATGTTAATTTAACAATTGTTTTGTTCAAATTCATAATTCTAGGTCTAGTTTAACCTTAAAATCTATCGAATTTACCAAATCGAGTCTAAACCCGAAAATAATATGGGTTATTCTACTAGTATAGGATGAATGGATTATTGAAGTTTGATTGTTAAGGTTTAAGTGAAAGAAACAACTCGGGTTTTGGATCTTGACATGAATATCCAACTAATAAAACCCAATTGTTATAAATGATTGGAAACGAGGGTTCGAATCTAAGTAGGGTAGAAATTAATATTAAAAACACGAGCCGTGCCCAAAACAACACGAATCGTGGTCAACCAAAAGTCAAAATCAAAAGAAACTGAGCAGTAGCAACAGCACGGCACCGTGCTTCTGAAAGCACGCCGCCGTGATTTGCTCTCTGTTCCAGCAACCTAAAAATTTTTGATGACATTTGACTAATTTGGGTATAAATTGCATATGGCCGAGTATGGAGAAGATATTCATGCATTTCTAGTTTTCACCGGATGTGATGCAAGAAACATAAGGGTCCAAGCAAGATTAACTTATCTTAACTAAAGACAACCATAAGCCAACTTCTATGCATGCGAATACACTCTGAGACACGTCAACCAATGGAACAGTTACGAGAACATTGTGAGAGGACCATGGAGACGGGTTTTGGGTCAAAGGGGAGAAGCGATAACGGAATTAACGAAAGAGTTTTTAGCTTCTTTCCAAATTAAGACCAAGAAGCCGGACATGTGGGATGAGGACGCCATTGAATTTAGATGTGGGGGTGAATGGTATACAACTTCTTTCACTCAACTCGAAATCGATCTGGGCATTTGCTCAGAAGCAGAAACGGACCAAGAAATTTGGTTCAGGGCTGGAACAACTTTTGCAGATGAAGACGGGGATGACCATGATGAGGCTGGAAACACACGTTTAGAGGCATGGGAACAACTAAGCTACGGAACCGATAGTTATAATGCAAGTGTTTCAAAGAGCACTGCACTACGTGACCCACTGATGAGATACATTCACCGATTGCTCAATCACAGTGTCACTGCCAGTGGTCAAAGCGAGGGGGTTGTTAATTTAAGGGATCTTTGGGCACTTTACTGCATAAATAATGATGTCTCGTGCAACATCATGTATATGCAAATGCCAGAGGAAACACACCGATCTTTGGCGGACCATGGATCCACAACCTCTATGAAGCTTATCATGTGGATACCGAAGGGACCCGAAGCTCAGATCCGATAGCCCTCAGCCTTGACTATTGCGAAAGCATGCAAATGATTCAACGAATAGGATAGAACCCCGATGTGTGGAGATTTTGTGACAAGACTAACCAGGTTTGGGACCCAGAAGACCCTGCAGAGATGATGCTCTAGGATGTACCCGAAAGAAGAGAATCACCACCCAGACAGTACCGCCGCCGCACCTACCATTAGAAAGGAGGCCCATCTTCATCAGGGGCCGGCCCCAGCTCGTCACACGACAGCCGATACTCTTTCGAGGGTATATATGGACTTATTGATCAATTCTCAGCTAACACTACCGTCTCATTTAACAGGATTACAGAGCAGGTGGCTGCCTCAGATGCACAGCGAGCAGCCGAGTATGACGAAACGAGGCGAGAGATTGATCGATTGGGCTATCGCATGGACATGCAGTGGGGACCATTTGACCCGGACACGGGTAACTGATGACTGGCGAAACACTGGTAGGACGGGCATGGGCATGGGTTGGTAGTACTTTATGACATTATTATGTGTGTTTAAACAATTTACTTTCTGTCGCACTTGTTTGTTTGTTTATTTGTTAGTTTGGATACTTTTATGGCCGTGGGCAAGACATTTTGGTAGGTACTAATTTAGCCCAATAGGGCAAGGGATGGATGATTCCATACCCAATTTTCAACAGTTTATGCTTGGTTGTTTGTGGTTGTTTGCAGTTTTATATTATACAGGTACAAAAGCAGGAAAATGGACGATAAATAGGGGACGCTCTGTCGAAACTTCGTTAACCGGTAGGGAAGTAACTCTCCATTTTAACCCATAATACTCAATTAGAATTTTTATGTTTTTATGAATCTTTTCACATTGAGGACAATGTGAGATTCAAGTGTGGGGAGGGGAATTACTTGAAAAATTGTTTGTTCAAATAATTATAAAAATTCTCTTAATCAACAAATATTTTTGTAGTAAACAAAGATTATTTTTAAACCTAAAGAGAAATCCAAGAAAATATTTTCGCAACTAACCAATCATTACTAAAGGAAAGTGAAAAAAAATAAAAAGAAGTTTTGTAATATTGAGAATAAATTTATGCAAAATATGGCGTTAATACCCAATTCCTCCGTTACTGTGAGATAAACCTCATGCCATATAAATATTTTTTTCGGAAGCTTTGAGTGAGTCATATGTTTCGTGTAATTTAGAACTTGTCGCAATTATTCATTTCAAGACCGCACGAAGCGTTGTATAAGGAAGAAGGTAATGTTGTCATAATTTCACCAAACCATTTACCAAATTACAAAACCCAAAAACCTTAACCAAAATCCTATCACTTTATCCATCTCACTGGTAAAATACAACACTGGTCTTTTACCGGCAGACCCTAAAGAACTGGAAATGCATTCTTTCGATTTCAATTTCCTTTGCTGCATACACTTCACAAAACCTAGGTTGCCTCCAGAAAGTAGGGAGAGAATCTTTCTCTTTAGCAATGAGGTAGGAAAAAGTGGTGCCAAGACGAACAAAGGCCACCATTTTGTGGAATTTTCAAAAACACAATGAAGAGAAGAGCAAGAATATACGAACGATGCTTAGGTTGCGGAAACTGGTCCCATGAAGGAAGATGTAGAAAAAGTCAAACTCAGTCTTAGCATGAATATACCGAACTAATGAGGATGGGGCTATTAGGCTCAAAGCCAAACGATCCATTAGAATTGGAAGTTATGTTCAGAATATGATTGAGGAAGAACTAATCCACATCCGCGATAAAACTGGTCTTGACGATCTGACCTTAAAAGAGTCACTAGGTTTATAAAAAAAATCTTGGGATGAAAAGCGAACCATCGAAGACATCTCATAATCCCTGATTACCAGAAAAGTTGTATTTACCATCCTCAACCAAGAGCCCTTATCCACCACAAAATACCAAAAATCCCAACTCACACGAAATCAACCTGTATTACCTTCTGATCTATGCAACCCTTCACAAAGGTGGAGATTTGAACCTGTTACAAGCTTATTTATCACAGTTGCATTATGACTAAGAGTGTTCACATACATACATCACATGTATGATCAGATATAAAACCGAGTGTGAGTGAACATTGTGAGAACGTGACGTTTTGCATAAACAGAAGCTCATAAAAACAAAAGTTCCTTTTTGTTTATCACTAATGCAAATTAAGATTGGTTGTTTTGTTTCCATCTTCTTGGAGCTCACTTAAGGGATGATTATAATCTGAGCTTGATGTTTTTAGAGAATATTTATAAGTAGATTGCTTGAGAACAAGCAATGTTCAAGTGTGGGGGATGTTTGATGTACATAAAAATATACATCTTTTCGACATCAAATAATCTCTAAAAACTGCAATTTCTATCAAATAACATAGTATGAAAGGCTACTTATCATAATAAAATGCAATTTCAAGAGAAACCAAGCCCCAGGCGAAGAAACAAACGAAAGGACGAAGAAAAACAGAAGAAAACACAAGAAAAACAAAGAAACACGCCCCCATGCTTCTGAACACCAGAAAAGACAAAAATCTACAATAAAAGACAAAATATGGAAATAAAAGCACGGGGCCGTGCCTATCAACCACGGGGCCGTGGATAGCTAACAGAAAAGACAAAATGAATTCAGCACATGTCACTATAAAACACGGGGGCGTGCCTACGTAAGAACGAGGTCGTGCCTCACAATCCATATTGCCTATAAATAATGGCTCATGTTGCACTCATTTGGTGTGCCTTGAAAAGAATTCTATCCGGTTTTCTCTTATAAAAACACACACTAACACTCACATAGAAGATTTAGTGAAGAGTTTGAAGGCTTGGAGGTCATCATCATCAACTATCATCATCATCATCATTAAGAAGGAAGATTCATCTACATTTGGTTAGATTGTTTTAGTTTAATCATGCATTTGTTATCATCAATCATCTTAATGTTTACCATCATGCTCATTATGAGCTAAACTCCTTTTACCATCTAAAATCTATGAAGAAGCTTTGTTTTACTTGATAATTATACAAAACATGTGGAGTAGTCTAGTAAAGTACATGGTTCTATTACAATTATCTTTTGATGAGAAATGTTTCACCATTTTAAATCACTAATTCAAAGTTGGTGGTTGTCAATTTCATTGGCAATCGTTTATGATCGATTCATGTTCTTGAAAGATAGAAATACTTTGATACAATATCGAAACATGGATCCTTATATTGTACTTAGAAATGATGAGATATAAGTTATGGTGTATTTTTCTAAGTCTTGGTAATCTGAAAATGGCTTTGCTTAGGATATCATGCTAGTTAAAGAAACCATATGTTAATGAAATGTGTAATTATAACCTACATAAATCAACCAAGGGGAGGTTGTGTGAGTTAACTACAACCACCCGAAGTTGTTAGAATTGGCATTTGAGAAATTGAAGTCAATCCTAATCTTTCTACTTTACGAAACTACTTGCCGACTTAAATTGACATCATTGAGGTGGCATGACATTAGGAAAATGTGGACTTTAAAATGCGCACGTTACCTCCTTAGTGCCAAAGATGCTCACTTAAGGTTTAAGGAGCTATCTATCATATATTGCTACGACAAGTTTACCACATGTTTGAATATTAAATATCAATGTTAAAATGGAGTGGATTCTTGATCTTAGATGGTAACCTTCATGTAATTGAACTACTCGTTTAGAATCTCTCGTCTTGGTCACCTATATATTATATATTAGTATTTATTTTTTATAAAAAGTTCAAAAGTTAACCCCAAAATGATTAAAACCTCCGACTAAAGTAAAACAATGATTTATTATTAGAAACATTTGTGTCCACGGATCAATACTTGGTTCTTACCAATACTATTCTACATATACGATAGGTACACTTTCCTATTTTGTGTGAGTTTAGTCTTTGTAGAAATCACTTTTATAAATTTAAAACACGATCTTATGCAAAAGCAAAATCATCCCAACCTCTTATATTTTACAAGCTACGCGCACTCCATCACATGTGGTGATGAATATGGATGGAGATATATGCTTTGTTTCTGGTAGAAGTACTTCCTCAAAACCTCAATCTTCAGTTGGTAACTCTTCCACAATTTCTTCAAATGTGAATTACTCAAAGATGCCTATTAGTGTAAAATCTGCTGAACAACAGTTTTCACTTTATACCTATTTCATTACTTCTTATGAGAACTACATCAACGGAAGGATAGTTGACCCTGCAACCTTGGATGAGGATTATGATCCAATAGATGTTGATGGCATGGAAGAGGTGGATCTGCAGTGGCAAATGGCTATGATAGTGAGAAGGGTGAAAATGTTTATGAATAAGACAGGAAGAAAGTTCGTGGGAAAGAGACCGGGGTTTGACAAGTCCAAAGTTCGTTGTTACAACTGTCAAAAAAATGGGCACTTTGCAAGATAGTGTACTAATGAAAGAGTTGAAAGGAGTCAGAATAGGCCAACTCATCAGAATGGGAATGGAAATAGTGCAGAGACAAGAGCCATGGTATCTCAATAAGATGGTGGATATAATTGGAACATCCAAGTGGAGGAGGTGATTGAACAAGCTAATCTGGTGAACATTGTGACTGGAAGATGTGAAAAGGAATCAGTGGAGGACCAAGCGTACATGGCAAAAGTGAATGATCAGCTCTCAGAGGTATGTTATGAACCTCAGTGTGAACAATGTGAGAAACTGTCTGAATAATTGAATGCTTTAACTGATCAGTATGTAAGTTCTGAAAAGGAATTAAAATGTTTGAAAGAAGAACACCACTATTCTAAACAAAAGGAAAATAGTTATTCGGTAAAAATAAAAGCTGGTGAAAAAAGACATAAGATGCCTTAAGGCCACACTAGCTGAGAAAATACAAATAATTGACTTAAGTTATGAGGTAGTGGAAGAAAAGACCAAACTTATGGCTGCCTAGGACAAACAGATAGCTGATTATCAAGTAAAAGTGGTTGAACTAAATAGAAAACTTCAACAGTTTAGGAACTCTTCCATGATGCTTAATCATGTCCTAAGTGTTCAACGTTCTCCTGACGATAAAGAGGGAATTGGATTCTCGGAAGTTCCACCAACTTTTAATAATAACTATACTTATAATCCTTGTAATCAGCCATCTGTATGTATTGAGACTGATCAGACCATAACTGGTAACACAAACTACGACACTCCACCCGTTAAGGTTCAAGCAAGCAATACCGACGTTAATATAACCAATCATGAGAAGATTGATAAGGATATTAACGAATCAGTTCAGACAAATTCTCCAGTCTTGAATCAAGAGTCCAAGTCTAAAAAGTCTGCCAACAATGGTAAGATTAGGAGTGTTCATGGTTCGGTTTCAAACCGTGAAACCACCCAAACCGATCACCGGTTCGGTTTCACGGTTGGTTTTATATTCTAGTTTTTGGTCGGTTGGTTTCAGAATTGTCAAACCGTAATGAAAGGTTCGGTTTATGGTTTATACCAAAAACCGTTCGTATAAAACCAGACCGGACCGTTAGTTTAAAATTATTTTTTTAATTGAATATAGTTATACACACACTGACACATATGTTAGGCGTAATGCAAAGTGGGCTAAATAACATGTGGTAATTATGCTTTGATATAAAAGAGTAATGATTCAGATTACATGTAGCCTAAAATATTTTTTTCTTAATCCTATCCAAGTAGCATATTCTCGCTTTCTAATAAACCCAATTCTATTAGCAAGTTCACAAAGATTTCATTGCAAAGTAATATATCTTTTGTGTTCTAAAATGTCTAATATAATTTGCATAGTAAAAATCTCATGTACTTACACTCTTGTTTATCAAGGTAAAAATGTGTTGAAGAGTTCGCTAAAGCTACGATGAAGAATTATCATCAGAATGGGTCAGATTAATAACACAACATAACTTGCATAACATTTACAACTTGTACAAGGTTGAAAATGTTCAAACTGTGAAACCAAACCGGAACCAAACCGTTGGTAGTGGTTTGGTTTGGTTCAGTTTCGATTTATAACGGTTTGGTTTCGTTTTCAATTATGAAAACCGTAACTAACGGTTTGGTTCATGGTTTGACACAAAAACCGTCAAAACCGGACCGTGAACACCCCTAGGTAAGATAGTTGATGAAGTTGTTTTACTAAAAGGGGGAAGAATGATACTTTTAGTGAAAAGAAATCGTCTTTAAACCCATTCGTTCCCCCCTATGTGAAACAAAATATCAGTAAACCAACCTCATCTTCTGCGGCTACTCCTGAAAAGGATGTTCGGATGAACACAAATAGTCCGAACAAAAGTTGCTTTAGATGTCATAAAAAAGGACACGTTGTCAGTACTTGTCCCATGAAAAGAAAGAAATCTAAGGGTATGAGGCCAACCAAAACTGAAAATGAAACGAAACCTAAAACTGGTGTTGGAAAAAATGTCAAATCTACTAACATTAAATATTGGGCAAATCCAAGATTCCAAAGAAACCAACCTCGTTTTTTCCCAGTAAATCATAGAACGCGTAACTTTGAATCATCCGAAACTTTTAATGCTAGAAACTCAAGGATGTTTGGCTGGTCTCATAATCGTTTATCTAGAAATCTCCTTGTCAGATCAAATGGAAACTTTCCTCAAAGAAATTTTGGGCAACCAACTAGTTGGATGCCGGATAACAGGTTTGAACAAACCAAGACCAGGAGGTCTTGGGTCCCCCGCTTTAAATTCGGTTCTTTAACTATGCCGGAACAGTTGGATAGGATTGTGAACAACATGTGGGTTGTCGACAGTGGCTGTTCCTGGCATATGACGGGTAACAAGAAATTGTTACGTGATTGGAAGGCTGTACAAAGAGGAAGAGTAAGCTTTGCAAGGGAAAGTGGAGGAAAAATTTCAGGCATTGGTACCGTTACTAACGGAAGGATCAGGTTGGAAAAGGTTAATTTTGTGGAAGAATTGAAACACAATCTTCTGAGTGTTTCTCATATTTGTGACAGAGAATACACCGTGCACGTTACAAAGGACGAAGCACTCTTGCTTTATCTTGGTTTCAAGATCCCTGAAAATTGGGTTATCATGAAAGCTCCAAGAGAGAAGAATACATATGTGATGGACATGAGGTCCACCAAGATGGCGATAGAGGAATCATGACTTTTGTCTAAAGCAACAGAGTCTGAGTCGGAATTGTGGCACTGGAGAATGGGACATATCCATCTACGTAAGTAAAGAATGGTTTGGTGCTAGGGGTTCCATTGAAGAATTTCAACTTTGAAGATCAATGCCTGTCATGCAAGAAAGGAAAACAGCACAAGAAACCACATCACTCCAAGTTGATTAACTAAATTGTCACACCTCTAGATTGCTTCACATGGATCTCTTTGGTCCCATAAATGTTAAAAGTTTGGGTGGAACGACTTATTGCTTAGTAGTGACCGATGACTACTCACGATACTCGTGGGTGTATTTTCTGAAAGCTAAGGATGAAACAGGACAGTTGGTAATTAATCTGATTACCAAAGTGGAAAATATTGTTGGTGGAAAGGTCAAGTTCATTAGAAGCGATAACGGCACAGAGTTCAAGAACTATCAACTGGATATGTTTTGTCTGCAAAAAGGGATAGATCATTAGTTTAGCACATCGTATACTCCGCAACAGAATGAAGTGGCTGAAAGGACGAATAGAACACTAATAGAGGGTGCCAGGACTACGCTGGCAGATGCTAAACTTCCTGTGGTGTTCTGGACTGAGGCTGTCGCCACAGACTGCTATATCCTTAATCGTGTTTTGACTGTTAAAAGATTAAACAAAACTTGTTATGAATTAATGCATGGTCAAGAGCCTAATCTGAAAGGTCTTAAACATTTTGGGTTCCCATGTTCGATCTTAAAGACTAATTCAAAATTTGGTGATAAAGCCGACGAATGTATTCTTGTTGGCTACGTGGTTGGGTCTCCCAACAAAAGAGTCTTTATCGAACAATAAGGTTGAGGTGTTCTGTAACACTGACATTACCAGTTACAAGTCATCAAAGCCTAGCATGGGACCAGAGGAGGCTTTTGATTATGGCAAACTATTCAAGTCTTTTAATTTACCATCGTATGAAATTGCAGATATAGAAGAAAGGATGGCCACTCAGATGCTAATTGATGAAGAAGAGGCCATCATGCATCGTCCAAAGTTTGAAGATAAAAATTCTAACGTTTCTAGTGCTGTAGAAACACCTGCTGTCTCAAGTGATGATGACTTCATAAATCCGTTTCACACTCAACATAATGCACATGAACTTACTCCTAATCTGGGTGAAGACTTGGAAGTTGCTCCTCTCCAAACCCCAAGAATTCACAAGAATCATCCCCTGGAGAATGTGATTGGTAATCCTTCCGATGGAGTGGGAACCAGAAGTAGCTTGGAAGAAAATACATGTGTGTATGTGAGCATTAAAGACACTGGTATTATGAATGAATGCTTGTATGCATGCTTTATCAGTCAAATAGAATCGAAAAACTATTAGATGGCGTTGAAGGATAGCTCTTGGGTCGAAGCCATGCAGAATGAATTAGCTCAGTTTAACAAAATGGAGGTATGGCAGTTGGTTGAAAAGCCACGAGATGTGCATGCAATAGGTACTAAGTGGGTATTCAAATGCAAAAGAGATGAGAAAGGGGTAATCGTCCGGAACAAGGAAACATTGGTAGTCAAGGGATTTAATCAACAAGAAGGGATCGACTACAATGAGGTGTTTGCTCCTGTGGCAAGACCGGAGGCAATTCGACTTTTCTTGGCCTTCGCTGCTCACAAAAAGATGAAGGTGTTTTAGCTAGATGTTAACAGTGCTTTTCTAAATGGTAAGGTCAACGAAGTGGTATATGCCGAGCAACCTACAGGCTTTCCAGATCCAGATTTTCTAGATCATGTGTACAAACTCAGCAAAGTATATATGGTCTACATCAAGCTCCACAGGCTTGGTACGCAACTTTATCTGATTACCTACGGAGAATGGCTTTATGAGAGGAAAGATTGACAGTACGCTGTTTGTAAAGTGGAACGGGAAGGACTTTCTTCTTGTCCAGGTCTATGTGGACGATATTATCTTTGGGGCATCAAATATTTCTATGTGTCAGGAATTTGAAGCGGTCATGAAGAAAAGATTTGAGATGAGCGCCATGGGTTAACTAACTTTCTTTTTAGGTTTACAGGTAGATCAGAAGATGGATGGAATGTTTATTCATCAAACTAAATATGTTCACGACGTGCTCAGACTATTCAAGATGGAAGAAAGTACTTCGTATGATACTCCAATATGTGTCAACCACAAACTGGGTGCTGACTCTGACAGTGATGAAGATGTGGATCCCACTCAATATCGTGCAATAATAGGTTCTTTAATGTATCTAACTGCTTCTAGACCTGATATTATGTTTGCAGTTTGTATTTGTGCACGTTTTAAAGATAATCCAAAGGGAGGTGAACTTGATCTAGTAGCATACACCGATTATGACTATGGAGGCTGTAACCATAATAGGAAGTCGACTATCGGTGGATGTCAGTTTCTTGGAGTTAGATTAGTGTTGTGGCAATGCAAAAAGCAGACCTCAGTAGAAATATCCACCTGTGAGGCAGAGTATATGGCAGCATCAAATTGCTGCTCCTAGGTTTTGTGGATACAACAACAAATGTGAGATTATGGTCTGAATTTCACCCATACTCCCATTTGCATTGATAATACTGTTGCAATCTCAGTAACTAACAATCCCGTAAAACATAGTAAAACTATACATATTGACATTCGTCATCATTTTATACGGGATTGTGCTGAGAAGAAATTAATCGTGCTTGAAAAGGTTGATTCTCTAGAAAATTTTGCTGATCTTATTACAAAAGCTTTTGACCGGTCTCATTTTCAAAACCTTATTGAGCTAAATGGGATGATCAATCCCGAGTAACCGTGTTTTGTTTTGAAAATTATGTCGGTTGCTCAAGTTTGAATGACATATTCTTGAATACGTTTGGTAATGTTATATACTTGTAGATTCAAAAGATAGCCATTAACCTAATAACTGAAATCATCTGGGGTGGTTGTGATGTGTTTCTATTCTCTCCCTGAAAATTATGCCGGTAACACTAAGTTTGAGGGACACATATTCATATGTGTTTGGTCCTGTTAACCAACTGGACATATAGGATAGCCATTTACCTAAGAACTAAGAAGTGACCAGGCGATTGAATTTAAAATGTTTTACTGTTTTCTCTGGGAAGTGATATAATCATTCAGTCTATAGCTTTTCAAGAAGCTTCAAAGTTGGTTTTTAAATTGAAAATTGATTCAACCTTTGGAAAATGATGGATAAATTGTTTTTGTATGCCTAACGGTGAAGTTATTAAGCTTAAAAGGCTTTAGAACAGTCATTGTTTGGCATGGTAACTTTCCATGATGCGTAAAAGTTGAAGTGATACAAATTAAATTTGCTAGATTTACTGTGGAGAGTCATTTTAAAGAAATGTGCATGTCTCCACATATATCTTTCCGAATGATAGGCAGAAAAGTGATTACCCAGTCATACACAAGCCCGTTAGTGTCTTGATCATAAAAACAAAAATATATTCTATTTCTTTACTTCATTTATAGCAAAAAAAAATGTTATATGAAATTGTTGACTTTACAATTCAAAAGCCTAATACTACAAGGATGGGGCACTGAAATAAGTCCTGTACACACTTAATGAATGGCATGTAAAGCTGAATCTCATGTACAACTTTTGATCAAGCACTAGGGGTTGAAGTCAAATTGGGGTGATATGGGGAAAGTCAAATACGCCTTGAGAATAGATAGGAGGCATCACAAGTCCATAAGTGATGTCCATCTAAATTATGTGCCTAATTGAACCTAACTCGTATCACGGATGCAATGAAAATCATGCTAAGTTTTATATACATGTCTTCAACCTGTTTCTCTATGTCATAATAATGCTCAACACGAATTCTTGTGACAACACCTTAATCAATATGATTCCATGTTCGTATCTTTTCATAAACGCATTGGTTGCTCTCAAAGACTGAAATTTGATCCCGTCAACTTTAATTTTCTTTATTTTTGAAGCAGTTTTTCTTTTGTATCACGGGTTACTCGTTTTGTTCTAAGTGTTTCAAAAGTATCGTTTTACACTAACTTCGCCATAGCGAAGTTATTGTTTTGGCGAAGTTACCTTAACTTCGCCTCCGGGGTTTTCCAAAAGGTATATATACAGGACATGGGTCAAACATGGTCAAACTAACTTCTCTTCCAAAACCCTCGGCGAACTTGTCTAAAGAATCAACTATGCTCAAAATTTGTTCTGGTTCTGCTATTAAGGTTCGGATTCTTATGATAATTCACAATTCAATATAAGTTTTGGTATTTTATTCCTTACAGCAAATTATTATTGATCTTTATAAAACGGTCCTATAACGCCTTAATACTAAGTCGTTGTTAAGATATTCGTGATGTCGTGTGTTCATTAATGTTAATCGGACATTGGTTAACCTTTGTGGAGGATCTGATTGTGTTAGTTTGCAAGAAAAGGGTGTTGTAATTCTGTGACGTTCTTGAAGCGAAGTTACCTTTAATGCGAAGTTATCTTAACTTCGCCAAAACATTAACTTCGCTTCCCTTATTTTCTTAGCTCATCTTCGCTGGTTCTCTAACTTCGCCATTCACATGTTGGGCGAAGTTACCAGCTGTTCACACGCTTTTCTAACTTGGATTGTTTTGAACTGCAGATATGGCTGAGGTTGCGGGTCAATTCTTTCCAGGTCGCAATATGTATGTCACTTTAGACCCGGATACTCGTGGAGCTGAGGATTACGCAGAGATTATTTTGTTTCTCATATGCTCGCAGATTTTTCATACTATCACCGGCATGCCTCGATCTGTGTTCCAATGAGGTGTTGATCAAGATTCTCGATATACGTATAAGCGTCGAAGTGCTGCCCATGAGTTTAGAAAATAATAAAGCCAAACAAGGTAGGCATAATGCCCGAATAAAATATTAATAAAATAATAAAGCCTTAGACCCTAGTCAAGAGTATAGTCAATACCTCGAAAATATACAAAAGAAAATAAAGCAAAGAAATTATATAAAAAGAAAGATAAAAGTATTAATTCTTTATTATAAATGAAGGATGATTATTATTTAAATAGATTTTAAATAATAATAAAAAGAAAAAGAGTAAAGAAATTAATGAAATGATCTTTATTAATAAATAAAGATAAAAGTATTATTTAAAGATATTTTAAATAATAATAAAGTAAATAAAAATATATATATTGTTTATATTATTCATATAAACTAAATGATATATATATATAAGTATACGTTTTGGAAAACGTCGATTCTAGAAAACAAAACATGACGGACTAAAAATCCAAATATGAGAATAAAGAATATATGTTTTGAACTATAGGTTCAAACATATTATAAAAGAAAAGGAAAATATAAAATATAAAATAGTTATAGTTGATAATACTATTTATTATTAAATTATTATTCTTAAGTAATAAGAGAAGAAAATGATACGTTTCTTTATGAAGAAGAAACGTAGAGTTTAAGAAAAAGAAAAACAAGTTAAACTAGATGTTTATCTTGTAAAAGAAAAGAAAAGTAAATAAGTTAAAAGAAAGAGGTTTTAACTTGAAAAAGAAAAGAAAGAAATAATATTTTAAACTAAAGGTTTAAAATAAAGAAAATATATTTTGAACTAAAGGTTCATAAAGAAATTAAAATCGAGGTAAAGATTTTACAAAAGAGACTAGAGGTATTAAGCCGGATTGTATATCCGACTAACAAAAAGTTATACTCGTACTATAGGTGCGAGATAACAAAGAAGAGGGAAAGACCCTCGGACAGTGTATTGAAGCTGATCCAAAACAAAAGGCTATACTCGTACTATAGGTGCGAGGTAGTAACGGGAAAGACCCTCGGACGGTATATTGAAGCTGATCCAAATCGAAAAGGTGAATACGCCCCAAACTTTATAAACTGTTTTAAAACAAGTCAATGTGTTAAATAAAAAGTTTACATGAGGCTAAGTGTCTCTAAAACATTTATAAACAAAGGTATAAACACTGGCCTCAGGCTATACCTTACATATGTGATGGACACATCACACCTGGTCACAATTACGCTCACCTGCGGGGAGTATGACCTTGTGTATATGTATAGGCACTCAACTAGTCGAACGCTGCGGTGTTTGCTGGGGGAACCGAGTGTAGAGACTTGAGTATATGAATTGTGTTATTTTAACTTGGTTATTCCTAAGCCACGATGGGCTGAGACCTACGTAGTCTCGACGGGAGATCAAGTAATGAAAATATTTTTAGCGTCAGCGTATTCACCAGTATATCGCTGACGTATTTTCTAACATTTCAGGAAAAGTAAAGTATCAAGAATTGGAGCCATTAATGAAGTGGATGTTTGCAAGGTAGAGATGGCTCATTGTTTTAAAATTATTAAAAAGATTATAAATAATATGATTTGTAAAATCAAACGAGATTTATAAATAAAACACTTGGATATTTAGTATCCAAAAAACTTTTCAAATAAATTAAATATTATTACAAAAAAACAAAGATTTGTTAATAAAATGTTTCAAAAAGATATATTAATATTTTATTATAAATAAATCTTTATAGATAAATTAATATTTCAAAATATATTTTTAAAGACTTCCGCTCAACTCTGATACATTTACAAAACCGGTACCAACTGCTGCTCACACGCCTAGGCCGTAAGTCGTGGTGTGACAAAGTTGTCGCAGGTCTATATAACCTAAATTCGGCTTTATGTTTTGTAAGTTTTTGGGTCATAGTTTGTGGACGGATGATTTATCGGTTAAGAGCTCCATAAGCTAATAACAATTAATCCTTTGTTTTATGTGTTCGTGTTTATCACATATTCATTACGTTATCTCGTATATACACTCGTAATTGTATACTTAGGGGATTCTGCATCCTCCGTGTACGAGATACTCCTATGTAAATCCAACTGGGAACCTACATTATCATACAATTTATATCTTGGAATACTTAACGGAAATCTTATTTTATAAATATAACTAATAGTTTAAAACACGAATGTTACAATTTTTAAAGAATGATACATATATATATATATATAATATAATTTTATGTATAAAATTGATATAAGCAAATTGGTAAAGATGTTTCAACGACGAGAAAACACCAATATTGGTGTCGGGTTTTAATAAAGTAACGTTAATTTAATAATATTAATTGTAACATCCCAAATTTTCATATTTAATAAAGAAAGTCGTGTTAAGTTGTCGAGCGTTAAATTATTTATTAGTACTAAATAAAGAAAAGTCATGGAATTGGATTAATTAAGATGGATTAAAAGGGATTGAGCCTTAGGTCCATGGGCTTTATGGGATATAAATATCCCCTAAACCACCACAAAACCCTAAATCCTCATTTCTCTCCATCTTATTCTCTACACACTCAACACACACACACACATCCTACACCACCATATACAGCCGCGAGTGAGAAGGGGGTGAAACGGAATCGAGCAAACGTTAGTTTTGATAGATCTTTGCTATACGAGCCATACACAAGATCTAGAGTCCATAAGCAAGCTAACCGAGACCGAAGAACGCATAAAGGTAAGCCGTTTTACCTTAAAGTTTACGTTTTTATAAACGTTTAGTCTTGAAATTTGAACCTATTCTAGATCGGGTATAAACAAGTATTAAAGTAGCAAACTTGATGTTATAAACGAACTTACGGCTGTATATGACTCGTCTAAAATAAACTCTAGATCTAGTATTAAACGTTTAGCCTTAAAGGTCCATGCTTATAGTTATAAACGGATTAAGTATCGAGTCGGGGATGTTTGGGAAGTGAATGCGGGTTATACCAAACCTTTATAAGGTGTCGGGGTTATGGATGGGTCAAATACGAGCCAAAACGAGGCGATAGGATTGGAATGAGTGGCTGTAAACAAACCCGTAGCCGCTACTGAATAACTTCACCCAATAAGTTCGCGAGGTATATAAGTTCGCTAACGCTAAGTTCGTCTGTGGTTAACTTCTCTACCTGCAAGTTCGCCTGATGTCAAGTTCTCCATTGTTAAGTTCGCATGATGCTAAGTTCGCTTACTGTTATGTTCGCTTAACATAAGTTCGCTTACAGCAAGTTGGCTTACTGCTAAGTTCGCTTAACTTAAGTTCGCTTAAGTTAAGCTTGCTTGCATTTAAGGTAACGAATCGGATAGCGAATCAGACTTAGTTCGTTATGAAGAATGGGTTAGCGAATTAGAAAATAAATTAAAAACCTAATGGAAAATGTGTTGAGACTGTTAATGTAAATAAAATTTTTCCAAGCTGACCTGGCAGCTCGACCCCAGCCAAGGGCTCTGCCCCTTGGACCCTGCTAGGGGCTGCCGCCCCTAGAACCCCGCTGTCAGGGGCGTTGCCCCCGAACCCCCGTTCGTTGAGGGCAATAGTTTAACTAGAAACACGATATGAAAAGTGATAGTAATCAGTACGCCTAATTGTTATACAGCTAGTCGTGCACTGCCAAAGAAAGGAGTAACCATTAACGGAAGAAGTAACCGAGTTCAGGTGAGTTTCTAGCCCCACCTTCTTGTTATGTTTTCGGGGCTGTGTGAATACTCGATGTGATCAGTTAATACACTTATCCTAAGTGATAAGTGTATGCCCTATGTGATATGTGTGCGGTATGAATGATTGCTTGTCAGTACGTGAACGATCTTCGGATATTGCATGTACCGTTAGGTTATAAATAAAAATATGGATATTGTATGTAATGCAGGGATGATTACTTGTCGATACGTGAATAATCTTCGGATATTGCATGTATTCCCAAGAATAGCTATGATTGTCTCCTTATATGGATATTAAATGATAACTTATATATAGAGTTTCCTATACGGATAATATACAGAGTGTTCCTTTGATGGAAAGCATAGTGTTCCTATAATGGAAAGCCCCGTGTTCCTTTGATGGAAAGCATAGTGTGCCTTTAATGGAAAGCCCAGTGTTCCTTTAATGGAAAGCATAGTGTTCCTTCTATGGAAGTATATAGGATGTTCCTTCTATGGAGAATATATATATAGAGTGTCCTTCTATGAAGAATATAAATAGTATGGTAATAGTAATAGTTCTTTTAATAGATATTATGTGACGTCCTCTTATGGATAATTATACAAGGATAAGCTATGTATGTATGTAAGATATGTGTATGTATTGTATGTCGCCTGATTAACTAGAACTCACTCAGCGTAGCTGACTTTTAGTATGCACGCAGGTGAATATGATTAAAGAGCCAGCATGAGGTTGGCACATGGCATGGATCGAACGGCTGGCATTTGAATATGGAAGAAATGATGTTTTAATATGATGATTTATGTTATGGTTTTAAAGAAAAGATTAAATGTTTTGTAATAAACAGTTACAGTTTTATATTTCGCGAAAGTTTTAATAAACTCTGATTTGTAGAACTGTGTTTATGAGTAAATCCGACGTTAAAGTGAGGCACCGGGAACGGGGCCTTACATTAATAATATACTTATAATACATATATGTGTGTGTGTGTGTGTGTGTGTAAACCAAAGCTTTTACGAGATTTGACAAGAAACACAAACTCCAAGATGTCGGTTTTAATAAAATAATATTTATTTAATTATTAATATTAATTATAATTAACTAATTAATCATTTAAAACAATTAAAAAGGAAAAAAGAAAACATAAAAACCCATCTGCCAAAATCGAACTTGGGTGGACGGCCGTTCACGGGAAACAACACATCCACACACCAGCCACTGGGCTGGTGTGTCCGGTTGTTCAAAATCTTGGACGGAATCGCTAAATATACAACTGGAAATAAAACCCCCAAATTGATAATAAGAACCCTAATTCCTAATCCGTTAACTATTGCTTGAATTAATGTTAGGGTTATGACAATATGATGAACGGCGAACATGAATATACATTTAATTACCTTAAACAACGACATACAGATGGCAAACGGCGCAACTAGAGCTAACGGCCATGAACGCTACAAACAGAGGGTGTATGGCCAAGGTAGATGCAATTAATTTAGGGTTTTGATCAATGGCTTGTTTAGACGATGTGTAAGAGTTTAATTGTATTATCAATACCTCTAGATGATATCGCAACAAGTTGCTATATAACAGGTTCGTTATCTTTGTAAATTCGTATCTATTTGATTATGTTTTCCAAATTAGATATCGATGTGAGTTCGGAATAAACATATATACGATTTGGTAAAATCAATTTTGATTATAGTGAGAAGATTAAGGATAAAGAAACGTTAAGGGGTCACGAGTTTGGTTCAGAAACGGGTATGGATTATGGGTTAATGGGATAAGAATATTATTATATCAGATTTTGGGATTAAGTCCCTCAAGTTTGGATAAGGATACAATCATAGGTTAAAGTATGGTAGAGGGTTAGAAATGTTTATAATTCAAAGTTATATTTAATGATTTAATAAATATAATAAACAAAAATAATAATGACTTAATAAATATGATATTTTATTGATTAGAATTACCCAAAAACGGAAATGGGTCGGGTATTGGTAATTTATAATTTAATTGAAAAAACCTGAGCTGTTACATCATCGATTGTGTCTGACAGGGATACTCGCTTTACTTCGAGATTCTTGAAGAAGTTCCATGAAACTATGGGAACAAGACTAAACATCAATACGGTGTATCATCCTCAAACAAATGGGCAGTCTGAAAGGACTATCCAAACCCTTGAGGATATGCTACGTGCTTGTGTTTTAGAGTTTGGAGGAAGTTGGGATGATCATCTGCATCTGACAGAGTTCTCCTATAACAACAGCTACCACTAAAGTATTGGTATGCCACCGTTTGAGATGTTGTAGAGTAGAAGTTGTATAGTAGACATTGTAGAACTCCTGTATGTTGGGGAGAGACCGGTCAGAAGAAGATTGGGAGTCTAGAAGTCGTGCAAGAAACATCTTCAAAGTTTGATCAGATCAAGGCAAGAATGAAAGTTTCTCAAGACCGTCAGAGGTCGTATGCTGATAAGCGGCGACTCCTTCGAGTTTAACGTTGGTGACAATGTGATGCTTAAGGTCTCGCCTTGGAAGGGAATTATTCGTTTCAGGAAGAGAGGAAAGTTAAGTCCAAGGTACATTGGACCATTTAAGATCGTAGATCGTGTTGGTGAAGTGACTTACAAGCTGGAATTTCCAGAAGAGTTAAAAGGAATTCACTCTATTTTCATGTTTCTCACTTGAGGAAATGTCTAGCTGATGGCACGTCCCACGTGCCGTTGATAGACATTAAGGTTGATGAACAGTTGAACTACATCGAATAGCCTATTGAGATAGTGGACCATAAGGAAAAGCAGCTTCGTACTAAAAATAGTCATTCAGTGAAGGTGATATGAAAGCATCGTAAATGATCGGATTCTACTTGGGAAGTTGAAAAGATGCGCAAGTTTTACCCAGATTTGTTTAAGTAAAAGTTTGGTTTCGAGACGAAACCTCTTTTAAGGAGGTTAAACTTGTAACATCCCGAATCTTCTAAGAATAATATTTAATATATTATTTACGTTGAAGTAATTAAATGGAGTTAGTAGATTAATAATAATAAAGATAGAAGGATGGTAGGCTAATTAAATGAAATTAATTATTGACTAAAAAGGAAAGATGGACCTAAGGTCCATGGGCTTAAGGAGTATAAATACCCCCTTAAACCTCTAATCCTTTCCATCTCAATCCATTTTACACCATAGCCAACACCATCGAAAACACACACTTAAGCCAAACACTCTCTACTCTAATATATACAACGATCCAAGACCAACCGAAGGTAGGAAATCATTTATCTCAGCTGGCCCAACATAGTAGAACCTGACACCACAGCCCCAGGATGCCGAATGACCCGTTTGAATCTAGATCTAGCTTTATTCGGGTGTTTAATTAACCAAAAACGAGCTTAAGGACCACCTTAGCTCAGATCTGGACACCCCGAAGCTACTAGGTCATAACGGTCAAACCCCGACCAACCATGGTAGTTAACAACGGCTGACGGCGCCGGAATCAAAGAGAAACCTTAAAAACACGTAATAAGAAAGCTAAACTGAACGTTACGGCGTATAAGTTTATGCCGTATAAGTTCAAGCAGCGTATAAGTATACCAGTGTGTATGTATGGAGCGCATAAGTATAAGCAACGCATAAGTATAAGCAGCGTATATGTATATTAATGTATGTGTCTGTATGCCCGTATATGTATATTAAACGTATATGTATGTATGCCCGTATATGTATAATAACTTATATGTATGTATGCCCGTATATGTATATAAACGTATACGTATGTATGCCCGTATACGTGTATAAACGTATATGTAAGACTTACACGCTAGAACTACTTATACGCCAATGAAGACTTATACGCTAGAAGAGACTTATACGCTTAAATGATTTTCCGAATAAAAGAAGATAAACGTCGTATACGTACGTAGACGATAGATATGGACTTATATGATAAGTACTTAATAAGGAAATGTAACATTTAAAACGGGAAATGACTAAGAAATATAAAAAGATTAGGAGTAGTTAAGGGATGCTTGTTAATTGGTACACAGTTAGCCGTGCACAGCTCAAGAAAGGCATAGCCGTAAATTCTGAAATGAATCGCTTACATGTGAGTTTCTAGCCCTATTTCCTTGTTATATTTTCGGGGTTGTGTGCATACTCAATGTGATTTGTTAATACACTTACCTTAAATGGTGATCGTTAGAAGATAGGATTGTTTTATATATATAATTCATGTATGTTATATGAAAGATCGAGAGCATGTATGAAAGTTTATAGAAATAAATATAAAGAAAGGTATGGTAAGGTTGCATGGAAGAAGTGAACCGAGCCCTAATAATACTCGAGGAAGAAGGGACCGGACCCTAATAATATCTGAGGAAGAAGGGGACCGAGCCCTAATAATACTCGAGGAAGAAGGGATCGAACCCTAATAATATCCGAGAAAGAAAGGGGACCAAGCCCCAATATTATTTGAGGAAGTAGGGCGTAATTCTCTTTAAAACGTATAAGTATGTAAAGAAAGAATAAATGAAAGGTATGAAAGAAAGAATGAAAGAAAGAAGGTATATACTTATGTATGTACGAAAGAAAGATAAGCAGGTTAATTAAGTAATATGTATCTACGGATACATATGAAGTATTTGAATGTATTGTATATTACCTGATTAACTATCAGCGTAACTGACTTTTAGTATGCACGCAAGTAAATAGACTGAAACAGCTAGCTTGAGGGAGACACATGGCAGGAACTGAAGAGGTTGCCATCTGAAGATTTATCATGATGTTTTAATAAGATATTTTTAAGTTATGTTTTTAAAGACAAGTTATGAATGCTTTGTAATGAATGATTGAAGTTTTATTATTCCGCGAAAATTTTAATTAACTCTGATATTTATAACTGTGTTGATACGTAAATCTAACGCCAATGTAGGGCATTGGGAATGGGATCTTACAATATATATATATATATATATAGAGAGGGTGGTTCAGAAAAGAAATAAATATTAGACACTATTTTTATTTTAGGCTTTAAATGCTTAAAGATAAATGAAGAGTGTATACATGCATTCTCTCTCCTCAATTAATATAACTAATAAACCATAATAATTATCTCTCAAATTAATATAATTAAACAAATTATTATAATTAAAAAATATTAAGAATCATTTATTTTATAACTTATTTTTACTCTCTTGAACTTTTATCATATGCAAATACAATTTATTAATACATTAAAATCTTTCTGTCCAAAACCAATTTCTTCCAACTCAATACATTGATATTTATCAACACGTAGTTACATTATGACCTGATTAAGACAAAACAAAATATGAGTGACTTAATTGGAACAAACTTGAAACTTGGTTACTATTCTATAGTGTTTTCCCTACAAAAAATTATCTTACACATGTTTGCATTAAATATTAACAAAAAATATACAATCTGCACAAAAACATATAACATACACTTGTTCTAAGTATAAGAAAACATATAACCTACACATGAAAAACATATAGCCTACACACAAAATTTAGCATCAATAAAATACACACGCACACGAAAACATATAACCTACATCTGAAAAACATATAGCCTACACACAAAATTTTTATCCTACAAAAATACAATATATTCATACATTAAAATTTCTTTCTTTCCAAAACCAATTTCTTCCAACTCAATATATCAATATCCATCAACACATAGTTATATTGTGATGAAAACACTAACCTACACACAAAAAAAAAATATAACCTACACACGAAATTCAGCATCAATAAAATACACATGCACACGAAAAAATATAACCTACACACGAAATTTTTATCTTACAGAAACACAATTTATTCATACATTAAAATTTCTTTTTATCCAAAACCAATTTCTTCCGACTCAATATAGCAATATCCATCAACACGTAGTTACATTGTGATGAATAATACAAAAAACTATCTTACACATGTTTGCAATAAATATCAATAAAAAATATACAACATACACAAAAACATAAAACTAGCACGTATTCTAAGAATAAGAAAACATATAACCTACGCACGTGTAGGATATGCATATCTTTGTGTAGTTTGTAAAATTACTGATGTCGAATTACATATGTAAGTTGTATGCTTTTTTTTATGTTTTACGTTTTTATTGCTCAAAACAAGTGTAGGTTGTATATTTATTGTTTATATTTGGTAGACACATTTATATGATATTTTTTATTATTATTTATCACAATAATTTTTCTAGGTATATCAATTGAAAAAATATATATTTTTTTTGTTGTTTATTGCTAAAAAAATACGGGTTGATATATGCTAATAAATTGAGTGGAAAGAAATGGTTTTTAATATGAAGAAATAGTATTATATGAATAAATTAAATTTTTGTTGGACCAAATTAAGATGGGTAAATAAATTATAAAACTAAATTAGTGTTTTTATCATCGAATTTATTATAGTTAGTTAAATATATTACTTAGAGAGGGATTTATAATTGTTATAATAGTTGCATTAATTGGAAAGAGAGAGAGAGAGCATCTATTGTTGATTTACATCTTTTTCATTTATTTTTAAACATTTAAAACCTATAATTAAATTAGTGGTTTATATTAATTTCTCGCACTTTTCGGACTAAAATCACTTCTCGTCTGAACTTAAGCCTATATGTGTGTGTGTGTACACACACACACGTCGCCTTACCACCACCTACATCCACCATTGACTGAGAAGACGACTCTTGATGGTGGTGGTTATCGATGAAGACGACTGGTTCAAGTTTTTGAAACCCTAAAGCCTCCATAGAAGACGATTAATAATGAGAGATAAGTTTGATTGACAAAAACTAAATATCTAAAGATACCATCCCTTTATATATCCATACCATATATCTAAATTTTTGAAGAAAAGTTGTACATTTCAAGTGCAAAATGACATTGTAACTAACTTCATTTGCAATTCATTTTTAGTTTAATAAATGGTTTATTAAGTGCATTTCATCCTCATGTAAAATCTAATTATCCTACAACTGTTACATAACTAGGAGGATTCCCTGTATTACATAGTTGTTCGGTCCGTATCAATTAGGTTTGTCATGGTATCGGACTATTGGTACAATACCAGCGCACCCAGTATGGTTTATGATAAGAAAAAACGCTTTATTTAATAAACCTTGTATCAGAACATTGAGAAAACATTAATCGCAATCGCGTATATAGTTTCTTATAAGTTAACGAAAAATAATTATCAGATAAAATGTCCCCTCGGTATTGGTTCTAGCGACTAATGGAATATTATTTGTCGCTTATTTTTACCTTCTTGGGCATGTAACAATTCACCAAATTTCTACACATTGGCGGATCTTTTAAAGGGCCAAAATGGGTGTAAGGCCCCGATCCCGGTGCCCTACTTTCACGTCAGATTTACTCATAAACACAGTTCTTACAAATCAGAGTTAATTAAAACTTTTCGCGGAAACGTTAACTTCAACTATTCGTTAAAAAACATTCAATCTTTTGTTTCAAACCATAACGTAAAACATCATATTTAAAAATCATTTCTTTCATCTTCAGATGCCAGCCGTTCAAACCATCCCATGTGCCATCCTCATGCTAGCTCTTTAGTTTGTTCACATGCGTGCATACTAAAAGTCAGCTACGCTGAGTGAGTTCTAGTTAATCAAGCAACTTATCATACAACCATTACATGCAATTATATACGTGTCCGAAGACACGTGGTCCTCTGTCTAACCTTTTCACCTTAGTGCTTAACCTCTTCACTGCCCTTACGTCTTAGCCACCTGTTTATGGGAGCACATAGAGGCTTTCCCTCCCATGCACTCACGTTATGCCACTTAATAACGGAGGAACGTATAGGCTTGCCCTACCACGCACTCACGTTATGCCACTTTAATAACGAAGGCACGTATAGGTTTGCCCTACCACGTACTATCGTTATGCCACTAGCACCCTGACTAGACCCCTTTCCACTTCTATCACACTCTACCTCAACTTGTCTATAACACACTTCCTATCAGTTCGTCATTTACATAATAAGCAAATCACATCGTAACATTCACACATACTAATAACCACTTGGAGATCATTCCCCTTGGCGGTACGCGTAATATCCGAAGATCGTTCACGCACCGACAAACATTCATTCATAACATTCATACATACTATCACATCAATCATTATATCATACACTTACCACTAAAGGTAAGTGTATTAACGTTCACATTGAGTATGCACACAGCCCCGAAAACATAACAAGGAAATGGGGCTAGAAACTTACCTGATTTCTATTACGTTCACCGTAAATGGTTATTCATTTCTTTAGCTGTGCGCGACTAACTGTTTGATGAACACAATATTAAATACCGCTCGAGCCATGCCTAACTTTTTGCTTAATTAATCTTAAGCGTCTAAGCCGGTTTTACTTCATTGAATCTTTACCCGGTTAGTTAATCGTTACTCGTTAACCTTTAAAGGTATCTTTCGTTAATTACAAAGTCCAAGGGCTATTATGTAATTAAACCATTTATTCTAAGTCTATGGGACCTTTCTGTCATTCTTTCAAAGTCTACTTCGTTATCCAGTTCGTTAACGAAGGAGGCTCCTTTGTTATTTCTTAACGAATTGGCCTTTATAACGAATTGATAACGAATTGATCTCTATAATGAACTGGCATTCACAATGAATTAGTCTTAACGAATGGTCAACTGAGGTTAGTTCGTCATTCTTTTCTTAACGAATTTACATAACGAATTGCTTAACGAATGAAGCTAGTTCGTTATTCTTTATTAACGAATTACTGCTAATTCGTCATTTCCCCCTTAACGAACTACTGCTAGTTCATCATTTCCCCGCTAACGAATTAGGGTTGGGTCAAAGAATGTCAGAAACATTCTCTGGCATTCCCTACTTCGTACCCACATTTTCCGGCGCCGTCATCGCCGTAAAACCGGGATCTAGCTGGAAAAGCGAGATCTTAGTCATCTTCCACCGTTTATCACCGTTTTTCGTCCCGTTCGATCCAGATCTGAGCTAGGTGACCCCTAAACTCATATTTTGATCGGTTTATACCCGTATCCACCCGGATCTCGTGACTTTAACGGTTTAAGGGTGTCGGCTCGTCGTTTCGTGACTAGATCTAGTGGGTTTGGGTCCATACAATATCAAATCATTACCTCGGGTCGGGAATCGATTCTTCTTCTTGGTTTCGGCTAGAGAAAGAGATGAATAGAGATAGAGAGCTTAAGTGTGTGTTTTGGGTGGTGTATGGAATGGATGAGGATGTATTAATTAATGGTAATTATGGTAATTATATCATGGATCATAGGCTTAAGCACATGGTCTTTTCCTCATTTCCTTATTAACCCAAGTCCATTACCCATATTACATAACCCAACACAAGCCCGATTCTTAATAACTCATCTTTTATTTTATTTACCGAAACGAGTAAACGGGATGTTACAAGTCTTCCCTCCTTAAAGAGGTTTCGCCCCGAAACCTACTTAGTTACCCCAACAGGATTACCTCCTGCTCTTGCCCCTTCATAAAACGCCTTAACTCTCTTGCTTACTGCTTTACCTCATGTCATGACAATCATTGAGTTGATCATGGATCTCAGCTTTATTTGGTAGCTTCCCATGAAGTTCTTAACGATATGTTTCATCACACAAGGAATGTCACATTATTTTAATCATTACCGTCTACTTTTGGCCCGATAGGTCGGGACTATTGATCAATCATAAGTCATTCATACGAAATCACAAGAAAAAACAACTCACTCATAAAAACATAAAAAGGAAATCATTCAAGCTTGCCAGACAAACGTAGGTTCAAACTGTAACATAAAACACCCCTTATCAACACTAACATAAAACAACTGTGACAAGCCACTTATTCTACTGCAACCTTCTCAATGGCTGATAAACCATCCTTTTACGCTTCTCCCCTTCTTACCTCCACCGCTATGGCTTCTCCACAATCCCTAGCTGTGTGACCTGACTTACCACACTTGTAACATTTCTAGTCTTCGGTGCATTCACGAGAGATGTGCCTCTTCTTCCCGCATCAGTAGCACTGGTTTGGACCAGCCTTGCATTCTCCCAAGTGCATTTTCCCGCACACTTTGCATGTTTCCTTGTCTTCAATCTTTTGTGTCTTCTTCCCCGCATACTCCACGACATCCGCAGACCGTTTGGTTCCATTCCCTCCTTTCTTATCTTCCTTTTCCACATCATTCCCCGACAGGTCATCATAAACCATCTCTATTAACTCAACTGCAGAGTCAAAGGTAGCAGGTTTGTTAGCCCTAACTAACGTGCGGACCTTCTGGGAAAGCTCTCTGATGTAGCACTTAATCCGTTTCGCCTCAGTGTTCACCATGTCAGGCACCAGCCTAGACATGCGGTTGAATTCAGTGGTGTACTCGCGGTGCGTCATCCTTCCCGCCTTCAGATTCAGAAACTTCATCTCGGGCCTCTCAACCTCGGCATCAGCACAGAACCTTTTCATCACTAACTCCTACAGGTCATTCCACCTCATCGCCTTAATCTCTTCTCGGGTCTTCCTTTGTTTCCACAGTTTCCCACTAGTACATAACCTCATCTCCAAATGACTGAGTGGCATAACCCACTGCTTGGTCGGGACGGCACTCGCTAATTCGGATAATCTTTTCCATTGCGGTTATCCATTGGAGAGTAGAGATTGTGTCTCCTAAACCAGTCAGGTTCGGCGGGTCAAAACCCTTAAAATATTTGTAGTTACACCTGCCTCAACCTCTCTTTCCATCAACAGTTTTTATCAATCGAACTTCACTCGAGTTGCCTTTCTCTATTTCATCATCTTTCTTACCATTCTCTTCTGACCTCTCAGTAGTTCTCCCATGGCTTCCAGCAGATCTTTAGGGATTCAGGTTCTTCACAGCAGCAACTACGGCTTGAACAATGGCTGCTTGAATTGCAGGGTCAAGTTGATACCATTCGTTGTTGCTCGGGTTTCACCCAGCTGCGCTTCCTTCTTCTCCCGTGTTAGAATTGTTTCTACTGAAAGTTTTCGGACAAGACCATTGTATTTCTTAACGAATTTCTGTCCAGGGACAAGTCCAGGGACCTTTCTGTCATTCTTTCAAAGTCCACTTGGTTATCCAGTTCGTTAACGAAGGAAGTTCCTTCGTTATTTCTTAACGAATTAGCCTTTATAACGAATTGGTCTATATAACGAATTGATCTCTATAACGAACTAGCATTCACAACGAATTAGTCTTAACGAATGGTCATAACGAACCGAGGTTAGTTCGTCATTCTTTCCTTAACGAATTGACATAACGAAATGCTTAACGAATGAAGCTAGTTCGTTATTCTTCATTAACGATTTACTGCTAAACCGTCATTTCCCCCTTAACGAACTACTGCTAGTTCGTCATTTTCCCGCTAACGAATTAGGGTTAGGTCAGAGAATGTCAGAAACAATCTCTGACATTCCCTACTTCGTACCCACCTTTTCCGGCGCCGTCATCGCCGGAAACCGGGATTTCACCAGAAAAGCGAGATCTCAGTTCTCTTCCACCGTTTTTCGTCCCGTTCGATCCAGATCTGAGCTAGGGTGACCCCTAAGCTCATCTTTTGATCGGTTTATACCCGATTCCACCTGAGTCATGACTTTAACGGTTTAAAGGTGTCGGCTCGTCGTTTCACGACTAGATCTAGCAAGTTTGGGTCCATACAATATCATACTATCATTACCTCGAGTCGGGAATCGATTCTTCTTCTTGGTTTTGGTTAGAGAAAGAGAGGAATAGAGAGAGAGATTAAGTGTGTGTTTTGGGTGGTGTATAGAATGGATGAGAATGAATTAATTAATGGTAATTATGGTATTTATATCATGGATCATGGGCTTAAGCCCATGGTCTTTTTCTCCTTTCCTTATTAACCCAAGTCCATTACCCATATTACTTAGCCCAACATAAGCCCGACTCTTAATAGCCCATCTTTTATTTTATTTACCGAAACGAGAAAACGGGATGTTACAGTGGGCCTCGGTCCACCCATCTTTTTTTGTTCAGTAACGTAAAATTTTTCCAAAAAAAATTATATATATATAGAAATGGTTCAAATAAAAATAAGGAGTTTTCTAAGAATTGTAAGAACCAACAGATTTTTTACATTTTCCATTACAAACTATGATGAAAAAACAATACTAGGAAAACATGTCGGTTATAATGATTAAAGAGTAATTCTAGAAAACTATGTCGGTTATTGATAATTTTAAATCTCAACTATTAATTAACGTGATCTAATGGCTATGATTTCTTATTCTTCTTAGGAAACTATTTATTTTTAGGATAACCCTCCCATATATATATATGTATATATATATATATATATATATATATATATATATATATATTGTGAGGATCCTAAGAAAACTTTTTGAAATTGAGAGTTTTGTGAACTATTTTGGGCCACAAAATACCTCTTAAAAAATTATAAAAACATTATAAAACAAAAAAACAAAAATTTTAAAAAAGTAAAAAAAACCAAAAAATTTTATTTCTTCATCCTGGTTTCATAAAAAAACACCTAATTATACACATGTTTATATTTTTATTTAATCTCGATTTACATAATGTACACATATGTACATTATCATTTATCTTAATTGTACATATGTGTATAAAGAATAACATGTATAAAATTTAAAAAATATGTATTATACAATGTATAATTTTGCAAAATCAATATTTTTTATGAAACCAGGATGAGAAATAAAAATTATTTTTTTTTACTTTTTTTATTTTTGCGCTTTTTATTGTTTTTTATTTTTTTTATTTGTTTAGTAATTATTGTTTTTGTGGTCCAAAATGGTTATCGATATTTTTTTGTGAAACCAGGATGAGAAATAAAAATTATTGTTTTTTTACTTTTTTTATTTTTGCGCTTTTTATTGTTTTTTATTTTTCTTAATAATAATTATTTTTGTGGTCTAAAATGGATCTCAAAGTTCTCAATTTCAAAATGATTCTCACATATACATGTATATGTATATCTATATCTATATCTATATCTATATCTATACTATATTAAAATACATATAGAAAGAGCCATAAAATAATTTTACAAAAAACCTCTTAAAATTAAGAGGTAAAATCTTTTTAAGCTTGATATACAATTGTTTATAGCATAAAATCTTACTAGCAATAAAGTTTTCTAGATCCCGTTCAAATTTCTTGTTCTTCCGATACTGTTTAAATTTTGAATTCCACCAATCTGCAAATACCACCAAAACCCTAAATGCTTTCATCTCTCTCTCATCAGACCATGGCAGCGATTCACCATTCCACCACCGGAAGCCAAGGGTTCTTTTTCGTCATCTTCATCAACATCGTCCTTTAATCAGGTCATCTATCAGTCCACACCACAACCATCATGAGTTTAGGTAAATTTCAAACCCTAATTTGGTTTATTTCATCTTTTTCCTTTCTCTACATCTTCGCTGAGTGTAGAAGAGTCAATGAGCTCTTACCTATTACAGTTAGAAAGAAATTCGGTGTTATGATGAGCTCAATTTCATCATTGATTACAAACCTAAGACCGGGTTCCATTACTCTTCCCGTCGTCGTCTAACTCCGTCTTTGCGCCACAGCCGTCTTCACAGTTGTTTTGGACGAGCATAACAACAAACGGGTATTGTATTCAAATCTTCATCTTTTATTTTTGAGTGTAGGGTTTCGAATTTGAGGTATGTATTAGGGTTCTTTGGTATGTGAATATTTTTATGATTTAATTACAATTAGTGTTTGATTTAGGTTAAATTAGTACCGGATTTCGCTATCACCTCAGGCTCTGTGAAGATTAAGTCTGTAGTAGCAACAATATATTTGGTAATACAATAACCTATTAAGTTGTTTGCTGCTAGGTTTTCAAACCTAGCTTTTATGTTTTTGTTTTGATTTTCTTTCTTTTGCAGGTGATTGTTCTTTCAAGATGTTGTTTTACTTGTTATTGCTGCTTCTTGGTTGTTCAAAGAAAAGGATAAAGCTATGCAACTTACTGGAATTGAGGTATTACATATATGTTTATTTAACTTTAGTTAAATAATTTATTATTTCATTAACAATTTAAATGCTTTTTATAAAAAAATTTGGAAATTGTTCAACAACACAAGTCATTGTGGATGCTTTTTACAAACATACAAATGAGGTTGATGATAAGAAGCCATATTTCACATCATACATAGGCAAAGTTAAGGTATTCAAGATTATTTTGGCGCAGAAGTAGTGCATTTACCTATTTTGCTCATTGTCATTATTTCCATTTAATGTGTAGAAACCGAAAATGATAAGCAATGGTTCATATACATTCAATGGAACATATGCATTGTCATTATTTCCATTTAAGGTTTGTGAATGATTATTTTCATTATGGTGCATAAGTAGTGAATTTACTTATTTTGCATGTTGTCATTATTTCCATTTAATGTTTTACTATGCTAGCACTAATGAACACATACTGATTGTTTTATAGTGCAGATAGAAATCTCTATATCTTCACTTAACTTAGAGAGGGTTATATTGCTCATTATATATATATATATATATATATATTAAAAGAGAATTGACGGTTATCTCACAATGAAGTACTATTCATAACTTCACCCATCCATTTTCGTCCACGTTGCAAACCGATACGATTTCCAACATTGGCAGTTATGACGCCCAACTCCAGAAGACGTGTTTGACTGTTTTGCTTACCTTTTCCTACCAGAAAGCTACGCCACCGCTTCTTCTCTACTTCATCCACTCACTTTAGGTTTCACTCACCACCACTATCTAGGGTGTTCGATTTTCTCCACGCTCTCCTACCTACGTTGTACCATCTCTGACTAAATTGAAGACTACAATCTGAGCACCGCTCCGCCGTTTTCGGTTATGGATTTAGTTTTCATTCGTCGATTCTATGTTATGCCTAGGTACGTATTTTTTGATTAGCAATTTAGTTTTGGTTCCTTCGTATCTTATTTCAACTTACGCTCCATTCTTACAGGATTTGGGCAAATTGGGATTTCAATCATTGGAATATAAATGTATTGATGTTATTATTGATTCTACTGCTTATGTGATTTGGGGAAATTAGGAGTTTTCTCATGAGTTTAAAACCTTTAGGGGGTGTTTGGTACAGAGAATGGAAATGGAGAGAAAATAGAAATGGAAATGGAATTGTAGAGAAAGAGAATTGGTATGGAGAATGAGAATCATTTCTCTTGTTTGGTACACGAGAAAATAAACAGAGAACTCTACCATACCCAACCCCACCTCCACCCAACCTGACACCACTCACCACCGCAGCCCCACCACCACAGCACCACCACCACCAGCCCCACCACCACAGCCCCACACCACCAGCACAGCCCTTTCTTCAACCACAGCCCACCACCACCGGCTGCCGCCACCAAACCCCCTTCTTCAACCACAGTACACAAGAAATTAAAAAGATTCAAATTTTTGGAACATAAGATATAGAAAAAGGAGGCTCAGATCTGTCATCACTGCCTCTTTGGAGATTTTGTGGTGGTGGTTGTGGTGGCGATGATGATGATGATAATCAGAAGCCACCTGCAACCACCGTCGATTTCCACCACCACTGTCACCCACCTGCGACCACAATCACCCGACCATCTGAAAACCCTAACCTACCACGAACCACCACTTGAAACCCTAATCTCCGTTCACCCGTACCACCTGCAACCTACAACCGGTTACCATCTCTGTGTTCACCACTGCGAACGGCGGAGACGGGGTGGTGGTTGCAGACTTGGAGACGAGGTGGTGGTTGCAGACTTGGAGACGAGGTGGCGGCCGGAGACGAGGTGGTGACATGCTATGAGGAGGCTGCTGAGAAATGGATTTCTCTTTTTAAAGAGAAATGGAATTCTCTAGTTTTAGAGAAATAGAAAGAGAAATAGAAATGAAAAGTGGAAAACAAACAAAAGAAATATTTCTAATTCCATTTCTCCCCAATCAAATCCCTCTACCAAACACCCCCTTAATCAGATATCTTTTCCAGAAATTCAATTCTTATGGGATTTGGGGAAATTAGAGTTATGTAGCTTATATGATTTGGGCAAAAGACTTTTTTCCTTTTATCAAAAGCAAATGACTGGTATATGTATTTTGTTGTTGAACTTCATTTGCTACATAACACAAATGAACGATATTTGTGGTTGTATGATTTTGGAATAACTTTAACACTTTTTGTGTTCACTTAAGTTGAAACCACAGTTTTAGACCTATGAACCACTTGAGTACATATATGATGTTTGTGAGGCAGTTCTTCTGTGGGGAACATGTGTAATCATTTACTGTTAAATGTCCATAGTTCTATGAGGGTAACTATTTATGAATCTTGTAGAAGTTGCATACTTGAAGTTTGCTCCCAAAGTTATAGTCAATTCTTTTGATCCCATCAGTATACATACTCGGGCTCACATGCTCTATATGGTTGATTCATATAGGTCCCTGCATAATAACCTTTTGAGAAGCCACTTTTTTAGTCGGTTGCTAATGCACTTCGACCAGGTGGTTTTGTGTCCACACATGTTGAGGGTATATGGCTTCATATGCACCTAATTGAGGATATTGTTACAAATTGTCGCCAGGCTTTTAAAGGGTCATCTATTTACGCGTGGACAAGTGCACCTACACATCTTGGGTAATCCTGTGTTCTATATGAATTCATCATGAATTGATAATATCACATTTTTTTAGATGTTTTATTTATTATTGTCGCATTATATATATCCACTTTGGAGCCCTATTTCTGTGATCTTTTGGTTATAGAAAATGACCTCTTCAAAATGCTCAAGCTGTGTTTGCCTCTATTGCAACAGCATGGAACAACTGATTTTAAGGTGAAACTCTCCATCCTTCAGGTAATACAATTATATTCTTTACAGTAATTATGGTTTCCTTCACATACATGTAACTGAAATCTATTGCTAAAAGATGATAATAGTCTGATGACTTTTACAATTTTACCATTTGTACAAGTGAACATGTAATTCTTTCTGTTTGTATAAGCTTGATTAGACTTTACCTGTGGTATAATTTTTCTTTTAAATTTCGTTCATTTCCTTACATTATTCATTTCTTTCCAATTTCAACAGAAGGAGTTTGGCAAAAGGGACAAAAAAAACTCAATGGTAATGCACTTTGGGCATAAAGGGATCAACAAGGGAAGTCCCATCTTCACCATGATATGAAGTATGGTACTTTACTACTTTGTCAAGTTGCTTCTGTGTAAGGTAGCATACGCTTAGTTATGGTTGGTTCATGGACTTTATGGGAGAAGGATATTCAGTCTGTAAATGAGTGCAAGACATGAGTTGAGATAATGCATATCATTTTCTCATATTCTTTGTTGGATTCTTAGTAATTGAAATATACAGAGGAGTTAAACATATTGTATAATGACACGCGGAGGAAGATGTCTCTCGCTGCAACGCGCGGGGGTAAGCAACTAGTTTTTATTATTACCATTTACTCTTTTTGTTGTTTGCTCTCAAAGGATGACAACAATGATAATCAAATGGGCGTTCCTCCAAGTTTGCAACAATGGAATGGGTTTATGTACAAACCTGGAGGTACTTGCAAATGCGAAGTTGGGAACGTTTGATTGGAAATAAGGAAAAAAGGGTAAAACGCTACAATGGTTAAACAAAGGTGGAAGAATTATAACATGTATAATAATTAGAGGTGTTCATTGGGTATGTTTTGGGTTGTTCCGCTTGGGTTTTTGTTTTTTGAAAGTCAAACCGAAACCCGACCTTAATAACAATTGGGCTAATCGGGTTTAGAGTATTCGGTTGTTGGGTTAAGTGTTGGGGTTTCGGGTATTAAGAACTATTGACAGGGAAGTGTCAATAATAATATCTAAATCTTTGTTAAGGCAAAAAAATAATAAAAGTAAAAAAACAAACTGGAAAATCAAAGTTATTATCATTATTATTATTTGTATACAATTAAATTCCTTATTAACAAAAGCAAGTTACAATGTAGGGGTGTTGATCGGGTTTGATATTCGGATTTCGGGTTATTCTTGTTATTTATATTTTGAAGTATAATAGAAACCTAAGCTTCACTTATCAATGTTGGTGTTGGTTATCAAGATCATCAAATGCACCTTTTTACGAACTCTAATTTTTTGCACACCAATTGTTCGAAGAATGTCCTGACTCACTTCAGCAGAAGTCACCAGAAAATCATCAAACAGGTGATGTCTCTTTTACTTGTATTTATTTGAGTGAGTTTGGTTGATCTAATATTGTGATTGATGCTTTCCTTTTTTTTAATATATTATACAGTTTTGTTTGTAATTGATAGGTCAAATATCAGCTCAATAGTCTTAGCTTGCTTACAACTGACTCCATGGTTTAACACATCAGCAAGGATCCAAAAGGCTATGGACATAACAAATATCAAGTTAGACAAACATTTTTTACATCATCATTGTTTTTCTTATAATTTCGATTTGGATGAATAATATATAGTATAAAAATTCCTGTCTTTTTTTTATAAAAAAATATATTATACTATTATTGTATTCAGATTTACGGTTGTAGCTGAGCTTGAGGCCGGTTTGTAAAAAGCTCACGCCAGCTTGTTTATTTAAAAGAAAGTTTTCAATTTCGTTTTTTAAACATACTGATATATAAACACAAAATATAATAATATATTTATCATATAGAATTTATTACATATTATAAACAAGTTTTTTAATTTTTAAATTTCTTTCAAGTATGATATTAGTGCTGTAAAAAAGTTAATTAAAGTAACTCGCGAGATTTTAAAGCCATAGCTGAGACCATACCAAATAAAAACTTATTAAAGGTAGTTTGACTTTTTAATAGTCAAAGTGTGTAATCTAGTAACTATTGTTTCAGGGTTTTAAAAATTTGTTTGTAAACAAGCCGTATGAACTAGCTTAGTTTGTGAACAAGCCAATTTTGAGCGAGTTTTTTCAAGTTGGCTCGGTTTGTAAACGAACCGAATTTGAGTGAATTTTTTCAAGCTTTTATCGAACAATCTTTTAGAATTGTACATTTTACTGCTGGCATTGATATGGTTAGTATATAACCATATGCGTATATTTGGTTCATGTTAAATTAGTTTGTAATTAATTTAAATTCTTCAACAAGTTACGGTGTCGAATAATTACATCGAGTTCCTTAATGATCTTACATTTTTGGTCAAGAACAATTTTATCTCAATGAACCGTATTGATGATGCAGTGAGCCGAATTCTACGGGTCAAGTTTACCATGGGCCTGTTTGAGAACCCTCTAACCGATTTCAGTATGGTTAACGAGGTTGGAAACAAGGTCAGCGAACGCAGACTTTGTAAGTGACTTGATGTGTGGGTAAAAGTACATGCTTTAAGTGTTTTATATTGTGTGTTTTACTTGTTTATATGCATCGAACACAAATACTTTGATAGGTTTTATGTTTACAGGTGTGCGGAGATTAACGGAGCTTAAATAAGCTAACTTAGAGCATTCATGATGGAGTGAAAATGAAAGTAATGATGTATAAGATGATAGAGAATTGAAATACGAAGACGTGGCCGAAAACGAGGAGGAAAACGGAGTTGAAACGAAGATTCTATGAAGAAAACAGTTTTGGCCTAGCAAGACCGTAAGGCAGCGGGTGCAGACCGTAAGCTACGGTGGCCAGACCGTAGCTTACGGTCTGGTCTGACGAAAAAATGGATTTTGGTGATTTTCTTCTATATTTAAGGCCCAAAAACCCTAAGATCGATTCTATTCAATCATAATCAGTTTTGGGACTTCTTGGAGGTCATCTTACACCACCAACACTCATCCTAATCACAAGATTGATCTATGAACACCTTCTCCATCATCATAATCAAGAGCATGAAGATCAAGATGCAAGGCTAAAGGCTTCATAACCATCTCCGGGTGTAGGGTTGAGTTGCATGATTAGGTTTTGATATTCTAAACTTGAACTTTGGATTTGGATTTGGTTAATCATTCGGTTGATCAATTATTTGTGTTTAATTTTGTGCTTAAACGGTTTTTCTTAATTGATTGCTTAATCTTTTGTCAGTTAATTGATTTGTGGTCATCAACAATTAAGATTAAGTTCTTTCGTCATTGACTCGTTTATCGTTAACCATATTATTGATTTTGTGTTTCAACAAGTAAAACCGATAATCAAGTAGATTTTCATTAAGCCGTGTCAATCGTTCGGATTCAGTTCTGACGATCAACACAGTCAATCGTTAAGTCTTTTGATTTACATATTTTATAAGAAACCGTCCAAAGAAGTTATCAATTCCTTAACTTGTTGCAAAACCCGAACCCTGGAGTTTGGTTATTTTCATATCATTGTTTACAAACTAATCAACTAAACTGTTTGACACCGTTTGTCCACTTAAAGTATTTTTATAATAAAACTTGAGTTCCACTTGCACTTTCCACAGATTCCCTGTGGATTCGATACCTTATTTGCCCTAGCTAGTAAAGGTAATTTATAAATGTTTTTTGATTGACCTTTCGACATCGATCATGACTCGTTAACTTTATTAAATGTGTTTGTTTTACGGTTCTGAGAAATATAGGCACACCGAGAAATAGCAAGGGAGGTGGTTAGTAAATCTTAGTGCTGCTGAAAAACGGGAAAACGAGCGATGACCCGATGTTGCCCCTACCGAAGATGGCATCTAAGGTTTTGGATGCTGGAAGTCATGCAGATAACTTGGGCTACCGTCGGTTATTGATGCTCTGGTTGTAGCCTGGTTACCGTCGGTTATTGATGCTCTGGTTTTAACGACGTTGGTGTCCCCCCTCCACCGCCAACGTGGAAGGGTAAATGTGAATGGCCGGGTGTAACAACAAACTGATAGGAATGCGAAGTTTTGTGAAGGGAAGTTCTCTTATAGATAAGAGAGGTCACGGGACACACACTTCAAGCACCGCTGCAGGGAATTTGGTAGAGAAGGCCAACGTGTTCGGGGTGGGGACTGGCAATGCGAGTGGGATAGCACCCCTTGCACACATAGCCATATATAAAGTAAGTAATGAAAACCCCAAGGATTTTCATGATAGCGCCATCTTAGCGGCCATGGATGCAGCTATTGAAGATGGTGTTAATGTGATGTCTCTTTCGTTTGGACGGCCGTCCTTGCAATTTTATGACGACAGCTACCGTAGCTGTCGGTGCCTTCAGTGCAATGCAAAAAGGCATCGCAATTATCTGTTCGGCAGGTAATTTATGGGCCATACAGTGCATCGTTGCACAATGAGGCCCCATGGACCCTTACGGTTGGGGCTAGCACAATTGATAGAAGATTCAGGACAACAGTTGTTCTTGGAAACAAGAAGAAATTTCATGGTGAATCGTTGTTCCAACCAATGGGTTCCGACCAGAAGCTTTGGCCTCTTGTTTACCCTAGAAGTGCACAAATCGGGTTCATCTTGAAAACCCGAACCGGTTCGGAACCGGTTTTTTTCACACCGGGTAGAAAATGAAACCGGTTCCAGTCAAGAACCGGTTCGGTTCCCGACCCGAACCGATGCCCAAAAATGCAATCTTTTAGGAACCGGGTAGGTTGGAACCGGAACCGGTTTTTACGTAAAAACCGGTTCCACCGGTTTTTTTTGAAATTTAAACAATATAGCCGTTAGGAACCGGTTCCAACGGCTATATAACCGTTTTAGACCGTTGGAACCGGTTTTTTAACTATAAATAGGTTATCTTCTTTCTATAAATAGCAAGGTTTGTTTGTGTACTTGTTAAACCACTCCCAAAACTATAAAACACACTCCAAACCACAATTAACCTTAAACCGACAACAAATGGCAACCAATGATGACGTTGTTATGGTGATCGAAACAACAAGATGCCCCGATGTTTGGGTTCATTACGATTTGTGTCTCATGACCGACTCACATGAGTTGGCACGTTGCAAATATTGCTCGAAGTTTCTTAAAGCAGCGTCCAACTCGACATTACGAAAACATACGAATAAGTATTGTCGAGAGAAAAGAAGAATGGAAGCTAAAAAAACGGAAGTGGGAGAGTCGTCCGGCTCTACAACCCAAAAATAAGTATTCCCGGGTTAAAACGACGGACTTTGTTTTTTATGTTTTAGTTGTTATGTTTAGTATCGTTTATGTTTTAATAATGTTTGTAATAGTTATTTTTTAGAAAAGGGGTTTGCTAAAGGAGTAGTATTGTAGTTTGTTTTTGAGTTTGGTGGTGAAACAAGTAATGGAAACAACTTATATATAGGTTTGGCCCAAAAACCGGTTCCAACGGCTATATTACCGTTGGAACCGGTTCCAACGGCTAATTGGTGTCTAAAAAAACCGGTTCCAACGGCTATATTACCGTTGGAACCGGTTCCAACGGCTAGTTTGACTTTTGTTTGACCCTTCAAAAAAACCCGTCGGAACCGGTTATTCCGGGTACTAACCAAACCGGTTCCAATTAATAACCGGGTAGGAACCGGTTTGGGACCGGTACTGACATATAAATATTAGAACCGGGTACGATTTTCGGGTACAAAAATACCAAAACCGGGTATTGTTCCAACCGGGTTGGAACTGGAACCGGTTCCGGTTCGGTTCCACCGGTTAGGTTCCGGAACCAGTTTTTTTGTGCACGTCTAGTTTACCCAGCACGATGCGACAAAACATCAGTTGAACGGATTGATGTCAAGGGGAAGATAGTCATGTGTGAGCGTGAGAAAGAATATAACAATACTGAAATGGGAATGGTTGTTAAGGATGCAGGAGGAGCTGCAATGATTTTGGCCAATAAAATTGTTTTTGGTCAGAGTGTAGCAGCAGAACCTCATGTTCTACTCGCGTCAGATGTTGGTTACAAGGAAGGGGTTGAGATTAAGAATTATTTGAACTCAACTTTATCTCCTGTTGCAACTATCCGTTGCGGTGGAACTGTGGTTGGGCTGCAATCAGATTCACAGATGCCTTCTTTCTCTGGAAGAGGGCCAAATCGTTCAAGTCCTGGAATCCTAAAGCCAGACATTACTGGACCAGGTGTGGACATTCTTGCAGCTTGGCATCAATCGATCGACAACCAAACAGAAACCAAGGCAACATTTCACGTCATAGCAGGCACATCAATGGCTTGTCCTCATCTCGCAGGCATAACCGCATTGCTCAAAAGTGCGCATCCAGAATGGTCTCCTGCTGCTATCAAGTCTGCAATAATGACCACGGCTACTCAAGTAAATCGAAAAGGGATGCCTATTGATGACGAAAGAGGGCTTCCTGCTGATGTATTCGCCATGGGCTCTGGTCATATAAACCCACAAAAAGCCCATGAGCCAGGCCTTGTTTTTGACATCCAACCCGACGACTACATACCTTATCTTTGCGGGTTAGGCTATACGCTCAAACAAATTGAAATCATTGTGAATAAGAAAGTTATTTGCTCAAAGACCATACCAAAGGCTCAGCTCAATTATCCTTCTTTCTCGGTATCTCTCAGAAAAGGTGACAGGAAAACATACTCAAGGACAGTGACTAATGTTGGTTCTGCCAACTCAAGATACAGCATCAGGGACATTTCCGTACCTGATGGTGTAGGTATTAAGGTTATGATTCATAATGATAAGGATGTCAAGATGATCTTCACAACAGTGAAGCAAAAGAAAACATACGAGGTAACGTTTACTCGAGATGTTAAGGATAAGGATAAAGATCCATATGGGCAAGGGCATATGATGTGGGTATCCGAATGCGGTAAGTATACCGTCAGAACCCCGTTTTCATTCCAGTTTCAATGAGGATCTAAGTATTGTATAACATGAACATCTATGTATGCTTTTATATATAAATAAGTAATATGAATGGAAGAATTAAAAACAATTGTCAATGCATGTTTTCATATGTCCCTACAACTTGAATGTTTATTGTGATACAATTTGGATTAGAAACTAGTACTTTTACCCTGCGTTTTGCTGCGTGAGGTAACATTTGATCAACTATTTAGACTATTCGTGTCGCGACGGTACTTAGACTTGTGGTTCTTCATCTCTAGCCACGTCATTGTGGTTCTAAATAAGGGTCTCAAGTTTGACTTGTTAGCATGACTACAATACTTTAAAAGTTACTAAGAAGAACTAAACATAACAGTCCCAATATATATCCATTTATTTAATCGGTATGTATCAAAACATATAAAGTGACTTTCATTCCACGAATGAGCAAAAAGTTGTTCAGTATTGTTATAACCAGATTTCATTACATCAAATGAGCAAGAATTTGTTCCAGTCATGTTATATTTGTACCTTGTCGTATGCAAGTTGACCCATTTAAGTAAGCACGCATGTTTCGGCTATACGTTGTTTTAACCGATGAAACGGGTAAAGGTGAGAATTTTGGCCCGTTATGTAGGACGGATTGTCATCTGCATTGTAAATAACAAAATTAAGATAATTATATAAATTCCCACAACAAAAACATTATGCCCAAAAGGTAACTTAAAAAGAGCCTTGTAGATATTACCCAATGGCGAGAGAAGGGTGCTTTCGTCTTTCACCTTAAGCTCATGGTGCTTCCATTGGCCATGAACATGTACTTGACTATCTATGTCTGTATGTAAAATAATAACCAATGAACTTTTGCAGATGGTGATATTAAACTATATCTTGGGCCATAGCCGATGCCCCCTAGTATACACAGTTAATTCAAAATGAGACATTTATTTTGACATAATACTACAGAATTTATGCTAGTGATATTAATGCATAGCTTAGATAGACAACTACAATTTAAATGATATTAATGATAGTGACAAAAGCTAATGCCAATGTATAGTGTAGACAACATCTTCAATTACAAAAACAAATAACAAACACCTATACTATGTAAATGCATAGCTTAGATAGACAACTACAATTGTAAACCAACAAAGAAACATATTCAAGGCCAAGACGACTTTAAAACCTATGCTTCAACAACTACGAAAGCAACAGACATTTGATCGAACACATGGTATGCACCAAATGAACACTACCTAAAAGCCTAATTTCACCAACTTAAATTTCACCAATATACGTCCTAAAAGCCTAATTTCAAAAGTCACAAATACAAAACAATATGAAAACACATACATGAGATTGAATTAAGTTCATATTTTAGGAAAATGTGGAATAATATGCAGCTTCTTATAAGTCCCCAATTGCCTTAAAACCCTAGAAATCGCCCCGGTATACTAAAGATTCCTAATTTCTAATCAGATTTAGATCAAAATAACGTCACTGACAAAACTAAGGTCGACGGCGGCGGTGGACTTGCAGAGGGGAAAAGGTTGAAGACATATCGTTGCCGTCGTAGAACAGAACGGAAAGGGATTGGAAGGAATATGCACACAAAGATTAATGGAACATATATCTGAAGAATGGTTCAACACGGAAGAGATGATGAGACAAATTAGAAGTTAGGTATATCTTTGCAACGTGTCACCAAAGTAGAAAATAATGAATTTGTACAAACAGCAAAAGAAGTAGTACTCCTCATCTACGGTACCAATATGTGAAACAACGGTGATTTGCAAATTAATATATATATATATATATATATATATATATATATAATAATGTAAAATAAATTATGGAATCGTTGAAATTTGATATTTGAAATTAGAACCACAAACAATGGAAGCACATTCACACAATTCTTTGAACTCGTCATGTTTAAAATTATCATTTGGAACTAGACGTGCCAATATACGCAACATAAAATTTTTGATTTTCAATATCCACTAATTACACCAAAAACTAAAAAATTAATAATAATAATAATATAATAAAAATCACAAAACAAATAGCCAATCCGATCAAGAACCCAAAACCATTCCCAAACCCCAGATTTAATAATAAACCCATATACCACTACACTCATATACGCTTATAACACACGAATATAACACATAACATATATATAAGATTTCTACCGTTTAGTATTAAAGATGGCAAGGAGTCGGGTAGTAATAATGTTGGTCTCATGTTTGGTTACAAAACATTGTCAAAGTCAAAGACGTGCGTTATTGACGTATATGACTGTATAGGGCATTGTATTGTTAAGAGAGAATTAAGAGAGAGAAGGAATTGGCAACTAAAAACTAGGACTCCATTATTATTACCAACTCCTATATGCTTGTTAGGCTAAGGGTAATGGGACTTGGTTGAGCCCCAAATGATCCAACCAAAACCCGCTACGTAGGCGATGACATGGCCCTGGATCAAGCCTCATAGGGTGTAGTGGGGCTTGATTTATCAAGTCCCGTGGTCCCGGCCATTTTAATCCACCTCATGCTCAAAATCTTGTTCAAGCCCCGTGGTCCCGGCCACCCCCCTCGTCCGCGCCCCGGTTCACTTAGGTGGTGTAGTGGTGTTCACGAGCCACCTAGGCAGCCACCGTGAACCACGCCCCACGTTCAAACCCCCCCCCCCCCTACCCTCGGCCTTACAGATCTTACAAGACTTAGACCTATTTCAATTTTCTCCTCCTAGTTTATACATTTTACATATTGATCCCTTTACTATACATCTTGTAATAGAACGTAACATTAATTCCCTCTCATTAAGAGGCTTGACCTTAAGACTCGATATTGGACTCTGGAAACCTCATTTTAAAATCTTAAGCAATATGAAAGCGATTTTTGGTAGATGTATGAAATTAAGGTATGTTGCTAGCTAATGAACCAAAACGAGAATGACAACAACATACTTCCTGATTAAAGATAAATATTAATCCTAAAAGCAATAAGAAATGTGTGAGTGATAAATCAATCTTATTTGTCTTAAAGGCAAGATATATATATAGCAGCACTATGAAAACTAAGTAACTTTTATAGGGTTTAATGTTTAAACCTTCTTTTACACAAAGGGAAACTTGCAGAAATGGACAAACGAAACGTGACATAGCAATATGAAAACTAATATCCGAATTATAGGCGATTGAGTAAGCATAATGTGTCATATGATGCGTGTATCAGTACGAAAGTGCTGCAATTTGTTAGAAAATTATTCCTAAAGAATAATGTCATGTTCGATCTAATAAATAATATTCTCTCCTCTCATTCACAATATAATTGACGTACATATATAGGAACAAACAAACCCCTATTTACAAGGAAACATTTCTCCTAAATGAATACAATATATGAGACAAGAACATGCCCAAGCTATCACGAGTGACTGTAATACCTAGAAAATGATGCAGGGGTCCTAAGTCCTTCATGTCAAATTCAGATGATAGAAATCTGATTATGCGTTGTAAGAAGGTTGAAGATGATGTCCTCAATACGATGTCTTCCACATAAAGAAGTAAATATGCCATATTAGTACCATCTCGATAGACAAATAGAGAATTGTCACACACACTGTCTTTAAATCCTTTAGAAATAATAAACGATGAGAACCTTTCAAACCATGCCCGTGGAGCTTGTTTAAGACCATATAATGACCGTTTTAATTTGCAGACATGATTCGGTTTGGTTGGGCCTACAAATCCGGCGGGTTGGTGCATATATACGATCTCTCGAAGATGTCCATGTAGAAAAGCATTTTTAACGTCAAGTTGATGTATCGGCCAGGAACGAGACAAACCGAGGGACAACAATGTCCGAATAGTAGCCGGTTTAGCGACTGGGCTAAAAGTCTCATCGCAATCCATACCCGTTGTTTGAGCCTTACCATTAACCACTAGTCGGGCTTTATACCGATGAAGAGAGTCATATGATTTAAATTTATGTCTAAACCACCATAAGCTACGAATAAATTGTTGTCGTGTCGGGTATGGTATCAAATCCCATGTATCATTATTTTCATGGCTTTAATTTCGTCATTCATAGCCAATCGCCAATTCTGATCGGATAAGGCGTGGCTGTAAGTTGTTGGAACAGGTGAGATGGCTGAGTTGGGTGTGATGGTGTTAAGCTTATATTCAAGATTGGGTTTGGATATTCCGGACTTTGCTCTTGTTTGCATCGGATGTGGGGTATAAGGAACAGGCGGGGGAACATTTAAATTAGATGTGGAAGTGGTAGCTTGTGGATTTAGTGTGGGTATTGGGCTACGAGGTTGATGGTCAGTGGTGTGGGGTGTGGGCTGGGTTTTGGTCTGTGGTGGGTTGGGTTTGGGATGTGGTGGGCTTAGTTGTGAGTTGGGGGGTGGTGAGAGAGCCATGGGTGGATGATCTTGAGAAAAAGACATATATGTGTAGGTATGACATCATCAAGGAAAGTATATTGAGTTTCTGGGATGGGGTCAACATATGGAAAAGATGGTCATAAAAAACGACATGACGCGAGATGTGTACACGACCTGTTTGTGGGTCAAGACTCCGGTACCCTCAAAAATATGATGGGTAACCGAGGAAAATGCAGCGAGTGGATCGAGGATGAAGTTTGTGAGGCATAGTGGCGGACATGTTTGGGTAACATGCAAACCCAAAAACACGTAGGTGGTCGTTGGTAGGGTGTCGCCCAAAAAGCGCAAACGTTGGAGTGAGATAATTTAAACGTTTTGTGGGAAGGATGTTATGAAGGTAGGTGGCGTTGTGAAGAGCCTCATCCCAATAAGGTGGTGGTAAATGACAATGCACAAGTATAGGTCGAATGATGTCGTTTAGGCGACTGATCATGCGTTCGGAATGATCGTTTTGAGATGAAGTTTGTGGATAAGCAAAGCGAAAAATTAAGCCGTTTTGGGTGGCAAAATTTCAGAATGCATGATTGTCAAATTCACCCCCTAAGTCGCATTGGAATGTTTTAATGCGTTTTTTGAATTGAGTTTCAATGAGTTTATAAAAATTTAGTAAACGTGATGAAGGTTTCTGATTTAAATTTTAAGGGGTAAACCCACACATAATTTGTAAAGTTGTAAATAAGTACCATGTAGTATTTATAACCAGAATTACTAACGATAGGTGAGGTCCACAAATCACAATGAACAATATCAAATGAAGACAAAGTAATGGACATAGAATCAACATATGGTAATCGTTTACTGTTTGAAATCTGACACGAATGACAAAAGCTAGAAACATCTTTATTACATGATATAAGAGAACGACTAGAAAGTAAATTTAAAACATGATGTCCTGGATGACCGAGACGATTATGCCAATGATTATTGTTGGTGGAGATGAGACAAGCGGTAGACAATTTTGTGGGTCCGGTGAATGGGGGTATAGGTCCCCCGTACTATCATGGCGCGAAAGGATCCTTCTAGTTTTGTAATCCTTCAAATAAAAACCAAAGGGGTCAAATTCAATAGAAACAAGATTGTCACGAGAATACTTACGTATCGAGATTTAATCTTTTAGGAAATTGGGGGCTAACAGGACGTTGTTTAGGTGAATGATTTTATTTGGTAGTTGGTGGGTTGAATTACCCGATCCGGATATCGGTAGCGATTGGCCATTTTCGACTAAAATATTACTCCTACCATGAAAATAAATGTTAGATGGGACTTGAATTTTACCTGAATTGGCGGTCAGGTGAGAAGTAGCTCCAGAGTCCATGTAGTAGTACTGGTCTGGTTGATTTAAATGGACGGCCTGAAGAGCAGCACTCAACTCGGTCGGACACATAGGATTCACATGATTATTGTTGTTGCTTGTTGGAAAAGTTATATTAGCCATTTGGGTAGGGGATGTAGGTTGGTAGTTGTTGTTGGGACGAGCGTGCCACGGTGCAGACCAAGGTGGTGGTTGAGTCAGGTAAGGACATGGAGGAAAGTTATTCTACGCCTGTGAAGTGTGCATGTTCCAAGATGGGCCCCCATTCCAGTTGGTATACCCGGAAGCCCGACCCCGTCCTCTGCCCGAGCCTCCCTTGCCCCTATAATTTCCTTGCTGATATGGGCCTTGACCCATTTGTTGTTGCTGTTGACTTTGACCCGTGGAGTGTTGTTGGAAACCGAGTGTTCCTTTAGTAGAAACATGCTGGGATGGTTCATTGGTTTGGGCCGAGTGACGTGACCTGATGAATGGACTAAGGTTTGCTAGAGGATTGGGCTTCAATGCATTGTCTCTCAAGATCAAGTTGTGTTACTGCATTTTCCCACGTGGTGGGTGATTGATTAATTAGGGAGCCGACAACACTTTACTCGCTGGGTAGACCATTAACTAATTGAATGAGAAGCCGAGATTCAAGAATGGGTTGTCCAACGTCTTCTAACTGATCTGCAATATCCTTTTAAGTTCTGACAATAATCATCTATCGATGAACATTTAGCAAGTGTGAGATTGGTGAACCTGGTCTCGAAAGCCGCTGCCCAAGATGCTTTATTACTCAAAAAAATATTTTCGAGTCGATTTCAAGCCTCTTGAGCAGTGGATTCGTTTTTCAATATTCGGACCATAAGTTTAGGAGATAGGTTGGTAAATAATATTCTATCCTCTCATTCACAATATAATTGACGTACATATATAGGAACAAACAAACCCCTATTTACAAGGAAACATATCTTTTAAATGAATACAATATATTATGAATATTTCATTCTAATACGATCAAGTCCACTCAAAGGTGAGTACAAACTAATTAAACTCTCTTCTCAATGATATATAAATACATATTAGGATTTAAATGGGGCCACAGCATCTACTTTTAAGTCGATCTCCGAAAGCGGGTAACAATCTTTCGGACATGCCTTGTTTAAGTCTTTATAATCTATGCACATCCTCCATGTTCCGTTGCTTTTTGGGACAATCATTGGGTTAGCCACCCATGTTTGGTACTTGATTTCTCGTATGATCCCAGCATGAAGAAGGTCTTGTACTTGCTCATTCATAGCCTTCGTTTGTTCTGGACCCCTCTTTCGTTTCTTTTGTACAATTGGGGTGATTAACGGATTCACCATTAACTTGTGTTCCGAAATGCTCCGCGGGACACCGGTCATGTCCGCGGGTTGCCAAGCAAAAACATCAATGTTCTTGGTCAATAATTGCTTTAAAAAGGTTCTCACTATCTCCGAGATAGCGGGTCCTATTGTAATTGTCTGGTCTGGAAACTTCTTATTCAAAACCTATTTCTCGGGCGCAGTCCTCTGAGCCTGTCTTGGAACCTTGCTTGGTCTTGAACTTTCAGTTGTAAAACAATGTCGGTTTACATGAATTATCGCCACACCAGTCGCGAGTTGGAACTCCTACTGCACCATGGGCTGTGGACGGATGAGCATTGAAGTCTTCGATCGCCTCTCGTCCCAGAATGATGTAATGTTTAGAAGTTGCTGGTAGAACAAAAAATTCAACTTCCTCTGTTCTTGAATGTGTCCCGTCACTTAGAGTTACCGGGAATGATATCACCCCGCGCGGGTGCATTATCTCTCCCCCGAAACCAGAAACGGGAGCATGGATTAGCTGTAATCTTTCCTTGTCTTCTTCATCTAACTGCTCGAAGCATTGTTCATACATGATATCGGACGTACTTCCTGTATCAAAGAACACATACTGTGACCGGTAGTGACCGAATTCGGCAGTAATTATCAACGGGTTTTTGTTACACGGACCACCTTTTACCCGAGGAAAAATCACTGGCTCGCTTTTCCATTCTTCCTCCAAACAATTCCTTCGTTTCCCTTTACCCGAATGTCCTCCTTGAATCATGTGGACATTCAAATCTTTGATTTGTTTTTTAGCCGGGCCTTGTTTATCCCTTGCGGGAAGCTTGCTGGTTCCTGCGCGTGCGCCTTTAACCAGATGTTCGAGTTTACCATTCTTAACAGCTGCTTCAATTTCATTTCTGAGGGCCACACACTAATTCGTGTTATGTCCAACATAGTTATGGTATGAGTAGTGTTTTTTGGTATCAAGGAATGACTTCCTTGGTATTGGTTGAGGCTTCCGGAAAGTCAAATTCTCCGTAGTGAGAATTTCTGAGGGAGTTTTTGATAGCTGTGTCCAACTGTTAGTGGAACGAGTTGAAAAATTGCGTTTACCCTTGTTGCCGATCAAAGACCGTGCATCAAACGGCTTGTGTGCTTCCGCACTTGGATGAAGTCTTGACCATATTGGTCCCTTAGCCTGCCTGTTCGGCCTCGGAGTTTGGAACTCAATCTTTGGTGATTGTTTTTTACTGCTGGAACTTAGAGTTTTCTCAGTTCTTGCAAACAACTTTGATGCCTTCATGATTTCATCCCATGACTCGGGCATTCCGTCTCTTCCCGTTAGAGTTCGGATTAAGGCATCACTGTGGACGTTCTTACAAAACGCTCCTCGCAGCATATCATCGCTCACCCCTCCAATGTTAAGGCTCTCGTTAGTAAAACGAGTAATGAAGTCTTCAATATACTCATTATTTCGCCTTGTAACATATAGTATTTCCGAAGGATCACGAGTATGTGTCTTTTGTTGACTAAAATGCTGAGAGAATTTTGCTACAAAGTCTTTCCAACTTGTAATCTTTCCACATGGCAATTTTTCAAACCACTCCCGTGCTGCCCCGGTGAATGTTAGTGCGAACATGTGACACCAATATGGGAGAGTCCAACCACTGACTCCTCCTACTACTTCAAACATTAACAGATGATCACTAGGGTCAGTCATTCCATTATATGTTCCAACGGATGTTGGAATCTTTGCATTAATCGGGAATGGAGCTGTCGCGATGCTCGGAATGAATTTTGATTTTTCTGCGAAGGACTCCGGGCGATATGGTTTGGAAAAATCGTATTCAGCATTGCTATGATATTCCGCATGACGGATAACTGGGCGTGGATAGCTAGCCTCTCCATACGAAGGAAGACGACTATCTCCGCCGTAAAAACTTCCATCCGGTCGATAAGATGAGTCGTACCCGTCCAGTCCATCCTCATAGGATGGTATTCGCATATCTATGAGGGGACGAGGATGTAACCTTCGGGTTCTGCTCATGTTCCGTTCCGGTGGGAAACTGTACTGAATGTGGCTTCCCCTTATGGGAGGAGAAATAGATCTCCTGGGAGGCTCATCATACGTCAGGGTACGGCCATGGAAACACTCATGCCGGACCCGACGTTCATATTCCGCTTTCAAACTTTCTTGTTGGACACGAAGCCACTCGTCCGGAGACAAAGTTTCTTCAATCCTGAGGTTATGACGGTGAGCTCTTCTTGGATCGGAGTCACCAGAATCTTCTTCCAAACCTAACTCCGATTGAGTTCGGTGAACTTCTCTTGCAACACGTTCTAGATTTCTCAATTTAGAACCACCTGGAGCTGTGACATGCCCCAAGTTGGTAATTGGTGTAACCACGTTATCAGTGTTCACCGGAGTGACACTTTCTTGTTGAGCAAACAACCCCCGAGCTGTTGAACCACCCAAGGTAAAACCTCTGGGGTTCATGGCATCAGTTCGTGTAGCAGGAGGCGTAATTCGAGTAAACACAGATGTTGCTCCTTCACGTGTTTCAAGGTTGAGATCACGTGGAGGTTGTGTTTGATTCTCCATCGGCCCTTTAGGTAACTAAGTCATATCGTTAAGAGAACGGAAATTTTTTTTGCTGTTCTAACAAAAGCACGGATGGCGCCAATAAAGAAACACGGATCTACTCCCCACTAATGGGTCTTAGATCCGATGAGTCCACAGGGTAGAATACGGATAACTGCCAATACGATATGAACACAACTCCTAAAGTCCAGTGACGTGAACCCTGCAAAACAGAACACCGTGAGCTCGTTACGGGAAGGATGAGGTGGGGGGTCTTCCCATAACCACCCTCCGGCGTGAGAATAAGTACAGTTCTGATGAGAAGATAAAGTACTTAGTAAATTGAGAGAGTACAGTGATTGTGAATGAATACCTCATGATTATTGAGAGGGTATTTATAGCCGAAGGGTATGGGAAGATGATTGGGCCAGCTGTCCCTTTGGAAGATGCTCTTCTAACTTCCTGGACACGTGTCCTCATATTACTGGTCTGGCTCATACGTTGCATTTGCATGTATAACAACCTGGACACGTGTCCTCTTATGGCAGGACGACGAACAACCCTGGCCATGTGCACGGTTATAACAACCTGGACAAGTGTCCTTCAATAACTGGTTGATATATCACGTATTACTTAAGAGAGCATCTTGGTAAATCTTCTAGAGTGTTATCACATACTAACAGCTGTCCCAGGGCATTGCCTCGTAGCTGTTTACGCGGACGGGCTTTCTGTCCTGCGGACAACTTATGAGGGTGCCAGGATGCTTCCGCATGACTAGTGAGGATGTTTCTTCCTCCCCTGGTTATGCGGATGACATGGATTCCCCGCGGGTGCCTTATGAGGGACTTCTGGTTGACCCGCGGGTGTCACTTAAGGGTATTTGGGTCTTTTTGGTACCCTACCTCTATAAGTAGCCCATGACATATGTCCATAAATTAAATCTTCAGTCACCTAATACTTAAGATACAAAATGTCGACAACAACTGGTTTTGTTTTACTTCTCACTTGCACCACCATTTTTAATGTATTTCCTACATATTTAGCCACTGAGTTCAAAACTTACATTGTTCTCTTAAGTTCACCTCAAGGCCAGACCCAACAACATTGAAGACTGGTGTAACTCATTTTTGTTAAAAGTAGCAGCACAATCAAATGAAAATCCAGAGATGGTTTTCACGTACCATCATGTGATTACAGGATTTATGGCTAAAATGTCAACAGATCAAGCAAAGGTGACAGAGGGTATGAGTGGAGTTTTATCCATAAGGCCTTCTAGCGTATATCATTTACACACAACTCATTCACCTTACTCTTTCTCGGCTTGCGCCAAAACTCAGGCTTCTGGAAAGACTCAAACTATGGGAAGGGAGTCATAATCGGGGTTATGGACACCCCGGACATCCCTCTATTAACTACGATGGTGTCTCCCCCTCCGCCACCAACGTGGAAGGGTAAATGTGAAGTGGCAGGGTTTAATAACAAACTCATCGGAATAAGAAGTTTTATTAAAGGAACTTCTCCGATAGATGTTGTAGGCCACGGGACACACATCAAGCATCGCTTCGCGGAATTTGGTAGACAACGCAAATGTGTTTGGGTTGGGAATGCACTGTTAGAAAATGGTTGTTTTCGCTACAAACATTTTCTATAATTTTCCCACAACTCAAATTTTCCTACAATTTTTCCACAACTTTTCGCCAATAATCAAATACAAAAAAAGTAAATGTTTTACACAAGTTTCCTACAACATAGAGGCATAAAAAAAGTCTTGTCACAATTTTGACAAAAACGTAAATCCATTTCCGAGAAACTACCGGCAATTTCTTTGTACATTTATTAGATATTAACCTTCATAATAAAAAAATCAACATACAAATAAAATAACACACTTTTGTAGCAAAACGGTCGGAACACTATTAAATTTTGCCACAAATTTGCAACAAATTTTAATTAACACTTTTGTGGCAAAATTGTGGCAAAATATGCAAAGTTTGCTACAAATTTCGGGAAAATGTGTATTAATTATTGAATACTTAAACTAATTATAATGAAACCCTACTTTTGTGGCAAAACGCTTGGAATACTTGCAAAATATGCAAAGTTTGCTACAAGTTTCAAGTAAATGTGTGCTAATTGTTGAATACTTAAACTAATTATAATGAAGAGAAAAGATCAAATAAGAAGTTTGATTTTCCTAAGAAGGCTAGGAAGGAGGGTATTTTTGTCTAATACCTTAATATTGAAAACTCACTTAATTTAATTTCAAAAACCCACTTAATTAAAACCCACTTAAATTTTCACTTATCTCCTACAACCACCACCGCCCACCGCCGCCACCTTTCCGGAAAAGTCTTCAGAAATTTTAACGGAAAATAAAACACTGTGAAAAACACAATGAAAAGGACACAATGGAAAAAACACTATGAAAATAAAAACACAATGACAAAAACACAATGAAAACACAATTAAATAAACACAATGCAAAAAACACTATGAAAAAATAAAACACAATTGTATAACACACTTTTGTAAAACACAATTATAGTAAAACACAATTTGTAAAAACCCAAGAATTTTTTTTTTATTTTTATAGAGCAATATGGTACTCATATAAAAGATAAAAAAAACACTCGTTTTTATGGTGAAATTGTTTTGAAAAAAAAAATATCGTATAAAAAAGTTATGGACGTTTTAAAATAATGGGGGAATTTGACATGTGACTTGCATGTGGAGAGAGAAATTCAACAAATGTGTTATCCCTATTATGCCCTTACCCTTGTTTTACACTTGATGATCTCTCTAATCTAATCTCAACCATTCAATTTTAAAATGAATGGACAAGATTATTTTCTATCCTTCCTAGGAAAACTAATCTTCTTATTATAACCCAACTCTTATAATGAAACCATTATGGCAAAACGATCGGACTCTTGCAAATTTTGCTACAAATTTGCTACAGATTTGTAATGACCACACTTTTGTGGCAAAACTGTGGAAAAAGTTGTTTGGTTTGCTACAAGTTTCCAGAAATTGTGTATTAATTGTTGAAAATAATAACTAATAATAATGAAACCACACTTTTGTGGCAACATTGTAGCAATATTTTGTTAAGCTTTCTACAAATTTATGACAACTCGGGGTTATTTATTGAATATAATATTAACAAGTAATCGTACACGTGCTTTGCTGTGGGCCAAGTTGATGTCACGTGTAACGTGTTTGATGACAATCTTTCTAAGATACCTAAAAATGTTACTTCTAATGTTTATTAAAAATACATTTAACAAATGGTTACATAATATAGAAAAATAAAAGTATGCAACATAAAGACTTGTATTCTTTGATCAAGGCATTTGATCATCCATTGTTTCATCAATCTTGATTCTTGAGTGATATTCGAAACTCACAATAGCTATCTTGTAGTTTTGTAATCTTGTTTCTCCTAGATGAGTTTCAAGCCTTTCTAATACTTCTAAACCTAATACCATGGCCAAGCCATAGTCTGCAATCTAGTATATTCTACAACAAATAATGAAATAAGATTTATTTTGCCATGCAAATGTATAATTGTATCATCTGCAGGTGTTGAAGTTGTAATCTGACCTGTAGTCTACCACATGACCCAAAGTAACAAAGCCAATCGTATTTATTAACTATAAAATGCAATCAACAAATTTTCAACAAAATCCAACCATCCTAGTGGTGACCTTAATGGGTGATCTTAAAGTTATTCAGTTTTTACAAACAACTGGAACACCATATCAAATGTTGATGAAATATATGAAGTTCAACAAAAGTACAAATTAGATCCAAATGAAGACTTGCCTTTGTAACGGTGATCTTAAAGTAATTCGAGCTCATAAAGACAACGGTTAAAAGCTGGAATCCCGCTCTCCCTGAAATGTTAATTAAACCTGACAACCTGCATAATCCAAGAAAAGTACAAATTACATTTAAATTAAAAAAACAGTAATCAATTTGTAATGCAAACATTATTAGGCTGAGGGGTGTGGGGGGCGCGAGAGGGGGCGTGAGTGGGGGCGCCATCCAATAATATTGTGACGTGTGGCAGAGAGAGAAACTTGATAAGATGGGTATTGGTAGTGGTGATAGCGCCCCGGGGCATGGTGTGGAGGGGCGCGAGAGGGGGCGCGAGCGGTTTATTTTTTTATTTTTTTATAAATGTATTAAAAAAACGTATTATTAAAAAAACAAGTAATTATTTAAACAAACACACATTAATTAAAAAAACACATTAATATATAAAAAAAATTAAAGTACTAAAAAATTAAAAAAACACATTAATTAAAAAAAATTAAAAAAACACATTAACATTATTCTTATTCTTCGGCTTCGTCTTCTTCGATCAACCTCTTCCGGATACGTTCCTTTTGTTTTTCCATCAGCATTTGGTCGACCGGATTTAGGTGGCTGAAGTCTCTTGCAAGGAAGTCCAAATCTCTCATTCTTTTTTTTTCCTTTTTGTCAACAGAGACCACCTCCAGGGTTTTGTTGAATTTATTGAGGGATTCAACAAGATCGTTGATGTTTACGGCTTCCCCCTCAGCCGGTTTTTTCCCCCTGGCGTCCCTTCCCAATGGCCGCCTCCTCGGCGGTGAAGACGTTTCCTCCCCCGCAACGTTTAGGTCGAATCCAACCCGGCAATCCGACCCGTCCGTTGTGCTGTACGCTCCAGACGAACTAGTTTTAGTCCGTTTCGGCCCTACTTCCGCATCAAGGTCCGGCGCCACCAGCTCAACCCACTTGGCACACCTTCTCAACCTCTCCCACAACTTTACACCGTCCCACGTCTTCACCGCCCCATACCTCCGCAGGCACTCCTGCTTCCACTCTTCGACAGTGAAATTATAGACCGCCAAATCGTCACTGCCACTTGGTCTCATACGACCGGCGTTCCTGTTGAACAGATTAGTAAACAAGCCGACAAATTTTCTAATTTCGGTCCACCGACCCGAAATCATATCGGGATTCCGCTCTGTACTCCCAACGAGCGAATAGAACGTCTCCCTAACCTTTGTCCAAAAGACCTTGCTCTTTTGGTAGTCGGCTGCAAAATTATGTAAATAAATTTGTAAGCCATTTAACTTTTTTATTTAACTTTTTATTTACAATCATTTTTAAAAACGTTAAAACAATTACCGCAACGCCGATCCTCAGAAATGGCTATCCAAGCCCGACACAGGGCTTCCTTCTCATCCGATGACCACGGAGTGATTTTCCGTTTCGCCCTTCCGGTCGAAGCCGAACCCGACCCGTCCGTTGCAAGTTGTTTTTTCCGGTGGACGCGTCTTCTTTGTCCCGCAGCTTCACCTTCTGGTTCCGGTTCTTGTGTCTCCGGAACTACAAAGTTAGGAGACGGTTGCATGTTGGATGGTTGAAAGCCGGATGATTGTTGCGACCCCGAATAAAACATCGGTTGTTCCGGTGCCGACCATAAATCGTCGTAAGGGTAATCTGAATCTAGGTTTGGGTACCAATTTCCAGACATGTTTTTAAAAAAAGGTTTCGAAGATAGGGTGATTTTGGGTTTTGGGTGTGGTGTATGATATTCGTTTTGGTTGTAGTATGTGAGAATGGTTGTGTTTGATATGTATTGTGATATATGTATTGTGATATATATAGATGATTTTGTTAAAAAAAAAAAAATATTTTTATTCATTATTAAAGCCTTCCAACGGCTCTTTCCCATTTCCCACAGCCACTCACGCGCGCGAGCCTCCTGGCGCCTGCCTCGTTTTCCGCTCTCGCGCCCCTCTCGCGCCCCTCTCGCGCCCCGGTGGTGTGGCTCTCGCGCCCCGGGGCGCTATCGAAGTCCCTCACGCGCCCTGACTAGCGCTCCGCACCCCTCAGCCTTATACTTATTCCTATGTTAATGGTATGTAATGGTTACTGATTAGTTAAAACCCAATTCCGGTTGAGTTTCATCAAAGCTTCGACAGTAAATATCTAGCTGTAAAACGCAGCAACAATCACAACCAAGCTTAGGCATGAAACGACTGACACTATAATGCACCAACAACAAAACACAATAGGATATAAAGAATAACTGGTAACAGCAATCGTGAACCTGATTAAAAAGACGGCGCTCATCGGAGGTCGCACCATGTCCGGCAGACGGCGCTCATCGGAGAGCAAGACACGAACATCGGAGATGGCCGCTGGCTGGCTGTACGCCTCTCTACCTAACCCTAACCCTATTTCAACATCATGATGAGAATTTAGGGTTTAACATCGTCTTGTAGTAGATATTATGTACATAGACAATAGACAAATCGGTGGTATTGTATATCAGAATTGAAGCGACTCAGCCTCTCCCTCTCTCTAAAGCACCTCCTCTGTATCGATGTCTGAACTACGAAGGAACAAAATGAGGTGGATGTTGAGAGGCAGAGACACGTGACCACATACAAAATACTACTAATAACGTGGCAACATCATGTTTCTTAAAGATGTACAAACTGCTTAGATAGTTGTACCTTTTTGCTACAGTAGAGTTTGTGAGTGTAAGACCGAATGCATTTTAAATAAATATATATATAATAAGTAATAAAAATCAATATCAAGAATACACTATTCCTTGAAACGAATTTAATCATGATCATAATATCGAGTACCAGACACAAAAGTCAAGCTATAGATAGTATAGATAGTCAAATCGATATGTTTACCCTTTTACAAATGAATAGCTAGGCTTTTGATCTCAACACATATACCATCATCTGAATAAACAATTTATTTAAAGGCATTCACTTCTTACTATGACTATTTGCGCTTCACAATAACGGTTGTGAATAGCTACTCCTAATAATCAGCATCAACTGGATATGGTTGATTACTAAACCAATACTCTCGCATCTGTTTTACAATGGTTAGGAGCCTCACAAATTCCATTGTAATGTAGACAACCTATTGCATCACATTCTCAGGTATCTTATAAATAGGTGAAAGATTTTGAGCATGGGATTTCGAGAGCGCCATATCATAACGGGTTATTCTTTACAATCCAATCATAACCGATTATTGGATACTTTTCGAGATCCACTAATAAAGATGTCATAGGATCAGCTATCCTTAACGGTAGGGTTACTTTCTCAAATACATCGGTATACTAATTTCCATTTCAAATGTCTTTGGTGTACCCATAAGAATAAAACTGAGGTAGGGTTACGATATAAAAATCTAGGTGATTCGATAGTTCTTTCCAGAAAAGAAAATGTTGTATCATATAATCACAGGCACTTTAATAAGGAGTGAAGTGGCACTACGCCCTATGAGTCTTTGTAGACGAAGCTACAATGTCTCATTTAATTCATCGGAGATATGAAAAACTATCACTTCGAAAAAATAGGATGTTTGGAACTAACCTCTTTTCTACAATCCTTTTTCGAAAGGGACTTGCTAAATATATTCGATGCTTAATCGCTAAGGTGAGTATTTCACTCCCCTCTTTTTAACTCATTTTTAGCGTTTTCGGGTCATATGCGTAAGTGGCTATTTTATATTATATAGTATTCAAACCGCAACTAGTTATCCTTGTGTTTTTATCAGTTTGCCTAACTTGTTATTTGCTTACTTGCTTTATTTGAACGCATTTTGGTGAAATTCCTCATTATAGTATGATCATACGGCTATCTTTGGCAATCGATGTCCATTTTTATGGCAACGGTTTAGTCCTTTCTTGGTAACCAATGTCCATTTATTTGGAATTGGTTGAGCCATTTCTTTATGGTTTGATTGATTGTTTACGTGCTATGGCTTAACTGTTATCTCACAGGAACAATTTGCACTTTTATTATTATTATTATTATTATTATTATTATTATTATTATTATTATAGTGTTAAATATGGTGTTATAATGACTCAACCTGGTGTTGACAAATCTATTTGTATTTTTAATGCCTATGCAGGTTATCGCATGACATGATTATCAAGATTGTTTAGAGACATTTAGGATTGCATGCTAGAGAGAAGAAACAAGATTTAGATCATATTTTTGTCTTTACTTATTTTAATGATATTTTATGTGCTATGATTATTTGAATTTGTTGTACTATTTAAATTGGAATAATAGATATCATCATTTTAAATATTGCATGATAGTACCTTGAGAGATGTGAGCAATCAGCTCACGCCCCGGCATTTCCGCCTTAGGTTGGAGTGTGGCATATGTATATGTATGTATGCACGTATATGTGTATAAACGTATATGTAAGACTTACACGCTAGAACTACTTATACGCCAATGAAGACTTATACGCCATAAGAGACTTATACGCTTAAATGATTTTCCGATTAAACCAAGATAAACGACGTATACGTACGTAAACGATAGATATGGGCTTATTTGATAAGTAATTAATTAATAAGGAAAGGTAACGTTTAAAATGGGAAATGACTTAGAAATATAATATGATTAGGAGTAGTTAAGTGATGCTTGTTAATTGGTATACGGTTAGTCGTGCACAGCTCAAGAAGAGCATAAGCGTAAATTCAGAAAGGAATAACTTACAGATGAGTTTCTAGCCTCATTTCCTTGTTAGGTTTTCGGAGTTGTGTGCATACTAAGGGAATGTTTGGGATTGAGTTTGAAAAATGTTTATTGGCTTTCTTAAAAAAGTCATTTTGAAAAGCCTGGATTTGGGGCTTTTTCTGAAAACTGTTTTTTAACCCTTTCAAAAAGCTAAAATAAAAATGATTTTTGTGATTGCCAAACACATTTTGGCTTATTGGCTTTTTGAAAACATCAAAAAGCCAATAAGCATTTTTCAAACTCAATCCCAAACATGCTCTCAATGTGATTAGTTAATACACTTACCTTAAATGGTAAGTGTATACCTTATATGATTTATGTGATCGTTATTGAAGTTGTGAATGAATGACTTTCGGTACATGAACGATCTTCGGATATTGCACGTAACACCAGGAAAGGTGATCGTTAAAACATAGGAATGTTTTATATATATAATGAATGTATGTTATATGAAAGATTGAGAGTATGTATGAAAATTTATAGAAATAAATATAAATAAAGGTATGTTAAGGTTGCATGGAAGAAGGAAACCAAGCCCTAATAATACTCGAGGAAGAAGGGACTGGACCCTAATAATATCCGAGGAAGAAGGGACCGAGCCCTAATAATACTCGAGGAAGAAGGGACCGGACCCTAATAATATACGAGGAAGAAAGTGGACCGAGCACCAATAATACTCGAGGAAATAGGGCGTAATGCTCTTTAAAACGTATAAGTATGTAAAGAAAGAATAAATGAAAGATATGAAAGAAAGAAAGAAAGAAAGAAGGTATATACTTATGTATGTACGAAAGAAAGATAAGTAGGTTAAGTAAGTAATATGTATCTACGGATACGTATGAGTAAGTATGTGAATGTATTATATGTTACCTAATTAACTAGAATTCACTCAGCGTAGCTGACTTTTAGTATGCACGAAGGTAAATAGACTGAAGCAGCTAGCTTGAGGGAGACACATGGCATGAATTGAAGAGGTTGGCATCTGAAAATTTGTCATGATGTTTTAATAATTTATTTTAAGTTATGTTTTTAAAGACAAGTTAAGAATGATTTGTAATGAATGATTGAAGTTTTATTATTCCGCGAAAGTTTTAATTAACTCTGATATTTAAAACTATGTTTATAAATAAATTCAACGCCAATGTAGGGCACCGGGAACGAGGCCTTACAATATATATATCTATATATATATAGAGAGAGAGAGAGGATGGTTCTGACAAGAAATGAATATTAACCACTAGTTTTATTTTAGGTATTAAATGTTTAAAGATAAATGAAGAATGGATACATGCATTCTCTCTCTTCAATTAATATAACTAATAAATCATAATAATTATCTCTTCGATTAATATTACTAAACAAATTATTATAATTATAAAATATTAAGAATAATTTATTTTATAACTTATTTTTTCTCTCTTGAATATTTATCATACACAAATACAATTTATATTTATAAGGCTATCTACATCAAACCATCCTCAGACCCTACCATAGCTTTGCTATTGGTAGGATGTACTAAGTACAATGATTATGATGATGATGATGATGATGATGATGATGATGATTAAAATCTTTCTTTCCAAAACAAATTTCTTCCAACTCAATATATTAATATAAATCAACATGCAGTTACATTGTGATGAATAATACAAAAAACGGAATAACTCTATAGCATAGTAACCAAGTTTTAAGTTTGTTCCAATTAAGTCACTCATATTTTATTTTGTCTCAATTAGGTCACATAACTTTAAGTTTTGTCTCAATTAGATTACTCAACTTTCAATGATTCTCGATTAAGTCACTCAACTTTCAATTTTAGCACAATTAGGTCACTCAACTTTCAATACATGTTCTAATACTATCTAGTTTACCTTCATATTATATGTTCACAAATAACTAAAACGTCATTAAAACAACATTTGCTTTATTTTTTATCAGTAAATATATCACTTGCACTAATATAGTAGTTGCCTCTCTTGTTTTAGAACACAAATAGAAATTTAAGTGACCTAATTGAGACAAACTTTTATGCAACATTGTTTTCTATGATCTTAGGAGCGCTGGCCGCAAACCTCTGGCAGGCATCGCAGCTCTTAGCATGTGCTACGTAATCTGCATTAACAAAAAAAATATACAACCCACACAAAAACATAAAACCTACAGTTGTTTTAAGTATAAGAAAGCATATAACCTACACATAAAAAACATATAACCTACAGTTGTTCTGAGTATAAGAAAGCATATAACCTACACATGAAAAACATATAACCTACACACAAAATTTAGCATCAATAAAATACACACGCACACGAAAACATAACCTACACCTAAAATACATATAGCCTACACACGAAATTTTTATCCTACACAAATACAATATATTCATATATTAAAATTTCTTTCTTTCCAAAACCAATTTCTTCCAACTAAATATATCAATATCCATCAACACATAGTTATATTGTGATAAAAACACTAACCTACACACAAAATTCAGCATCAATAAAATACACACGCACACGAAAAATATAACAACACACGGAATTTTTATCTTACACAAACACAATTTATTCATACATTAAAATTTCTTTCTATCCAAAACCAATTACTTCCGACTCAATATATCAATATCCATCAACACGTAGTTACATTGTGATGAATAATACAAAAATCTATCTTACACATGTTTGCATTAAATATCAATAAAAATATACAACCTACACAAAAACATATAACCAGCACTTATTCTATGAATAAGAAAACATATAGCCTACACACGTGTTGGATATGCATATGTTTGTGTAGTTTATATAATTGTTGATTTCGAATTACATATGTAAATTGTATGCTTGTTTTTATGTTATACGTTTTTATTGCTCAAAACAAGTGTATGTTATATAATTTTGTGTAGGTTGTATATTTATTGTTTATATTTGGTAGACACATTTATATGATATTTTTTTTAATATTATTTATCACAATAATTTTCTAGGTATATCAATTGAATAAAATATATTTTGTTTTAATGTTTATTGCTAAAAAATACGCGTTGATATATGCTAATAAATTGAGTGGAAAGAAATTGTTTTTTAATATGAAGCAATAGTATCATATGAATAAATTGTATTTTTATTGAATAAAATTAAGAGGGGTAAATAAATTATAAAACTAAATTAGTGTTTTTATTTTTTAAATTATTATAGTTAGTTAGATATATTATTTAGGGAGAGATTTATAATTGTTATAATAGTTGCATTACTTGGAGAAAAGGAGAGAGGGAGAGAGAATATTTATTGTTGCATTTACATATTTTTTATTTATTTTATAACATTTAAAACTTATAATTAAATTAGTGGTCTATATTGATTTCTCGCACTTTTCACACTAAAATCACTTCTCGCTTGAACTTAAGCCTATATGTGTGTGTGGGTGTGTGGGTGTGCACACACATATCGCCCCACCACCACCTACCTCCACCATCAATTAAGAATACGACCCGTGATGGTGGCTGTTATCGATAAAGACGACCAGTTCAAGTTTTTGAAATCCTAAAGCCTCCACAGAAGACGATTAATAATGAGAGATAAGTTTGATTGACAAAAACTAAATATCTAAAGATCCTATACCTTTATGTATCCATACCATATATCTAAATTTTTGAAGAAAAGTTGTACATTTCAAGTGCAAAAAGACATTATAACTAACTTCATTTGCAATTCATTTTTAGTTTAATAAATGGTTTATTAAGTGCATTTCATCCTCATGTAAAATCTAATTATCCTACAATTGTTACATAACTAGGAGGATTCCCCGTATTAAATAGTTGTTCGGTCCGTATCAATTAGGTTTGTCACAGTATTGGACTACCGGTACAATACGAACGCACTGAGTATGGTTTATGATAAGAAAAAACGCTTTATTTAATAAACCTCATATCATAACATTGAGAAAACGTTAATCGCAATCGTGTATATAGTTTCTTGATAGTTAATGAAAAAGAATTATCAAATAAAATACTCCCTCGGTATTGGTTCTAGCGACTACTGGAATATTATTTGTCGCTTATTTTTACCTTCTTGGGCATGTAACAATTCACCAAATTTCTACACATTGACGAATCTTTTAAAGGGCCAAAGTGGGCCTCAGCCCACCCATCTTTTTCGTTCATTAAAGGAAAATAGTTCAGAAAAAATAATGTATATATATATATGGTTCAAATAAAAATAAACAGTTTCCTAAGAATTGTAAGAACCAACAGATTTTTGACATTTGTCATTACAAATTATGATGAAAGAACAATTCTAGAAAACTATGTCGGTTATAATGATTAAAGAGTAATTCTAGAAAACTATATCGGTTATTGATAATTTTAAATCTTAACCATTTGTTAACATGATCCAATGGCTATGATTTATTCATATTTTTCTTAATAAACTATTTATTTGTAAGATAACCCTCCTCTATATATGGTTAGGATTTTAAGAGAACTTTTTGAAATTGGAAACTTTTTTAAATTGAAAACTTTAAGAACCATTTTGGGCCACAAAATACCTCTTTAAAAATTATAAAACAAAAAAAAAACGAAAATTTTAAAAAAGTAAAAAAAAAAAACAAAATTTTTTATTTTTCATCTAGGTTTCATAAAAAAACACCTAATTATACACATGTGTATATTTTTATTGGAAGAATTGGTGCTTGAATTTGGTATACGTGTTCTTTGATTATAGATTAAAACTTAATAGCAACGAGTTATTTCTGTATTTTTTTATTTGTGGTGTTAAAAAGTGTGTGAAATTTATAAGGAATTTGAGTGTGTGAGAACGGTAATTTGAATATTGAATTTAGAGTTGAATCATTGAATGAATTGGTGTTTTAGTTGAAGTATTGAATATAAAGCTTTTATAATATATTGTATGACCCGACCCGACCCGACCCGACCCGACATATAAATAAGAAAAAGAAATTTGATGTTCAAAATCCGCCATTGTTTCTACATTAAGAAATACGCATAATGTACAACAAAACCAGTTGTAGTTATCACCAAATTAAACAAACTAATCAAATAACCAAGTTTATTAACCATTTCGTCCATAAGTTATAACTGGCTAAAATTCTACACGAAACAAAATCAAAGCTGGCTGAGAAAGTGATTGTTAACAGGCTGAATACCTTTACAATTTTTGGTAGATGTGTGAAAACAACGTACTTGCTGAATAAGGATAAATATTAATAATAAAACTTAGTACCTTTTATGTGGTTTAAACCTTCTTTTAGGCAAAGGGAAACTTGTAGAAATGAACAAATGATGCGTGTATCAGTAGCTATGTGCGAAAGTATTGCAATTTGTTAGTAAATTATACCTAAAGAATAATTTCATATTCGATCGGGTCCACTCAAAGGTGATTACAAACTAAACTCTGTTTCACAGTGTCATCTCAATGATATATAAATACCCATTATGAGTAGACAGTGACATTTTTTATACATCCACAATTAAATCTTCAGTCACCTTAAAACATTCGATAAAAATGTCGTCAGCAATCAGTTTTGTGTTACTTCTCACTTACACCACCTTTTTCAATGTACTTCCCACCAAAGCCACTCAATTCAAAACTTACCTTGTTCACTTAAGTTCACCTGAAGGCCAGACCCCCAACGACATTGAAAAATGGTATAACTCGTTTTTGTTGAACGTAGCTGCACGATCAAACGAGAAACGTCCAGAGATGGTGTTCACATACCGTCACGTGATTACAGGATTTGCTGCTAAAATGTCAGCGGGTCAAGCAAAGACGATGGACGGCCTGAGTGGAGTTATCGGTAAGGCCTCAAGGTGTCCACGGGGCCTCGTTATGCAATGACGCACTCTCTGACCCAATAACTGCTGAACAGATAATTGAGATCCCTTTTTGCAATGCAAAGCAAAAAGGGCATTCCTTTCAATGCAATGCAAAAAAGGGATCTCAATTATCTATTCAGCAGGTAATTATGGGTCAGAGAGTGCATCATTGCATAACAAGGCCCCATGGACCCTTACGGTTGGGGCTAGCACATTATGTTCTACTCGCATCAGACGGTGGTTACAAGGAAGGGTTGAGATTAAGAAGTATTTGAACTCAACTTTATCTCCTGTTGCAACTAGAGGTGCACAAATTGGGTTTTTTCAAATATCCGGGTTCGGGTATGGAACCGGTTTTGGGTATTGAGAGAAATTGGGTAGGGTTCGGGTAGGGTATTGAGGAGAAAAACCCAACCCTATGCACCCGGGTAGGGTAGATCGGGTTCGGGTACTGGAACCGGATATGTGTCCGGGTACGACCGGGTATTAATACCCGGTTTTGAATTTATAATTTTTTATTTATTTTAAATTTGTTTAAAAATTAAATTTGCTTTGTAATTTATATAAATAATTGAACTATATTACAAAAACCTTAAATCCACTCAAGCACAAATTATTTACTTAATAATATGCATTTTAAAAAAGTTTAAACATAAAAGTTGTGAAGTGAACATAAAAATATACTATAAAAACTCATGTATTATTTCGGGTATTAGAAAATTGGTATCGGGTATCGGGTATCGGGTATGACCGGTTCCGGGTATTTACGGGTATATCGGGTACGGTTCCGGGTACGGGTATTGAGCTCAAAAATCATACCCTATCCATACCCTACGGGTAGGGTCGGTTCAGGTTTCGGGTATAGAATACCCGGGTATAAAAATAACCGGTTCCGGGTATTTTTATCGGGTCCGGTTCCAGGTACGGGTTTTTTGTGCACCTCTAGTTGCAACTATCCGTTGCGGTGGAACTATGGTCGGGCTGAAATCAGATCCAGAGATGCCTTCTTTCCCTGGAAGAGGGCCAAATCGTTCAAGTCCTGGTTCAGATCGTTGATTTATGTTAAAACAAAAGGTGGTTCAGCTCGCTGATTTTTGTTAAACAAAAGTGATTTTGTTCGTTTAGTTTTGTATAAAAAGTGGCTCAGTTCGTTTATTTTTGTTAATACAAAAGTGGTTCGGTTCGTTTATTTTTGTTAAATAAGTAGTTCGATTAGTTTGTTTTTATTAAAAAAAAGGAGTTCGGTTCATTTATGTTGGTTTAGAAAAAATAAATTTTAGCTTAAAGGAATCTAACCCTGTTAATGAAAAAACTCGTTGACGCCTAGTAGGTCGAAACTCGAAACTTTTGTAAAAAATTTTTAACGTATGACTTGACGAATTCGATGAAAAAAAGTTTGAATTATCAAAATCCAATATAGTCAATTTAAATAATATATGTTTGGACGAAGAAAGCACGTCACATGAGTCGCCAAAGTGGGATACGCCTCTGACAAGTGACAACAAAAGCACATGCATAACATGTTGTTGGTGTGGATCTATCGATGACTTTTTCTTTTTTTTTAATAGCAAGCAAATTTTATCTAAAATCTTTTTTAAACCTTGCAGTTAAAAGATTTAAACTCACCATCTTTATTTTAGAAATGAATATCATATCCCTAAACAAATCATGGGTAAACCATCATACCATTATTGACTTCCTTTTAATGAGTAAACAGTAAAATACGTAACAAATACTATGGATGATAATGATCCAAATACAATGATAAATCTCCAAATTCGCAATATTAGAAACGATTAATGAGACAGGAATTCGGACACCTATTAGAACTAAAATCCATTGATTGATAAAAAAATAAATTACAAACAATTGACAAATATGAATATTATTTAATGATAATAATAGATACCTCGAAGGATAATATTTATGTTTTTTTTTATCATGACTTTTAATATATACTATGGTGATTGATGACGAGCATTGTAAACGAGTTGAATTGATTAGAATAAATTCTTGTTTATATTCGTTCATTAAGCTTCTATCAGATAACAAGGGCGGACCTTGGTTGGGGCGGGGAGGGGTCCCCCCCCCCCCCCTCTGTTTTTGGGCTTAGCAGTATACATTAGCAGATAGAGTAGTAAAAATGAAGATATTTCCAAGTGTCTGTTGATCGATATTGTTTGTTTTTGGTCGCTGACGATAGACGGAAATGGAAGCGATGTTGAGTTGAGAACACTGGTAAAGAAATATGAGGAAGAAGATTATAGATCTATAGGGGTATTTAAGTAATTAACTAATTATAAGTCCCTATATATATATTTTTTTTGAACGGCAAACCAAAGCATATATTAATAAATAAACAAGTACAAACGGGAAAGGCTTAGCAAGTAGCTAGACCACAGCCCATAACCACTAGTAGTGAACACCACAAGCTAAAAACAAAACACCTAACACACTTTAAAACTACATCAATTTTCCCATGACAAAGTCCCCGCACCCGACCTATTTTTGACCCAAAGAAAACTAAGCGCCCTTATATCTCCCACCACTCTTTCCACCGTGACCCCCGAGCCCATTAAATACCATATCGTTTCGCGCTTTCCAAAGACACCATATCGAAACAAGGCAAACTGCATGGAAATACTTCGCCTTCCTCCTTGGGAACTTTGTGAATTTATATAAGTCTAAAATATCACGAACACTAAAAGCAAAAATATACGGGACTTTACACCAAAGTGTAATGGCCTGCCAAACCTCTTGCGCCAACCCGCATGAGACAAAAAAGTGTTCAGTTGTCTCTTCTGATTCACCACAGGCCGGACAGTCTAACGAGCCATCGATAATGTTCCGCTTGTACAGTATTGAAAGCACCGGGACCCTGTTTAACTCCGCTCTCCAAGCAAGAATACCTACTTTTCCCGGAACCCAATTATTCCAAGTTATTGTGTAATTCGGCACGGCGAATCGAACATCTTTGAGTCTATCTTTCAGGCTAGATACTGAAAAACCGCCTACACCATCCAACTCCCAACCCACAGTGTCGGTACCTCCTTCCAACACCACACCCTGACAGAGGAGAAGAAGTTGACGCAACTCCTCTAATTCTGAACCCGAACGCGGTGCTCTCGACCACTCCCATGTACTACAGATTTGGTCATCCACCATTACCAACCTATTTGCCACACTACACTCTTTCACTTTATCCAGCCCATACAAAAGAGGAAATCTGGCCTTCAGAATAACATCTCCAACCCAAAAATCAAGCCAAAAAAATGTATTATCACAACTTTTTATGACATGTTTGAACAAGAGTTCCAAACTAATCCCAAGGAAATTAAGTTCATCCGCTGATCTCTTAACTTGTTTCCATGGGCCCTGAAGAAACACTAAGTGACCCCGGCAGATTAAAGATAATCTTAGGGTTAAGTAGATGTTTCCCACGAGGGTTAGGTCCGGCAAAGATGGTTATTCTTCTCAACCTGCAAAACAAACACCGTAAGCTCGTCACTGAGAAGGGGGGGTTCCTCCTTGTGACCACCCTCCGGCGTGTGAATCAGACTAGATTGCTCTGAATATAAGTGTATATTGAGAGAAATAGCTAGAGAGAAGATGATGATACCGTTCCAAGGTGTTGGAGTATTTATAGCCGAAGGTAGGTTTCCAAGGAGGTACGGCCAGCTGTATATAATATTCCTTTTCCACCAACCATGGGCTATGTTCGTGCCACGATGGGAGTTGGTGGGTAGGCAGCGGCTGATAGTGACATTTTATACGGGAGCGTGCTCCTCCTCGTACTATTGTCGGTGAGCTGTCACCCTATGATTGGTTCATGGGTCGCTTTTGTCAGATCTTGTCCATTTGTCCATACCTCGGTAGGTATAGTACAAAAGATCTTCTAGAAGCGTACGGACTGGCTCTTTTGGGCGGGAATATTCCCGCCCTGCTCATTCCTTCTTCAGGTGACATTACTGAAGTATTAAGAGTTAGTGCCTTAGCCTTACTGTTAATGCGGGTGGCCTTCCTTCTTGGCTTGTACCCACAACTGCGGGGACAGGCAGGGTACTGTACCAAGGGAGGCTTTCCTGCGGGAACAGCTGGCTTACTGCGTGTAAGGTCTTCATCTCTCTGAGCATGATGGGTCCTGCGGATCCAGTTGGTCTTTGCGCAGACGTACCTCTTCAAGGTGAGTCTTGCGGGTCCAACTGGGCTTTGCGGGGACCTACCTCTTCAAGTCCCCCCAGTCCATTGTTCTTTTCATGAATTGTTAATAAGTGAGGTGAACTTTTGGACTTTAAGCAAGGGGTTTTAAAGGGGTTTTCGTTTTTTAAGGTTCTCCGTGGGGATTCTTCCCGCAGTTTTCCTAATGTCACTTGCAGAAAATTCCCGACTTTTTCTGCGTGATCTTTGGGTATGATGCGGGTAGGTGCGTAACCTCTCCGCAAGTCGGGAGCATTGAGTTTCACTTGTGTAGATTCTCCACAGGGTATTGGTAGTTTTAGACATAGTGATCAGTTATGTTAAACAACCAATTCCACCTTGAAACTTCAAACAATCTAGTTCTCAACGTTCCCGTCATGCGGGGGTGTTATTTCCCTTTCCGCAAGCATGACCCATAAGATCCATCTTGGGTTCAATTCCCTGCAAGTGCTGAGTATGTGAAGGGTTTCGCCTTGACACTGTACCCGCACTTGTCTTATGGTTTCTTGTTTTCCAAGGTATCTTCTTGGCTTCAATTCCCTGCAAGTGCTAAATATGTGAAGGGTTTCGCCTTGACACTCTACCCACACTTGTCTTATGGTTTCTCGCTTTCCAAGGTAAGGGGGTATATTCCCTCTTATTTTTGAATCTTTTTGAATCTTTTTGGAATTCGGAGAGTTGGTGATAGGATAAGGACAGTCCAAACGGTTGAAGGGACGTTGGCGTCTTCTGACGGTTTCAGGACGTGCCGGAAGTTATGACGACGTGACAGCATGTGGTCAATCAGGACGCTTTTTCAGGCGCGTGGGCGCGAGTTTCATGACACGCGCCATTCCGACACCTGTTGCCAGCTTGCTTTATCCACACGTGTCGCCGTGTCATTGCGCCTGCGCTTTCTCTCTCATTTGCATTAAATTCATCGCATTCATTGCGATGAGTATATAAGGGGGAGAGGGTGTATCTCGTCCCATACCTTCACTTCACTTTTCTTTTCCTTTTAAGCGATTTCCGGCGAATACTCATCTTTTCCGGCGAGCATTCTCCTGAAACCGCTTTCTTTCATTAACATTTAAAAAATGTCTTCTTCTACTCATGACCCCGAGGTTAACGTCGAGGAGTCCGAAGTTTACCTCGAGAACCCGACGTCCACGTCCGATAAGGACGATAAGAGTACTGCTGGCGAGTGCCAGTGTACTCTTTCTGTCGATGTATACCATTACATCGTCAAGAAGTTCATGCTGGAGCCGTATGAGCCAGAGTTCCCAGAGGCCAACCAGACCGTATACGACGCCCCTAAGGGCAAGATAGGGGTCTACGCTTCGTTCTTCCTATATGGGAATCTAAGATTCCCATTAACGAAGTTCGTGTACCGTGTTCTGGAGAAACACGGTGTTCACTTGACGGAGGTGCACCCAATGGCAATTGCCAAAGTTCGTCATTTCGAATGGGTGTGCCGTATTTTGGGTATCGAGCCTCGCGTCGACCGCCTGATGACCTTCTACACTTGGAGGTGCATCTAGGGTTGGTATACCCTTGTTACTCGGATCAAGGGTTTGAAGATCTGCGCTACTGAGCGTAGTCTTCGTTCTTGGAAGCGGGAGTTTTTCTACATCTCCGCTCGCGTCGTCCCCATCGCGATGACTTTCTAGAATTGGGGGGCACTTCCTAACCTTCACGCCTCAAATTACCATGAGACGGAATGGTTCACCAAGATCTCCCAGATTCAGACTCCGGTTTATCGCTTCGCGGAGTCTAGGATGGTGATGCTTGGGATGAGCCGCGTGTGGAAGGATGCCGGGTCCGGGACGCCGCAAATACCCATCGTCCTTGAATACGGTTTGAACTATATTCCTTATGGTATGCTCCGTCTTTTGTGTTGGTTTAGGATTTTCTTCTATCATTGTTATCTTTTTATTTCATAAGGGAACAACTTACAGTCGCTCTTGCACCCGCGGGAGACTGGTGGTCCCGCACGGTTGGGTACTCGTGATCTCGATGAGAACGAGTTGCCCATTTTGGAGCAGACTGCGGATAGATTTGTAGAAGTCTACCCGCCAGGCCACGAGATTTTAAGCGCCACTCGGCCAGGTAAAGAGTTTTTTAATCCTCGTCCTCTTCATGCTCAAACTTCTGCTGGAATTCCTCTGATCTTGTCATCTTCTGATGAGGGATCCGCAGATGGGCCTTTCATTGTGAGGAAAAAGAAGGCGGCTGGCGTGAAGGGCAAAGCGAAGGTTGCTTCCTTCGTTGACCTGGGGAATCAGTCTGATTCCGAGACTGAAAGTGAGGAGGCGGCGGGGAACCTTGGTGGTGACGCGACCATTGTCTCAGAGGTTGAGACGACAGTCATTTCCGAGCCACCAAGCGTTGCGAAGGTGACTGGCTTGAAGAGGCCAGTTCCATCGGGTCCATCTCCGCCTGTCAGGGCTTTCAAGATTAAGAAAACCCGTAAGTATATTTTGTGTACCTTTTTCGCATTTCCTTCCGCCTTTGTTTTTTATCTTTGGCTTTTCTTCATGCAGGAGTGGACTTATCTGCTTTTGAGAGTGTGCGAGAGGAAGTGGTTCAGGACCCACGACGATAGGTTTGGTCAACCTATCCGAGGCGATAACCCAGGCGGCTGCGCCTGTTTCTGGTACCGGTTCAGTTGCTTATACTGTTGAAGCAACTGTTCCGGTTATGACGTCATCTGTCATGGCTGCTGTGCCGACGATGGCGTCCAGTTTCGTTGCTGCGTTGAGCAGTTCAACTTCTCCACCGGCCGTCAGTGCCATCTTTACTACATCATTCACCGGACCGGCGGTGACTTTTTCCGCGAGCTCATCTGCGGCGGCTACCACGGTTATGAGTTCATCTCAAGTGAGTTCATCTCCGATGGTCTCTACCTCAATGGCTTCTGCAGTGTCACATTCGACGTCAGCGACTACCTCGTCCTTGGCCGGTTCTTCAGGTATGTTTAGAGTTGGAACCTCTAGACTTACCTCTGTTGATGAGGGGGTCCAATCTTTGCCTCCTTCCCATCTCCTTGACCTCTTGGATGGATATCCTTTAGGTTCGGGTGATGGGTTTAGCGGCTATCGGCCTGTTATCGACCCTACAGGTGCGTGGGGTTACTTTGGCCTGTTATCTATTCTTGTCATTTTTTCCTAACTGTTTTTTGTTTTTGCAGTTTCGGATTCCAATGAGGTTTATGCTCCAAGGTGGAATATCCGTCGGGGAACAACCCTTCGGACGGCTGCAGACTGCGTCGACTAGGCGCGCCATGCCGCTCCAAGCGGTGCATTGGGGGAGGCAATGGCTAGCTACCAGAAGGGCAGGTTGTCCAACGAGCTCCGAATCCTTCTCGCCCGGATGCAGCCGCGTGTCGAGTTACTTTGTCGTGAAAACGACAAGTTAAAGACTGCGCGTAGCTTGGAGGGGGCTCAGGTGCGATCGCTGCGGGAGGAGAACAAGAAGCTTGCTGCCACCACTGCGGAGAAAGAGAAGGCCTTCAAGGATCTTGAGGCCGAAATTCAAGCTAGGCATGAGGCCCGTTCCAAGGCTACCCAAGCTATTAATGAACAGCTTAGGTTGGCTAAGGAAACTGCGCGTAATGCAACTGAAAGGGCCACCAAAGCTGAAGCCGTTGCTGAGCCTCTGCGCGCTGAGAATGAAGAATTAAAATCTAAACTGGGGAAGCTTCAGCAGGCTCATGAGGCTTTGGCTTTAGAAGATGCCAAGAAGCTACAGGAGCTCTTGGATCAGAAGGGTGTGCTTGATCGCACTGAGCGCAAGCTTAAAAGCGTTGAGGAGGCTGCTGCCAAGGAAGTGCTGCTCGCCAACTTAAACAAGAATGAGGCCGAACGCGCACGCGATCAAGCTCATGCTACCCTTCAAGAGGCTCTGTCCAATAAGGACTGGCTTCTACGAGAAGCGTTGCCGCAGGTACGCATAGCTCCATAACTCTTTGCTTTTTGCTCTTTTTCTTTATACTTAGAAAAGTTTTTTTTTTTTTTTTTGTAGGTTGTGCATTGGATTTTCGCGAATACATCCTATGATGAAGCCATGAGTGCAGCCCTCAACGCTTCTCATGAGGATGGAGAGAAGGCTGGTTTCTTGCTTGGTCTAGGATTTGCAGAGAAAGGCATCCCGCCTTCCAAATTTCCTTTACACGATGTTGACACTGAAGCTGCCTATGACCAAGCTGTGAACCAGTATGCTGCCTTCTCGCATCCGGTTGTTGAGAAGGTGAATGAAGTTGTTGTTACTGATGACGGCCTAGCTGTTCTCAAATCTTTCCTTGAACAGTCGCAGCCAACTGATGGTGCGGGTTCAAGTGGGTTTGGAGGGAGTGGTCCCGAAGCCTGAATCTTGAGATTCCTCCCAACCGTTAGGATAGATTTGTACATTTTGTAGGCAAGTAGATACTTAGCCATTTTGTAATGTTTGAACAGCTTTTAATGTGAATATAAATGTTTTGTTAACGCCTTGCATTGTAAACATTATATGATTGCTCATGCGTATTTTAGTTTAACTTAGCAATTTTCTAAGTGTTTTGAATAAGTTAACCTCTCGACGCGTGTCAGATAATAGGTTAATGTTCTGTTTCCTCTATCATGATTGTGCGGGTAGGACCGTCACTTTCACTTAGTAGGATGACCAAACTTCATCTATGTCTGACCTGCGTGAAGGTTTTCCTCATCTTCCCCTTAGAAATTTTTGTTGTTATTGTGTTTATGCGGGTTGTGCCGCTTTCCACACGCAACGCTTACTTCCTCCCTCACTTATTTATGCGGTGAATACCGGCATATCAATGTGTTCAGTTCATAAGTATAAAGGTAAGGCTATCAACATCAATGTGTGAAGGAGAATCATTTCAATTAGAAGTGGCTCTAGGCCTTTTTTTTACAAGTTTGGAATTGATCTACATGTAACATCTGCGTAATTGAGCTCAATTCCATGTTCTTGGGATGGGGGTGCTATCGAGCCTTTCGAGCCGGTATGCGCCCTTTCCCAGAACTTCTTTAATAATGTATGGCCCATCCCAGACCGGGGCCAGCTTTCCTGGGCGCTCCTGGTTCGAAGCCTCGTTGTTACGCAGTATGTAGTCTCCGACATTGAAGTTGCAGAGTTTCACCCGCGTGTTGTAGTACTTTTGCATTTGTCGCTTGTAGTTCTCTTCACGCGCTGCGGCTAAGTCTCTGCGCTCTTCGGTTAGCATAAGGTCTAACCGTCTTTCCGCATCATTGTCTTCTGGTTGAGTCATGACTCTTGGAGAGGGTAGACCGATCTCGACTGGAACCATGGCTTCAGTGCCATAAGTGAGGCTGAACGGGGTTTCGCCCGTGCTTGCCTTTTTCTGCGTTCTGTTTGCCCAAAGGGCGTGTGGAACTTCGTCCACCCAGCCGGATCTATGCTCTAAGAGTCTTTTCTTTATGCCGTCGACGATGCTTTTGTTTGCTCTTTCCACCTCACCATCTGCGGGTGTGCCACTGAGCTAAAGGTGTGGGTGATTTGAAGCTCTTTCAGCCACTTTTGTAGCTTCTGGTCAGCAAAGTTGGTGCCGTTATCGCTCACCAAATTCTGTGGAAGTCCAAAACGACAAATAATAAATTCCCAAATAAATTTTTTGATATGCTTTGCGGTTGTTTGGGCTAGGGGTTTTGCTTCTATCCACTTGGTGAAGTAGTCGATGGCTACCACTAGGAACTGAACGTTCCCTGCTGTTGTGGGAAATGGGCCTGTCACATCGATGGCCCACTTCTGGAATGGCCATGAATAAGTGACTGGAACAAGTTCGTTCTTCGGGCGATGCGTGTTGGGTGCGTAAAGCTGGCAGGACCTACATTTTCTGATGTAGGCCAGCGCATCTGTGTGCATCCCCGGCCAAAAGTATCCCCCGTTGTTTAGCTTAGCTACAACTGCGCGTGGACCTGCGTGTACTCCACAGATGCCTTCGTGTACTTCCCTTAGGAGGTAGTCGGCATCTTGGTCGTCAACGCATCTGAGTAGTGGACCAAGAAAATTACGCCTGTAAAGTATGTCATCAACAAGTTGATAGTTCAGTGATATACAGCGTATCTTTCTTGCCTGTGTCTTTGACTCTGGTAGTACACCCGCTGCAAGGTAATTTATGATTGGTGTCATCCATGTTTCTGTGCCGGTTTGGATGACACAAATTTCCTTGTGCGGGACTGATGGCGTACCAAGAAGCTCAACGCGGATGTCCTTTCCCTAGTGGGTGAAGGCCAACGATGCAAGCTTGCTTAACGCATCAGCAGAGTTGTTTTCGCTTCGCTTGATGTGCACAACTTTGCAATCGTTGAAATCGCGCATAAGGGTTTTTGCTTGTGCGAGGTACAAGGCCATTGTGTCGTTCACGGCCGTGTACGTCCCGTTTATCTGGTTGGCTACTAACATGGAATCCACGTGGGTTTCCAAGTTTTTCACTCCCATCTTACGCGCAATTCTTAATCCGGCCAAGAATGCTTCGTACTCCGCTTCGATATTCGTGCTTGGGAAATCCAGCCGAATAGCGTAAGTGTATTCTTGGCCTGTTGGGTTAGTTAGTTTCAACCCTGCGCCTACCCTCGTTGTTGGCTGCTCCATCAGTATAGAGTCACCAGACATCATTAACGTCTTGTGCTAGAGAGGGTTGAGCCTCTTCCTGGCACTCTTTTTCCCGTGATGCGGGGACTTCCGCAATAAAGTCGGCCAAGACCTGGCCTTTTATGGCTGGTCTTGGCTTGTACTTTATCGCGTATTCCCCCAACTCAATTGCCCATTTGGCTAGGCGCCCCGACAATTCGGGTTTGCCTAGAACGTTTGCAAGTTTGAAGTTAGTGGGAATGGTGATTGGGTGACCTTGAAAATATCGTCTTAGCCTGCGTGAAGCCTGTACAAGCGCTAAGACTAATTTTTCCAGGGTAGAGTACCGGGTTTCCACGTCTGTTAAAACGCGGCTTACATAGTAGATGGGCATCTGGATGCCTTTTCGTTCTACTAGTAAGACTGCCCCGGTTGCTCTGTCTGTGGCGGAGAGGTAGAGAATTAATTCCTCCCCCACTTCTGGTGCTGTGAGCGTTGAGAGTTCGATCAAGCATGACCTAATCTCTTGAAAAGCTGCTTCCGCTTCTGGTGTCCAGCGGAAGTGCGTTTTCTTCAAGCAATTTCTCAATGTTGACACGAATGGGAACGACCTATCCGCATGGTTTGCCAAAAAGCGGTTAAGTGCGACTAGTCGTCCATTCAGTGTCTGAGCCTGTTTGATGGTAGTAGGTGATTCCATTTTCATAATGGCTTCGACCTTTTCAGGGTTCGCTCTGAAGCCATCTTTGATAACGATGACTCCTAAGAACTTCCCTTCTTCCATCCTAAAGGAACACTTGCTCGGGTTGAGCTTCATGTTTATCTTTCTGAGCGTGTTGAAAGTTTCTTCGATGTCTTTCAACATCGCTTCTGGCTCGAGGCTTTTGATGACCAAGTCATCCATGTAAACTTCCAAGTTCTTCCCAATCTGGGCATGAAACTCTTTGTCCATCAGGCGTTGGTATGTGGACCCGGCATTCTTAAGTCCGAATGGCATCATTTGGTAACAAAATATGCCATCGGGCGTCCGAAATGCTGTTTTATCCTGATCGTCAACAGCCTGTGGATTTGATGGTATCCTTTATACGCATCAAGGAAACATTTAAGGCGAAACGGTGCTATGAATCTACCTTAAGGTCAATTTCGGGTAACGGGTAACAATCCTTGGGGCATGCTTTGTTTAGGTCTTTAAAATCTATGCACATGCGCCATTGTTTGTTGGATTTCGGTACCATGACGGGATTTGCAACCCATGTTTGATATTTACTAACGCGTACGATGCCTGCGTCAAGGAGTTCCTTGACTTGGGTTCTACACGCGTTAGCCTGCTCGGCACCCATTACGCGACGCTTTTGTATGACCGGTGCAAACGCCGGGTCACACTTGAGCTTATGCTCAGCCTTACTTCGAGGTACACCAGTCATGTCAGCTGGTGTCCACGCGAAGATGTCGGCATTTTTTTGCAACAGGCGTTTGATTAAGGTGCGTGTGGGATTAGTGATCGTTGGGCCAATGGTAACAGCCTGGTCAGGGCACTTGCCATTGAAGGCCCATTCTTCTGGCTCAGAGGTTGTTGGTTTAGCCATCTTTGGTTTGGGTTTAGATGAGACAGATGCGATGCATACCTGGGGAATACCCGTGATCATCGCGACGCCCTCAGCTGTTGGCCATCCCATCATACCATGGACCGAAGACACCACGGCATTAAATTTTGCCATCCCATCTCTCCCGAAGAGAATGTCGTATGTGTGGTGTGGCTTCCTCATTACAACGAAGTCCACGTCTTCTGTGCGGGAGTACTTCCCGTCCGTGAGGGTGACGGGGAAAGATAGGATACCCAAGGGGGTGTTTGTGCTGCCGTCAAACCCTTCCATCGAGGCGTAAACCGTTTCTAGGCGTTCTTTGTCTTCGTCGTCTAGCTTGTCGAAGAACTGCCTATACATGACCGTTGACGAAGCGCCGTTATCAGCAAGAGTGCGGGAGGTGATGTAGTGCCCCAGCTGGCTTTTGATGACTATGTGGCCTTCTTTGTTGGGCCCTCCTGGCACACGCGGGAAGCGCACTTCAGCTTCCTTCCACGCACTTAGCTCTGTTGTTCGTCGTTTTCTTCCTCTGACGTTGCCATGAACCATGTGAATGCTGATGTCGACGGGCTTTCGTCCATTGCCCTTGTACCGATTGTCATTCCTCCCTCTGTTCTTGATTGACGCCACGAGGTGTGTGAGTTTCCCATCTTTGGGGTTGTGGTTACCGGAGTTTCTTGGTCACTCGGTGGCTTTGGCATCGGAGTAACCTTAACCATCTTTCCAGAAGTTTGAAAAAACTGAGAAAAAGAAGAATTAGTTCTAGCTTAATGCACGGATGGCTCCAATGAAGAAACACTAAGTGACCCCGGCAGATTAAGGATAATCTTAGGGTTAAGTAGATGTTTCCCACGAGGGTTAGGTCCGGCAAAGATGGTTATTCTTCTCAACCTGCAAAACAAACACCGTAAGCTCGTCACTGAGAAGGGGGGGTTCCTCCTTGTGACCACCCTCCGGCGTGTGAATCAGACTAGATTGCCCTGAATATAAGTGTGTATTGAGAGAAATAGCTAGAGAGAAGATGATGATACCGTTCCAAGGTGTTGGAGTATTTATTGCCGAAGGTAGGTTTCCAAGGAGGTACGGCCAGCTGTATATAATATTCCTTTTCCACCAACCATGGGCTATGTTCGTGCCACGATGGGAGTTGGTGGGTAGGCAGCGGCTGATAGTGACATTTTGTACTGGAGCGTGCTCCTCCTCGTACTATTGTCGGTGAGCTGTCACCCTGTGATTGGTTCATGGGTCGCTTTTGTCAGATCTTGTCCATTTGTCCATACCTTGGTAGGTATAGTACAAAAGATCTTCTAGAAGCGTACGAACTGGCTCTTTTGGGCGGGAATATTCCCGCCCTGCTCATTCCTTCTTCAGGTGACATTACTGAAGTATTAAGAGTTAGTGCCTTAGCCTTACTGTTAATGCGGGTGGCCTTCCTTCTTGGCTTGTACCCACAACTGCGGGGACAGGCAGGGTACTGTACCAAGGGAGGCTTTCCTGCGGGAACAGCTGGCTTACTGCGTGTAAGGTCTTCATCTCTCTGAGCATGGTGGGTCCTGCGGATCCAGTTGGTCTTTGCGCAGACGTACCTCTTCAAGGTGAGTCTTGCGGGTCCAACTGGGCTTTGCGGGGACCTACCTCTTCAGGCCCGAAACTGAAAGCTTAACTGGAATACTTTGCCAATCCCTCGATGTATGGTGTATTGACCAAATTACCCTTCTCCAAAGTTTGTCTCTCTCCCTTTTAAATCGCCACCACCATTTTGCCAACATAGCGAAATTTGTATCCCGAAACGATCCTAGGCCGAGACCACCATATTCTTTCAGTGCAATTACTCGTTACCAAGCAACCCAGTTAATCTTCGTTTTGTCTTCCGAACCTCCCCAAAAGAAATTTCTTCTAAGACGGTCCAGTTTTTCTAAAACCCCATCAGGTACCCGAAATAAAGAAAAAAAGTAAGTCGGTAGAGCATTTAACACCGACTTAATAACCGTAACACGACCTCCGAACGACAACGTTTTTGCTTTCCAAACTGACAACCTTCTTTGAAACATCTCAATCACTGGATCCCAAGCAGAAATAAGGTTCATATTACCCCCAATTTGAATCCCCAAATGTTTAAACGGGAAACTTCCTACCCGACACCGGAGAAGGTCCGCCATATACTGTTCTTCTTCCGAAGACACACATATCCCGAACACCCTACATTTAGACAAATTCACTTTCAACCCCGACACCAAATAAAAGCACCTAAGAATGCGGTGAAGATTCACAGCGTTTTGCTCCTCCCATTCTCCTAAAAAATCACGTTATCGGCGTAAATTAGGTGTGACAACGACGGCCCATTATCCCCACACCTCAACCCCTTAAATAGATTAGAAGTCGTTGCTCTTTCCATCATAAAAGTCAGCACTTCCGTTGCGATTATGAATAGGAACGGCGATAAGGGGTCACCTTGCCGAATGCCCCGGAAACAATTAAATTCCCGGGTGGGAGACCCATTTACCAACACAGAAGCCCGACCAGCCTTAACGATCGCCGAAACCCATCTCCTCCAACGAACCGGGAAATTCATTTGACTTAGAATTGAGTCAAGGAATCCCCAGTTTAACGAGCCATACGCCTTCTCTATATCAATCTTGAAAATCAAGCCACGTTTCTTCGACTTCCTCAACCATGCGACCACTTCGTTAAGAATTAACGGGCCATCGAGGATACTTCTTTTTGACAAGAAAGCCGACCGATGTTCCGAAATCAACTTTCCAATCACCACCTTTAATCTATTCACGAGTACCTTGGAGATGACTTTATTTAAACAACCGATAAGACTTATGGGTCGGAAATCTCCTAGATTTAAAGGATCTTTCACCTTCGGGATTAACGCGATAAATGAGGACAAACATCCATTACTAAACGAGCTGCTACTATAAAATTCGTCGAAAACTTTTCTGAAATCATCTTCATAACATCCCCAACACCGTCTCAAAAACTTAAAATTAAAGCCATCCGGCCCCGGCGATTTGTCCCCATCGCATTCCCACACCGCCTCTTTAATTTCCGATGTCGTAAACGGCCCCACTAAAAATTCCGCCTCGTCCACATTAAGTCTGGACATCCCAGTACAAACTACGCTCGGCCTCACATTCCGCGAAAAAGTCAAACACCAAATCTTTCAAGATAATGGGATTATCAACCCAACCACCATCGTTGGTAGTTAAACCGTGCAGTCTGTTGTTAGTGATATTTGCATTTAACAAACCATGAAAATAACTTGAGTTTTCATCACCATCTACTGCCCACCGTATTTTTGCTTTTTGTTGTAAATCCTTTAAAATTTGGGCCTACAAAACTAATATTTACTTTTTTCTAAAATTGTGTTATTTTTATTGCTATCATAAGCCTTAAGTTACACAAACTTCCTCCGGAAGTGAATTCTCTAATCAAATTAGTTTAACTTTCTTAATTAAAAGATATTGTTATTTGATTGGTAGTTTTATATATCCAGAGTTACATTGGTTATTAATTTCTTTTTCATTGAAAAAAGTAAAATTGTTTTAGTCGTCAGCATTTGCTCCTTACTTGCACCAAAGCATGCCATTTCGTATTCTTTGAGCACCGACCGCGCACCTTCTATTATTGAATAAGCAAATATTAATTATTGAATTTATTGTAATGTATTTCGGCCCCCGCAATTCAAAGGTTCAAGTTCCGCCATTGTCAGATAAGCGTACGGTTTGCTAACGGTAACCGAACAAAATTCCGTGTTTTTGTTTCGGGTTAATAGGTTTTTGTTAGTGGTGGCGATGGCGGTGGTGTGGTGGTTAGGTTGTGATAGTGGCGGCGGTGGTGATCAGTTTGTGGTGTCGAGAAAGTAGGTGAGCCTGTAACACCAAATTTAAATAAGACAAACATAAATTATTCAAATTTTTTAAAGAATCAATTGTTTGGTTTCGTCCAAACCATTAATGTAAAGTATATTTGGTGTAACAAAAAAAACTTTGTTAAGATAGTTACCCATTATAGCATAATCAATTTTCATGAGCCATTACAAAAAAAAAAACAAAAACAAAAAAAAACAATTTTTTTCTAAAAAAACATAATATATTCAAATAGTTAAGAAGTGGTTTATCATATAGATAATAGATAAAATGAAATGAAGTTTGGAGGTCACAAGGCTGCAACATTGACAGGCATCCATTGGCCTTGGGTAGGGGCAGCCCACTATGCTATGGTCACAATCAAAGGTAACTTTTTTTTGTTTATGGTTTCATTTCTTCATCACTGTAGGCTTTTAAATTCCACCCTTCACCCCAATACCCTATCAATGGGCCTCCCGACTTGTTAAATTAGGCTCAAGAGTTTGATAATTAAAGTTTGAGCTCAAGCTCATTTATTATATGAGCTACAATATAGGCTCAAGCTCATGTAAACTCGAATTCTGTTCAAACTTTTGCTAAGCCAATCTCAAGAAGCACACCTAGTATTTGGCTCATTTATACCCCCGCCTCTACTAGACTACTAGGCTTAACTTTCAATATTTTAGAATACTAAATATTGAAATCTAAACATAAGTTTTGTGTTTATGGCTTTCATGCCTCCGTCCTAACAGGTAGGCTTCCAAACTCCAAAAAAACTATAAAGAAAAACTGGAAACCTTAAGGCCTGGCCCATATTAAGTATTAATTCATCGAATCTGCCACTGGGCGGGCATGAGCCCTAAAATCTTCAAATAATAAAATAGAAAATCTATTAATTCTAAAATTCAGTGAATAAACAGAAAATAAACTTAATGCATGTATATTTATGTAATTTGTCATATCCGAAAATTTTGGATGTAGAAAAGTTATTTTTAATAGAAATCAGTCTATTATCTTTTATTTAATGCATTTGGTTATTGTTGTATATATGTTTTTGAAGAAACACTAACCGGACCCCGGACAGATTACTAGTAACCTGGGGGTTGGATAGCTGTTTCCCACGAGGGGTTAGACCCTTGGAAGATGGTTCTTCTGATAACCTGCAAAACAGACACCGTGAGCTCGTCACTGAGAAGGGGGGGGGGGGTTCCTCCTTGTGACCACCCTCCGGCGTGAGAATCAGACTAGATTGCTCTTTAAATATAAAAGTATATTAAGAGATTGCTAGAGCAGATATCAGGTATATTATGATGATATAAGATAATGTAATGTTGAGATGATCATACCATTTGGGGTATTTATAGCCGAAGGTAGGTTTCAAAGGAGGTATGGCCGGCTGCTACAGTGTTCCTGTTCATCAACAGTAGCCTACGCACGTGCCCTGCTGGTAGTTGGTGGGTAGGCAGCGGCTGATAGTGACCAGGCCTGCTGTGTACTATTCCCTTTCCACCAACTGCCGGCTACGCACGTGGTATGACAGTAGTTGGTGAGTAGGCAGCGGCTAATAGTGATACAGTACAGGAGCATGCTGCTCGCCATACTGTATCAGTGAGCTGTCGTATCTCTGATCAGATCTTTCGCCCATACCTCGTCAGGTACAGTAAAAGATCCTTCAGTATACGGACTGGCTTATTTGGGCGGGAGTATTCCCCCTCCCGCCTCTGTGCGGGATTGCTCCCGGCTTGGCTCATTCCTTCAGGTGACACTGAATGATCGAGAGCTAAGTGCCTTGTGCGTGTAGCCATGCTGCGCGGGTGGCCTTCCCTAATGGCTTGTATCCGAGGCTGCGGGGACAGGCGGAGTCCTTCACCATTGGGAGGCATTTCCTGCGGGACCAGCTTGCGTACTGCGCGTAAGGACGTCACGTCTCTGAGCATGGTTGGTCCTGCGGATCCAGTTGGTCTCTGCGCAGACGTCCCTGTTTAAGGTGAGTCTTGCGGGTCCAACTGGGCTCTGCTGGGACCTACCTCTTCAAGTCCCCCCAGTCCAATGTTCTTCTCATGAGTGTTTAATAAAGTGAGGTGAACTTTTGGACTTGAGCAAAGGGTTTTGAAAAGGGTTTTGTAAGGTTTTCCATGGGGATTCTTTCCGCGGAAGTCCTTGTCACTTGCAGAAATGCCCGAGTTTCCTGCTTGGTCTTTGGGTATGATGCGGGTAGGTCTGTAACCTCCTCGCAAGTCAGGAGCATTGAGTCCCAGTTGTATGGATTTTCCATGAGGTTTTGGTAGTTTTGAACATAGTGATCAATTATGTTAAGACCACCAATTCCATCCTGGAGCTTCAAACAACGTAGTTCTCGACGTTCCCGCTATGCGGGGATGTTATTTCCGTTTCCGCAAGCATTGCCCAGAAGATCCTTCTTGGTTTCAATTCCCAGCGGAGCGCTAGGTATGTGAAGGGTTTTGCCTTAACACTGTACCTGCGCTCGTCTTACGGTTACTTTACTTCCAAGGTATTCTTGGCGTCAATTCCCTGCGGGTGCTAGGTATGTGAAGGGTTTTGCCTGAACACTGTACCCGCAGCCGTCTTATAGTTACTTGGTTGCCGAGGTACTTGGCTTCAATTCTCTGCGGGTGCTCGGTATGTGAAGGGTTTTGCCTTTACACTGTACCCGCATCCGTCTTACGGTTACTTGTTTACCAAGGTTTATTTGGCTTCAATTCCCTGCGGGTGCTAGGTATGTGAAGGGTTTTGCTTTTACACTGTACCCGCATCCGTCTTACGGTTACTTGTTTGCCAAGGTTTTTTTGGCTTCAATTCCCTGCGGGTGCTAGGTATGTGAAGGGTTTTGCCTTTACACTGTACCCGCAGCCGTCTTACGGTTACTTGTTTGCCAAGGGGTAAAGGGGTATTTTCCCGCTTACTTTTTAATATTTTCGAATTTTGAATTTTGAAATTCGAAGAGTTGGTGAAAAGATCAGAACAGTCCAAACCTCTGAAACGTCGTGCGACGGTTTCTTCTGACTGTGTCAGGACGTGCAGGAAGTTATGGTGACGTGACAGAACATGGTCATTCCAGTCGCTTTTTCAGGCGCGTGGGCGCGATTTTTCGGGCGCGTGGCCGCGAAATTACTGGCACACGTCCTTTCAACAGCTGTTGCCAGCTTGCTTTTTGCCACGTGTCATAGTTTCATTGCACATTCGATTTCTCTCTCCTCCGCATTAAATTCACCGCATTAATTGCGATTACTATATAAAGGGGGAGAGGGTTATTTGCAATTCACACTTTTCACTCTTCTCTTCATCTTTAAGGCGATTTCCGGCGAATACTCCTTTATTCAATCGAGCATTCTCTCGAAATCGTTCTCTTCTTCCTCTGCAAGATGTCTTCTCGTGATGCTGAAGCTATAGCTGACGACAGGGGTACTGCTGGCGAGTGCCAGTGTGCTCTGCCCGGCGATCAGTACCGGTATGTTGTCAGGAAGTTCATGCTCGATCATCTCGAGCCTGAGTTTCCTGAATCCCACCAGACCGTGTACGATGCCCCCAGAGGCAAGATCGGGGTTTATGCTGCATTTTTTGTCTATGGGAATCTTAGATTCCCATTGACAAAATTTGTTTACCGTGTCCTTGAGAGGCACGGTGTTCATTTGACCGAGCTGCACCCCATGGCGATCGCCAAGATTCGCCATTTTGAGTGGGTGTGCCGGATTTTGGGCATCGAGCCCCATGTGGACCGCCTGATGACCTTCTATACCTGGAGGTGCATCCAGGGGTGGTACACCTTGACGACCCGTATTAAGGGTCTGAAGATTTGCGACACCGAGCGCAGTCTTCGCGCGTGGAAGCAGGAATTCTTCTACATTTCTGCCCGCGCCATCCCCCTTGCCATGAAGTTTAAAAATGGCCAAGCGATACCGAGCCTTCACGCCCCCAACTACCAGGAGGCGGAATGGTTTTCGAAGATATCCCGGATCCAATCTCCGGTTTACCGGTTTGCGGAGTCCGGGATGGTCATGTTAGGGATGAGCCGGGTGTGGAAGGATGCGTCTCAGGTTCCCATCCTTCTCGAATACGGTTTGAACTCTATTCCCTATGGTATGTCTTGTCTTTCTTTTTGATACGCGTTTGTCTTCTAACTGTTTCTTCTTTCAGAGGGAAATGATTTGGAGTCGCTTCTGTACCCGCGGGAAACCGACGGTCCTGCGCGGATGGGTACTCGTGCTCTGGACGAGGGCGAGTTGCCCATCCTGGAGCAAACGGCGGATCGGTTTGTGGAGGTCTATCCGCTGGGCCACGAGATCCTGAGCCACCGGCGGCCAGGTAAGGTGATATTCTTTCCTCAATCCCTCAATGCTGTACCCGCTGCTGGAATTCCTGACCCGTCTTCTTCTGAGGAATCCTCAGATGCTCCTCCGTTGGTGCGGAAGAAGAAGGCTGCTGCCGGCGTGAAGGGGAAGGAGAAGGCCTCCACAGCTGATCCAGTGGTTCTATCTGACTCGAAGTCAGATTGTGAAGAAGTGGCGGGGAAGCCCGGTGGTGAGAAGACCACTGCTCCGGAGGCTACGACCGTTACCTCCGGAGAACCAACGAAGACGACGGTGACCGGTACCAAGAGGCCGGCTCCATCGGGTTCCTCCCCGCCCGTCCGTACGTTCAGGGTCAAGAAAACCCGTAAGTACAATCATAATGTCTGTAGATTTATCACTTCATAAATTTAACACTCTTTGTGCAGGCGTGGATGTTGACGCATTCCGGGGTGAAGCGCAGGGGAGTACCTCCCCGCCAATGACGGTAGGCTCGGTCAGCCTTCCTGAGGCGTCGACCCAGGCGCCTGCGCCTGCATCCGCTGGTCCAGTTGCTCGTTCCTTTGAGCCAACTGTTCCGGCCGAGATGACGTCACCGCCGGCCGTGAGTGCGATTTTTACAGCATCCTTCACGGAGCCGGCGGTTACTGCTGCTGCTGAGGAGGCGGCGACCGCGGCGGCGACCACAACGGCGACCACGGCGGCTGCCACCATGCCCGCGCCACCGGCACCGACGGCCGGACCATCAGGTACGCGCAGGGCTTCCCGCCGATCTTTGCCCCCTTCCCGTCTGCCTGACCTGTTGGATGGATTTCCTTTAGGTTCAGGTGATGGGTTTGGCAGCTATCGGCCTGTCATTGACCCTACAGGTGCGTAGGGTTCTTTTTTTTTTTTTTTTTTTTTTTCCTTATATATTTCATCATCTTTTCCTAACTGCCTTTGTTTCTTTTGCAGTGTCGGATTCCAATGAAGTGTATGTTCCACGATGGAACATACGCCGAGGAACAACCCTTCGCACACCTGTGGAGTGCGTGGACTGGGCTCGCCACGCTGCTCCCTCTGGTGCGTTGGGGGAAGCCATGGTTAGCTACCAGGAGGGTAGGCTAACCAATGAGCTTCGGGTTCTCCAGGCCCGGATGCAGCCGCGCGTCGAGCTGCTTTGTCGTGAAAACGACAAGTTGAAAGCAGCTCGCGCCAAGGACGTATCTGAGGCGCGTGCTCTTCGGGAGGAGAACCAACAGCTGGCGGCAGCTGCCGCCGACAAGGAGAAGGCCTTCAAGGCCATCGAGGTTGAAGTTCAGGCGCGACTCGAGGCCCGCTCCAAGGCTGCCCAAGCTGTGAATGAACAGCTTCGGCTGGCCAGGGAGACTTCGCGAAACGCAACCGAGAGGGCTGCCAAGGCTGAAGCCGTTGCTGAGCCTTTGCGTGTGGAGAATGAGGAGCTCAAGGCCAAATTAGAGGCTCTCCAACGTGCTCATGATGCCTTGGCAATGGAAGATGCCAAGAAACTCCAGGAAATCTTGGACCAAAGGGGGGTGCTTGACCACACCGAGCGGAAGCTTAAGGGCGTCGAAGAGGCTGCCGCAAAGGAAGTTTTACTTGCCAACCTTAACAAGAGCGAAGCCGAACGCGCCCATAACGAAGCTCAAGCTGCCCTCCAATGGCTTCTTCGAGAAGCGTTGCCTCAGGTATGTTTAGCTTTATCTTCACGCTTTTCTTTTGTAAGAAAAGGTTCTAATACTTGTATTTTTTCTTTGTAGGTTGTGCGTCGGGTCTTTTCAGAGACCTCTTACGATGATGCTATGAGCGCAGCCCTCAACGCTTCTCATGAGGATGGGGAAAAGGCCGGCTTCTTGCTTTGTCTAGGGTTTGTTGAGAAAGGCGTCCCGCCTTCCAACTTCCCTTTGTTCGATGTGGACACCGAAGCCATTTATGACCAAACATTGAACCAATACGCCGCCTTCCCGCATCCAGTGGTGGAAAAGGTGGACGAAGTCGCTGCTGCTGATGATGGGTTAGCTGTCCTCAAAGCTTTCCTCGAACCACCCCGTTCCTCTGACGGAGCGGGTCCAAGTGGAGGCGGCCCTTAAGCTTGATCCTGAAGATCCTTTCCCATTGCTAAGATAGACTTGTATAGATTTACTCTTTTAGGCGGGTAGTAACCCGGCCATTCTTGTAATATATTACTGAAATATAAATCTTTTTGCGGATAAGATTGTTATTTCCTTCTTTGGGTTCCTTGCTTTATAAACTCATGCCTTGCATACTTAGTTTAAGTTAGCAATTTTACAAGTGTTTAGAATAAGTTAACCTTTGAACGTGGCTGATAATGGGTTAAAGTTTCGCTTCCTCCTTCGTGATTGTGCGGGTAGAACCGTCACTTGCACTTGGTAGGATGGCTAAACTTTAACCTTCATCTGACCTGCGTGTAGGTTTTCCTTTTCGAAATTTCTAAGGCATTAAGATAAGTTAACCTTTGAACGTGGTTGATAATGGATTAAAGTTTCGCTTCCTCTTTCGTGATTGTGCGGATAGGACCGTCACTTGCACTTAGTAGGATGGCTTAACTTTAAACCTATATCTGACCTGCGTGTAGGTTTTCCTCGTCTTTTGAGGATAAGTTAACCTTTGAACGTGGTTGATAACAGGAAGTCTTGCTTCCTCTTTCGTGATTGTGCGGGTAGAACCGTCACTTGCACTTAGTAGGATGGCAAAACTTTACCCTTATCTGACCTGCGTGTAGGTTTTCCTCATCCTTTTTAAGAATTTTGTTTTGAACCGTTCGACGCACGGTTGTCAATAGGTTGGTGTTCAGTTTCCTTTAATGATTCATGCGGATAGACCGGCACTTTCATTTTTGGGTGCTGAACTTTTTCCCCTTCAACTGACCTGCGTGAAGGTTTGTCACGTTGCTGGGTTCGTGCGGGTAGGACCGCCTTCCCATGCAATGACTTCACGTAATTATGCGGTGAAAACCGGCATATTAGTGTTCAGAAAAGTATAAATGTAAAATCATCAGCTTCAATGTTCTTAAAGAGAATCATTTCCATTAGAAGTGGCTCTTGGCCTTTTCTTTACAGATTGGAATTGATTTACATGCAAACTGTGTAAATGAGCTCCCTTCCATGTTGTTGGGATGGGAGTGCCATCGAGCCGATACGCACCTGGTTCGGGATCTCGTTCTTTACGCAGCATGTAGTCTCGATTTTGAAGCTGGAATTGATTCGTGTTTTCCCCAGCTGGGGTTCTATACGCACCTGCCTGCTCAGCCTTTATTGCGCCACGAGGTGCGCGAGCGTCCCATCTCTGACAAATGCTTCGACCATGTCCTTTACGTCTATGCATTCTTCAGTGTTGTGGCCTTTTGTCTTGTGGAAGTCACAGTATTTGCTCCGATCAGCATCGTGACGATGTCGGATTATTGGAGGCTTTGGCCATGGGAGCTCTTCAGTGGCGAATATCTCAGTGACGCTTTTGGTGAGTGGCGTCCATCTGGAGTTCCGGTGCGACTGTACATTATCCCTTCCGCCCAACCGATGTTGCAAGCCGGATGAGGTGTCAAAGTTTACCCTTGACTGCCAAATGCCTTGCTTTCGTTTTTTATTTAGTCGGGCGGTGAGGACGTTGTCTTCTCTCGTCCTCTGGGTGTAGAGGTTTGTGCTCTGTGGGAGATCTTTACCCAGTTGCTTCTCTGTTTCCGCATAGCGTTTTGCTGCTGTCATGATGCCATCCCATGTGGATGGCATGCCATCTTTACCCGTTAGGGTGCGGATGAGCTCTGGGTCATGTGCGCCCTGGATGAAGGCAGCACGAACAAGATCTTCGCTGATATTGCCTAAACTTAGCTTCTTTGAGTTGAAGCGAGTGATGAAGTTTGGCAGAGATTCATCTTCCTCTCGTATGCATTTGAGGATTGTCCATTGCTCCTCGGTATACTTTCTTTGCTGGCTGAAGTGTTGGCTAAACTTCTGCTGGAAGTCTGCCCAGTCGTAGATGTGGTTGACCGGTAGGCGATCAAACCAAGCTCTAGCAGCCCCCACCAGCGTCATTTGGAACATGTAACACCACGTGGGTTCCGTCCAATTGCTGACGGTTGCCCCCGCTATGAACCTGTTCAAATGATCGTCTGGATCAGATATACCGTCATATGTGCCTATGTTAGGCATTTGTTTGGCACTCTTTGGGGCGATTGCTTCAGCAATGTCCCTTGAAAATTTGGACGTTCCTGCATTTGCAACGTTTGGTCTGAACGTTTTGGAGAAGTCTCGTGGACTTCCACCTGTGCTTTTTGGTTTGAAGGCTTGTCCAAAATGCCTTTTCGGTTGGGATTCCGTTTCCTTACGCTTCCCTTTTGCCCTATGGCGAGGGTTCGCGTCGGAGTCGGATTCCTCCGAGTCATCCTCCCAGTATTCGAATTCGTCGGCCTGTTGCACGGAACGCAAGCGTTCGTTCAACTCAGCCTGGAATTCCTTTTTTCGTGCCTCCGCCCATGCCTTAACTTCATTGAGAGTCTGGCGGGGGAGTCTTCGTTTCTCAAACTGGATATCGGTGGATCCCAGTAGGTGATCATTTACTGCACTTGCCCCAGCTTTGGTAAGTGGGGTAGTGTTCGTAAAATTTACTTCACTTGCCCCGGCTTCGGTAGCCGGGGTAGTGTTCGTAAAAACTGTGTTGCCGGTATTCCCCCCAGTAGCTGGGGTTGTGGTTACCGGAATTTCTCTTACCATCTTTGTAAAAGTTTGAAAAAACTGGAGAAAATTGTAGTTCTAGCTTTATGCACGGATGGCGCCAATGAAGAAACACTAACCGGACCCCGGACAGATTACTAGTAACCTGGGGGTTGGATAGCTGTTTCCCACGAGGGGTTAGACCCTTGGAAGATGGTTCTTCTGATAACCTGCAAAACAGACACCGTGAGCTCGTCACTGAGAAGGGGGGGGGGTTCCTCCTTGTGACCACCCTCCGGCGTGAGAATCAGACTAGATTGCTCTTTAAATATAAAAGTATATTAAGAGATTGCTAGAGCAGATATCAGGTATATTATGATGATATAAGATAATGTAATGTTGAGATGATCATACCATTTGGGGTATTTATAGCCGAAGGTAGGTTTCAAAGGAGGTATGGCCGGCTGCTACAGTGTTCCTGTTCATCAACAGTAGCCTACGCACGTGCCCTGCTGGTAGTTGGTGGGTAGGCAGCGGCTGATAGTGACCAGGCCTGCTGTGTACTATTCCCTTTCCACCAACTGCCGGCTACGCACGTGGTATGACAGTAGTTGGTGAGTAGGCAGCGGCTAATAGTGATACAGTACAGGAGCATGCTGCTCGCCATACTGTATCAGTGAGCTGTCGTATCTCTGATCAGATCTTTCGCCCATACCTCGTCAGGTACAGTAAAAGATCCTTCAGTATACGGACTGGCTTATTTGGGCGGGAGTATTCCCCCTCCCGCCTCTGTGCGGGATTGCTCCCGGCTTGGCTCATTCCTTCAGGTGACACTGAATGATCGAGAGCTAAGTGCCTTGTGCGTGTAGCCATGCTGCGCGGGTGGCCTTCCCTAATGGCTTGTATCCGAGGCTGCGGGGACAGGCGGAGTCCTTCACCATTGGGAGGCATTTCCTGCGGGACCAGCTTGCGTACTGCGCGTAAGGACGTCACGTCTCTGAGCATGGTTGGTCCTGCGGATCCAGTTGGTCTCTGCGCAGACGTCCCTGTTTAAGGTGAGTCTTGCGGGTCCAACTGGGCTCTGCTGGGACCTAACTCTTCAGTTTTATGTGTGTGTATAAGTGGAAGGGTCCGAAGGGAACATTAGCCTAACGAAAATGCTTCCTAGCATGCCACTCATGTGTCTCATTTGACGCAAAAATTTAACCGGCCTATATTTTTTGGACCCGGGTTAAAAGATAAGATGGTAGATAAGAGACTATATGTGCAATTTTCAAATATATTGGAAGATATTCAATTCTTGATCCAAACCACGGAACAATCCATGTAATTTACTCAAATAGTAAGGGGTTTGGAAAAACATGGTTACTTCGATAGACAACGGGAAACTAGCATTATGTTGTCATATACTCATATAGCTAGGAACGATCATAGGGGGCAGTGTTTAAGACTTAGAGCTAGGTGTTGTATGTAGAAAAATAAGCTAATCATAAATACTATCTTGACTTTATATCGAATATGTCAAGGAAATAAAGGAGTCAAGGAATATGTGCACACGATAACTCTAGGTGCCGGTTTGGTCTAATAAGATGTTTTTAACAACTTGGATGATATCTGACCCAACATACCTTAGTGTCAACATACATTTATATCAAATGGCTGACTTCTTACTTTGCTAGGTTTCATAACTCATAAGACAATCAAGAAAACTATGATTGTTGGTGTAAAATTTTGACATGATATGAAGTTTTTGGGTTTGAAATGGACTGATCAGTCAATTTCGGATCGGTAGACACGTTTACCTAAACGGGTCGTGTTCGTATCAACTCAACTAGTCATGAGTTGACTTGTTTAATCTGCCTTCTTACTCTTTTTTTTTATCATTTAAAATGTTTGTTTTTATAATAACTTAAACTATATACAAATTTAAGTTGAAATATTTTTTTGGCTTAATTTAAAGCCTTAAAACTAAAAATAGCATGTAAATTTCAAATTTTTAAGTATTGATAAAAATCGAGTTAAATAGGTTGTGTGCATATCAATACACAAGTCCACTTGCCGCGTTCAAGCTCATGCATATAATATTATTTTTCGATTCATATTTGGTTCAAACCTCCCGTGTGCGAACATGACTAATTAATGATCTTTATTTCTAGCACAACATGACTAATTAATGATCTTTATTTCTAGCACAATGATGATTTCACTTCAGTATTTGTTCAAATTTTAATTTATTACCTACGGGCTACGGCTTGAGGCTTTACTAGTTCTAATATTCAGCGGTGGTTGGATCTAATGTTGTTGAGACCGGACCGGACCAGCCGGTCGAACCGGTTCAACCGGGATTCGGTCCACCGATTGGTCCGGTTCACCCAGTTCGCTCGGCAGTCAGAGAACCGGCCGGTTCGAACCGGACCGGTTGACGGTTTTGTATGAAAAAAAAATATTTTTTTTTGAAAAATCATTTTTTAAGCTTGACCCGTCATTTTTTGACCAAATTTGTTCGGCCGGTTCGACCGGTTGAACCAGTGAACCGGTAGGCTGTCCGGTTCGGTGTCCGGTCCGGTTATGAAAACATTGGTTGGATCCACATCACCCTCTCGGTTAATAAAGTTTCGCTAGGAGTCTTCGTCAATAGTTATCGTGTCGACCTAGCTACTTGATCCTCCGGCTGTTCTTTCTCTTATTCCTCCGCTAAACCGTATATATGCAAGTCATCAAAGTGCAACGGTGAGCTAAAAGGATTACGGGGTCAATGGTTCTGGTGATTTGTAATAATTTAGCGATCTATGTTAAAACACGCCTATCTAAACTTAAGTAATAATATGACTGACTACGCTTAGTTCCCACTTGTTTTGGTCACTCGGTGCCGTGTTTGATTAATTTTTAAATAAATGAAGTTTATTATGATTGAGATTTTTTACTAGATCTATTGACTTTCAATCATAGTTTCACCTCACCTTAATCATTATTTTATGAACGAGTCAACTTGCATTCTAGCTCTTCACTAAATCCTTTTTGTTTTTTTAATTAACATTTCCTGTTGTTCCAAAGAAACGTCATTACCAAAAAGAAAATAACGGATTTTATCATTTTTGTAGCACCACAATCGGGGGACAAAGGATGTTCGTGAGCCGACATGAGGACGCGTGGCATGGAGAGGCTATAGACGTTCTCACTTTCCAAAATAAAAGACAGTTTCATTACCAGTCCTCTAAGTGAGGAAAGATAGAGGAAGAAATGTATTTGACGGTCCTGGGAGGTGGTTCCCGACTTCCCGTAAACAACATAAACATATATATACATGAAAACTAAGCGTGCAATAACAACTAATGTGAGAGATTATCCTTTATGTGAGGTAATTGTGTTTTCAGTTTTCAAACAAACTAAAAAACTAAGCGCACAATAACCACTATGCCACGGCGTCACAACATGCATCATTAGCGGTGATCAAAACCTTATTTACCTTAGATTAATCAGGATTAACCAAAGTTAGGAAAATTACCCAAAACTCATACACTATTTATAATAAAATACTAAAGACTAGCATGTAGTTATCTAGTATTCTTTTCCTCTCGTATTCCTTTTTTGTTAAGAACATATGAAATATAATGAATCATGAAAAGAGAAATTATGCAGAGTTCTTCAGTATTCTCAATTTCAAATAAGCCATATTCACCTTTAACTCTTTATGGCATTTAATAGTTATCTTTATTGTAACTTTATCTAATAATATTCAACGTGCTTAGTTGTATTGTTTCTAAATATCCCACGAGTTCTCTATATGGTAGTTTAGTCACGATAAGTTTATAAACCCTAATTTGAATAAATTTTCTAAAATCCCAAAGTAGTTAATCTAAGATACGTGAGAATACTAGCAAAGAGAAGCCACGCATACAAAATTTCACTACTATATATAAGCTAACCACTAAAAAAATAACATTGAAACACCAACTAATTCAACACAACTTCAATAGAGTTAAGTTCATTTTTCGTTCATGACGTTTGCTCATATTAACTACTTGAGTACCAAAAAAAAATTTGTTATATCCTAGCATGTATTCTAAACATTATAACTTTTTTTGTTTTTCTAACTTCGTTAGATCTTTGTTGATCAACACGTGTGTATCCACTCATGTTCATAAGAAAAAAGTTAGTCAAAGACAAATAAAAAAAAAAGTCTTTTAAAAAAAAAAAGACAAATTTGTTGCTACAAAAGTTCATCTTAATGAATTATTTCTCTCTTTAGGTTTCTCATTTTTTTTCTCTTAAGCATCAAAAGTGGAGATGGTACAATGAATGTTTGAATACTAAATCACTATAATTAACTTAGCGAGAAGCGGTAGTATGAAAAATATGGGTTATAATATACAACCCCTCATTTATAAACAAGGTCTTTATTCTTCGTGCCTTCCTCAATTACAGCATCTTCATAAAATGAAAATATGCTAACATGAACTTAATCAACTGTTTTGACACAAAAGGCTTGGTCATCCATATAAACGTCATTTTAGCTTCATATTTTTTAGTTTTTTCATTGAAAGATAATTCTAAGATATTATTGTATGGTTTCACTAAACAAAAGTGTGCTTTTTTGTTCTCTTATTGCAAGTGAGAATATGTTTTAGCTCCTAAAGACAATTATACATTATAGATATAAATACAGGATTCTTAATGTGCACTCAAAGTGCAAATATGGTGCATATGTACCAAGACTTTGTGATTAGATAGAAGTCCTTTTCAAGGTCAACTTCATTTATGTTTCTTGCAAATGTAACTTTACATAGATTAAGTGGTTATGGATTACGTAATGACTAATGGGGGATATATATACATTCTTCTTTCTTTCTTTTTTTTAATTTAATTCATTTTGTTCTTTGTTTTTTCAAGGTCCAAAAAAATATTACATACTCACTCGCACAATTCATCAAGCTAACACGAGACGCGTTAATACGTGTTCACACAAACACATGTTCTTGTGTTAAGTTACATAACGTTCCTAAGTCTTAACAGATGTGTACTAAGGTGTGAAGCTTCTAAGGGACCGCGCAGAGGGGGGGGGGTGATGTAATTTATGTAAAATGAGGAGGTATGTTTAGACGTGCTCATACCAAAGGGCTTCTTGTCTACTGGTTATGTATATCATGGTGTTTACATTTATATACTTTTCTATGAGGTTGATGATTTGTATCTTATAATGAACGTAGGTGTAGATTAGGAGTAAGTTTATAGGATGTGTTTGTGTGTGTTTTTGTCATTATAAAAAGAATTTAGACATGCTCGTTTTAATGACAAACTTTTATATACATTAATACTATTATTTTGGACTTATAATCTAATAAAATGTTAAGTAATGGGTTTCAAACTAGATCTTTGACTTTCCAACAAGATTTGTAAATCTATTTGTTCAGATAACCATTAGTCAAATATAAATGATTGTTGATCCTAAAGTTAAGGTATACCTTATACAGAAATAACATGTGATAGTCAATGTTGAGCTTCAAAATATCATATACGATAATTTATATTATTAAAACTTGTTAATCTTTTACTAAAACATGTTCATCATGGATCCAATGTACACATGATCCAAGATCCAATGGTTATTAATGATAAAGTGGACAATTATAAAAATCCACATGGCATGTATTTGATGTTAGGATAAAACAATGGCAATCCCACATTAAATAATGGCAATCCCACATTCCCACTAAAGATGGTAATTCATTTTAAGCCTATGGCTATTTTCTTACTCTTTCTTGGATTTGAACGTAGGAACTTTGAATGATTAAGATGTTCAAATTCATTTGTATTACTGGATCTGTTGATAAAAACTTTATCCACACATACCTACCTTGTAGAGAGGTTATCAACAGGATAACCTTTTGAGCGGGTTTTGTTTCAAAACAAAGGAAAATTTAGAACATACCGGTATATCTTAATAAAAAAACAATAAATGCATGTTTGACTATCTTGTGCAGAACCATTAAGAGATCCGACTAATTAAGATGTAGCATCTGAATCATTCAGCATGTCTCTAAAACTTAGTCATTAACAGGCTCCATTAATCACATTAAGAAATGACTTTAAATTAAACCAAACACGCTCTACTTCTGACTAACTCATTGCCCTTTAATGAAATCATTAAGATACTACTAAATAGTCCTTAAGTGTTTTAATAATAATAAACGATTAATTATCAATGTATTTAGTCTTAAGAGAAAACTATAGGGTTGTGAGTTGTGTGACAAATACATGTGGTATGGCTCCCACAGTCTCTAGGGATTCCATACCATCACATGTGACCTCTCTTTTTGCTTCCCACTTTCACATCTTAGAAAATTTTATTAGCAAATTTCTTGATGGCATTTGGGTTAAGTGCTTATCTTTTCGTTTTGAGAACTGACATATAAAAAAGTCAATTATTTATAATTTATTATTCAGGGAATATGGCTTTAACTTGTGAGCGGTAATTAAATACTTAGTTAATTACATAAATATTTGTTGTAACAAGATGATAATTAACATAGTTAATAACTTATAGGCGTGTAAGAAAATAGAGAACTGAGAGTGATGGGAAATGTATTAGTTTGAAATTTTTAAATAAAAAGAGCATGAAACAAGAATAATAATCTAACTATCTATATAATTGTATACCATAAAATCATATGTGTCACTTTCAGGTTGTTCCCTCCATTCTCTAGAGCCACCAGATTACTTAATTTCTAAATGAGTTTCTCATGCATTTGACCCAAAATCGCGGGTATGAGTCTTACCAAAGCCAGATAGTCTTTAAATGGGTTATAACATCTCATTTATTTGTGAAACTCTTTCATAATTAAACAATAATTTTCACGGGTCAAGAGTCTCACCAAACTCAGATAACCCTTAAACGGGTTATAACGTCTCATTTATTTGTGAAATAACCCCTTAATCATCAAAGAATAATTTCCACGGGTTATGAGTCTTACCAAACTCTAATAGCTCTCAAATGAGTTATAAGATCTTATTTATTGGTAAATAATTACATCCTCAAACCTTAATTTAATTTATTTTCTTTACATGTTCACTATTGTTGGTCTATCATCTTCATCGCCGGTTAACTTTCGATACTACCCGTCATCGTCAACTACATCAATGTCCCCTTTTTCATTAGACAAATATTTGTGGTCAAGTTTGTTCATTTAAAAAAATCAACATGTTCGTGTTCGTGTATTTTTGTTCGTTAAAAATCTAAAAAACCTACACATCTCAATTAAAAATACTCAAACGCAACAAAATATAATAACAAACTAATGTATACGTATTAAATTAAAACAAACTACTTTAAAAAAATAAAATAAATTATCATAAAATAGCAAAACGATTAAAAACAAAAACTTAAATAAACTCCCGTAACACGGGAGTATCAAACTAGTAACAAATAATGGTTTATCAAAATTTCTGGATTAATATAAATATATTAATAAAAAATAAATATTATAATGAATAGTTTTGATAACAATTAATTCACACTAAAATATATATATTAATATAAAAAATAAATTATCTTAAATGAGTAAAAATAGCAAGGGATCATAAAGAGTGACGAAATAGAAAAAAAAATGATTTATAGAAAAAAAAAAGTCCATACATACATATAAACACATACATATATATAATCTTATTGGCTTGGACCAGAATCTTTTGCGACCCGCCCTTTCAATAAAACCCTGTATATCTTGCTCTTCATAACCGCAACATGAGTTGCACTTGCACAGTTGCACCTCCACTTTTGGGTATACCCAGTGCCGGCTTTTGGGTTGGGCAACCTGAGCGACCGGCCGGAGCACTTATTATTTGGGGGCCGCAATACTTTTTATATATATTTTTACTAGGCGGGTGCCTGCGCGATGCAACGGGAAACAAAAATCTTAGTAATCATGTAACAATTACGGATGTTTAAAGTTCGTTTGAAAATTTGAAAACGTTTAAACCAATCACCACTTTTGATTAGCTGGTTTTTGAATGTTTAAACCATAGCAAACAGTTCGGTTTACGGTTTATACCAATTTATACCAAAAAATAGGCCATATAAAACCGGACTGTAAACTTATTATTGAAGCTATTAGTGAAACCAAACCATTAGTAGCGATTCAGTTTAAATTTTCGACGGTTCAGTTTTGGTTTTCAATGACAAAAAATCAAACCAACAGTTTGGCTCATGTTTTAACTTGGAAACTATTAAAACTGAATTGTGAACGCCCAAACGTAACATGTTAATTTGTTTAATTGAAAAAAAAACTATAGCAGTATATAATACCCAAATTAAAGATAATAAAATGCTCATTTTTATGATGCAATTTTAAAAAATATATATATAATAACGTATAAAAAAGTTACGGCATTTGATAAATCGTCGGTGGGAAGTTGGTTACATCTAAATCAAAAGGAATACATGAGTAAAGATGAATGTTCAAAGATGAGTAAAGAACTAAAGATGAATGTTCAAAGTTGTAACAATTTTTAAAATTACAAAAGTTGAAAGGTAAATGTTGTAACTAATTATATGCATATTTTTTAATTGACAAGTTTATAATTACTTTAAAAGGTAGGTGTCTTAATTTGCTTATGTTTATTTTTTTTTTAAGTGAACTTTTTTTAATTCTTGTTGTCTATGGAACTTGAACCCAAAACCTCTTATTTCCAAACCTAGATGTTTAAAGGTTTTGTCTTTGCCAATTGACCACCACTCCATTGATATATCTCATGTATTATATATAGTAAGATATATTTTTTAATTTTTTTTATATAAAATAGGTACAAATCTTAACCATTTTATTAGATATTAGGTCCAATATTTTTTTACCCATAACCCATTTGAGATAATGTCATGTGGGCCATTTTATTTCGTTACTCGTTAGAGCCTATGGGCCTTTTCATTTCAGCTCGGCCGAGACATTTAAATTCTTTGAGTCGGCCCTGGTTATACCGGAATTTTCTTAGCTCATTATGACCACTTCAAAAATACTACCGGCATTTGGCATTATCTAAGGCAACTTCGACAATTGAAGCGATCCATACACCCATTATGAAGAAGTCACCAAAGACATGATCATATGGATAGCTAAACTAAAAGTTTTATTATGGCATACAAATCACGGGTAGGGTCAAGTTATTCTACAAAGGGTAACAGAAATGGGAAGTGTGAGAAGTCATAAATAATTGACATGTGTCAAGTATGGACCAAAAGAAAAAGGGTATATGGGTAATTGTACACATTTTCTCTCTCCACATGAAAGGCACATGTTAATACCCCCAACATTTTAGAACGTTTATAACTTTTTTGTATGATATTTTTTTTTTAAAATATCATCATAATAACAAGCGTTTTTTATCTTTAATATGAGTATGATTTTTGTTATATAAAAATTAAAACAAAAATCACGTCATTGTGTCTTTTCGCAAACCATTGTGTATTTTCGCTTATCATTGTGTCTTTTTTCGTTATTGTGTCTTTTCGCTTTTCATTGTTTCTTTATTCGTCATTGTGTCTTTTCGCACACCATTGTGTCTTTTTTCGTCATTGTGTTTTTTCGCACACCATTGTGTCTTTTCGCTTTTCATTGTTTATTTATTCGTCATTGTGTCTTTTCGCACACCATTGTGTCTTTTCGCTTATCATTGTGTCTTTTTTCGTCATTGTGTTTTTCGCATACCATTGTGTCTTTTCGCACACCATTGTGTCTTTTTTCGTCATTGTGTATTTTCGCTTATCATTGTGTCTTTTTTCGTCATTGTGTCTTTTTTCGCACATCATTGCGTCTTTTCGCACACCATTGTGTCTTTTTTCGTCATTGTGTCTTTTCGCACACCATTGTGTCTTTTCGCTTATCATTGTGTATTTTTTCGTCATTGTGTCTTTTCGCACATCATTGTGTCTTTTCGTTTATCATTGTGTCTTTTTTCGTTATTGTGTCTTTTTTCGTCATTGTGTCTTTTCGCACACCATTGTGTCTTTTTATCTAATACATAAAACACAATGCTTAATACATATTACACAATAACTTGAAACGTAAAACACAATGGTGAATACGTATAACACAATGACCTAAAACGTAAGACACAATGGTGAATACGTATAACACAATGACTTGTAATGTAAAATACAATGGAAACAACATATTACACAATGACACAATGAACAACAAAAAAACACTATTAAAAAAACCCATTAATTTTTTTTTATTTTTATATAACAATATAATACTCATATTTTAAAAAACGCTTATTATTATGGTGAATTTTTTTAAAAAAATATAATGTCGTATGAAAAAGTTATGGACATTTTAAAATAATGGGGGAATTGACATGTGCCTTGCATATGGAGAGAGAAAGTCAACAAATGTGGGTTATTACCTTAATGCCCTTTTCATCATTTTTTATTTATTAAATTAATCTCAGTCATTCAAATCTAAGATCAATTGACTGGATTCCTTTTCACCCTTCTAATTTTTGTTGTTCTTTGTATTTTAACTTTACCCTACAAATTACTTCTATCAATAATAATAAAAGCTTAGAAACTAATATGCAAAAAACGTTATGAAGAAAAAGTCCTTGCCAAACATACAACAACGTAGTTTAATGATAAAGTGTTATATGCTTAGGAAATACTTTAACAAGTGCTTCGTACTAATAGCATTCGAATTGTTAACGTAATATTGTATTGAATATGAAAAACAGATTTATCTAAAATGTTTTTGCTTTCCGCTTAAAATTCAATATTTAATAAATCAGGATTAAGTGATCTCCTTATCTTCATTAACTTGTATGTACAATTCTTAAAACTTATATGATAAAACGGTATATCTTTGATAGATGCGTCTACAAAAACAATAATCTAATCTATATAGCAGAATTGAATTGAAAGAACACATGAAGAACACTCAAAATCCTAGATATAAATCTTATTAAATCAATCATGGAAACGTGAAATTGATTTGAGGGTTATAGAACATGAACGGAAATGAAACGAATAACAACTTGAATTACAGAAAATGAAAACAAACTGAAGAGGTAGGTCCAAGCAGAGCCTAGTTGGACCCGCAAGACTCACCTTGAACAGGGACGTCTACGCGGTTGGACCCGCAAGACTCACCTTAAACAGAGACGTCTGCGCAGTTGAACTCGCAAGACTCCTGAGGGACGTCTGCGCAAACACCAACTGGATCCGCAGGACCAACCATGCTCAGAGACGCGACGTCCTTACACGCAGTACGCAAGCTGTTCCCGCAGGAAAAGCCTCCAATGGTGACGTACTTCGCCTGTTCCCGCAGCTACGGATACTAGCCATCAGGGAAGGCTACCCGCACAGCAAGGCTACACGCACAAGGCACTAACTCTCAAATAATTCAGTAGTCACCTGAAGAAGGAATGAGCAAGCCGGGAATACTCCCGCACAAAGCCGGGAATACTCCCGCCCAAATGAGCCAGTCCGTACGCAACTGGAGGATCTTTTGTACTGTACCTGCCAAGGTATGGACAAAAGATCTGACCAAAGCGGCGACAGCTCACTGACAACAGTACGACGAGCAGCACGCTCTAGTACTGAAAGTCACTATCAGCCGCTGCCTACTCACCAACCCTCATCGTGGCACGTGCGTAGCCTGCAGTTGGTGGAAAAGGGAACAGTACACAGCCGGCCATGTCACTATCAGCCGCTGCCTACCCACCAACCACTAGCATGGCACGTGCGTAGCCCACAGTTGGTAGAACAGGAATATTATACAGCCGGCTGTACCTTCTTGGACACCTACCTTCGGCTATAAATACTCCAACACCTTGGAACGGTATTATGATCATATCATCTTCTCTCTAGCTATTTCTCTTAATATACACTTATATTCAAGAGCAATCTAGTCTGATTCTCACGCCGGAGGGTGGTCACAAGGAGGTACCCCCCCTTCTCAGTGACGAGCTCACGGTGTCTGTTTTGCAGGTCATCAGAAGAATAACCATCTTGCCGGACCTAACCCTCGTGGGAAACATCTACTTAACCCCCAGATTATCCGTAATCTGCCCGGGGTCACTTAGTGTTTCTTCATTGGCGCCATCCGTGCATAAAAGCTAGAACTTATTCTCTTTCAGTTTTTTCAAAACTTCTGGAAAGATGGTTAAAGTTACTTCGGTCCCAAGGCCAGTGAGTGACCAAGAAACCCCGGTTACCACAACACCAGCTACTGGGGGGAACACCGGCGAGTATACAATTTTTACGAACACTACCCCGGTTACCCAAGCCGGGGCAAGTGCAGTAAACAATCCGGGACAAGCCGGTTACACAAATTTTACGAACACTACCCCGGTTACCCGAGCCGGGGCAAGTGCAGTAAACAATCCTTCACTGGGATTCATTGATACCCAGTTGGAAAGACAACAGACGAGGCTCCCTCGCCAAACACTTGAACAAGCTAAAGCGTGGGCGGAAGCACGTCAGAAGGAATTCCAAGCTGAGTTGGACGAACGCTTACGTTCCATCCAACAGGCTGACGAATTTGGAAGCACTCGACAACAGCTCAACATGAGCAGTGAGTGCGAGTACTCGGACGATGATCGGGAGGAATCCGACACCGACGCAAACCCTCGCCATAGGGCGAAAGGGAAGCGTAAGGAAACGGACTTCCAACCGAGAAGGAATTTCGAAGAAACCTTCAAACCAAGGAACGCGGGGGGAAACCCACGTGACTTCTCCAAAACCTTTAGACCAGGTGCTGCAAATGCGGGAACGTCCAAGTTTGGAAGGGACATTGCGGAAGCAATCGCCCCGAGAAGTGCCAAACAGATGTCCAACATCGGCACTTATGATGGTATATCCGACCCAGACGATCATTTGAACAGATTCATAGCAGGGGCAACCGTCAGCAACTGGACGGAACCCACGTGGTGTTATATGTTCCAGATGATGCTGGTTGGAGCAGCCAGAGCGTGGTTTGACCGTCTACCGGTCCACCACATCTACGATTGGGCGGACTTCCAGCAAAAGTTCAGCCAACACTTCAGTCAACAAAGAAAGTATACCGAAGAGCAATGGACGATCCTCAACTGCATCCGAGAGGAAAATGAGTCTTTACTAGACTTCATCACGCGCTTCAATTCAAAGAAGCTAAGTCTGGGCACTATTAGCGAAGATCTTGTTCGCGCTGCTTTCATCCAGGGCGCGAAGGACCCAGAGCTCATCCGCACCTTAACGGGTAAAGACGGCATGCCATCCACGTGGGATGCCATCATGACAGCAGCTAAACGCTTCGCGGAAACGGAAAAGCAACTGGGTAGAGATCTTCCCCAGAGCACAAACCTCTACACCCAGAAAACAAGAGAAAACAACGTCCTCACCGCCCGACTAAACAAAAAGAGGAAGCTAGGTATTTGGCAGTCAAGGGTAAACTTTGACACCTCATCCGGCTCGCACCCTCGGTTAGGCGGAAAGGATAACATGCAGTCGTCGAACCGGAACTCCAGATGGACGCCACTCACCAAAAGCGTCACCGAGATATTCGCCACCGAGAAGCTCCCATGGCCAGAGGCTCCAATTATCCGACAGCGTCCAAACGCTGATCAAAGCAAATTCTGTGACTTCCACAGGACAAGAGGCCACACCACCGAAGAATGCTTAGACTTGAAGGACGTCGTCGAAGCATTTGTCAGAGATGGGATGCTCACGCACCTCGTGGCGTAATGAACGGTGAGCAGGCTAATGCGTGTAGATCCCCAGGGGGAAAACACGGATGAAACTGCAGCTACAATGTTGGAGCCTACATACTGCGTAAACAACGAGATTCCGAACCAGGTGCATGTCGGCTCGAAAGGCTCGATGACACCCCCATCCCATGAACAGGGAAGGGAGCTTAATTACACAGGTTGCATGTAGATCAATTCCAAACTTCTAAAGAAAAGGCCCAGAGCCACTTCTAATGAAAATGATTCTCCTTATCACATTGACGCTGATGGTCTTACATTAATACTCATGAACTTTCCACACTGATATGCCGGTATTCACCGCATAAATAAGTGGGGAAGTAAGTCGTTGCGTGTGGACGGCGGCAAAACCCGCATAAATACAAAAAAAGGCAAAAATTTCTAACAGATGAGGACAACCTTCACGCAGGTCAGTTATAGGTGAAGTTAGGTCATCCCACTAAATGAAAGTGCCGGTCCTACCCGCACAATCATGATAGAGGAAACTGAACATTAACCTATTGACAACCGCGCGTCGAAAGGTTTAACTTATTCATAACACTGATATGCCGGTATTCACCGCATAAATAAGTGTGAAAAGAAGTCGTTGCGTGTGGACGGCGGCAAAACCCGCATAAACACAAAAAACGGCAAACCTTCACGCAGGTCAGTTATAGGCGAAGATTGGTCATCCCACTAAATGAAAGTGACGGTCCTACCCGCACAATCATGATAGAGGAAACTCAATATTAACCTAGTGACAACCGCGCGTCGACAGGTTAACTTATTCAAAACACTTAGAAAGTTGCTAAGTTAAACTAAAATATGCACGAGCAAGTCATATAACGTTTATAACGCAAATCAAAAAGATTCAAAAGTAAGCGGGACCATACCCCTTACCTTGGCAACCAAGTAACTATAAGACAGGTGCGGGTATAGTGTCAAGGCAAAACCCTTCATATACTTAGCACCTGCAGGGAATTGAAGCCAAGAATACCTCGGCAACCAAGTAACTATAAGACGGGTGCGGGTACAGTGTCAAGGCAAAACCCTTCACATACTTAGCACCCGCAGGGAATTGAAGCCAGGAATACCTTGGAAGTAAAGTAACTATAAGACGAGTGCGGGTACAGTGTTAAGGCTAAACCCTTCACATACTTAGCACTCCGCAGGGAATTGAAACCAAGAAGGATCTTCTGGGCCATGCTTGCGGAAAGGGATATAACATCCCCGCATAGCGGGAACGTTGAGAACTAGATTGTTGGAAGCTCCAAGATGGAATTGGTTGTTTAACATAATTGATCACTATGTTTAAAACTACCAAAACCCCGTGGAGAATCTACACAAGTGAAACTCAACGCTCCCGACTTGCGAGGAGGTTATACACCTACCCGCATCATACCCAAAGATCAAGCAGAACAGTGGGAAATTCTGCACGTGACATTAGGACTTCCGCGGGAAGAATCCCCATGGAAAACCTTAAAACTAAACCCTTTTCAAAACCCCTTGCTTAAGTCCAAAAGTTCACCTCACTTATTAACAATTCATGAGAAGAACATTGGACTGGGGGGACTTGAAGAGGTAGGTCCCAGCAGAGCCTAGTTGGACCCGCAAGACTCACCTTGAACAGGGACGTCTGCGCGGTTGGACCCACAAGACTCACCTTAAACAGAGACGTCTGCGCAGTTGGACCCGCAAGACTCACCTTAAACAGAGACGTCTGCGCAGTTGAACTCGCAAGACTCCTGAGGGACGTCTGCGCAAACACCAACTGGATCCGCAGGACCAACCATGCTCAGAGACGCGACGTCCTTACGCGCAGTACGCAAGCTGTTCCCGCAGGAAAAGCCTCCCAATGGTGACGTACTCCGCCTGTTCCCGCAGCTACGGATACTAGCCATCAGGGAAGGCTACCCGCACAGCAAGGCTACACGCACAAGGCACTAACTCTTAAATAATTCAGTAGTCACCTGAAGAATGAATGAGCAAGCCGGGAATACTCCCGCACAAAGCCGGGAATACTCCCGCCCAAATGAGCCAGTCCGTACGCAACTGGAGGATCTTTTGTACTGTACCTGCCAAGGTATGGACAAAAGATCTGACCAAAGCGGTGACAGCTCACTGACAACAGTACGACGAGCAGCACGCTCTAGTACTGAAAGTCACTATCAGCCGCTGCCTACTCACCAACCCTCATCGTGGCACGTGCGTAGCCTGCAGTTGGTGGAAAAGGGAACAGTACACAGCCGGCCATGTCACTATCAGCCGCTGCCTACCCACCAACCACTAGCATGGCACGTGCGTAGCCCACAGTTGGTAGAACAGGAATATTATACAGCCGGCTGTACCTTCTTGGACACCTACCTTCGGCTATAAATACTCCAACACCTTGGAACGGTATTATGATCATATCATCTTCTCTCTAGCTATTTCTCATAATATACACTTATATTCAAGAGCAATCTAGTCTGATTCTCACGCCGGAGGGTGGTCACAATGTCACACCCGGCCCTGAGCGGCGGAAACAGTCGGGCGTGCACGAGTGGGGATTGATAATTAAGCACGGGCCATTGCAAAACATTCAAAGATTTTCATTGCGCATGAAATGTTTAATACAAATACATTACATTGTTTAAAGATTACATAAAATCATCCAAGTATAAAAACTGTTGAAGATTTCCACGCCATATCCCCTTTGCGCGGCGGGTACAACCACGCGCATCGAAGGGATAGAACTAAAATCTTCCAAAAAGCTAGTTTTAGATGTTCAGCGTGAGGTGCTCTAAGTGTGACTCCATGCGCTACCTAGATATCTCCTGAAAGACACGTAAAAATATTTGAATCAGTATAAACTGAGTGAGTTCACAAGTTTTAGTAACTTGATAAATCGTATTGCATCATAATCTCGATACAAATCATTCTGAAACATAATTTTGATAGCATTATTAAACACATGCTTGGTAAAACATAGATCTATCAACATATTCTGATAAACTCGTTGCGCGGTTTACGCGCGAACATTTCTGGGAACTGTGCTCGTCTGTGTAAGTGGCGCTGCCACTACGAGCTAAAATAATGTAATACCGTCCCGCGGGTTACGCGCGGACACTTCTGGAAAACCGTGCTCGTCTGAGTAAGTGGCGCTGCCACTACGAGCGAATAATACTGTAATACCGTCCCGCGGGTTACGCGTGGACGTTGTGCCGGAAAACAAGGCGCTCGTCTGCGTAAGAGGAGCGACCTCTACGAGCGGGCTTAAACCCATAGTACTGCCCCATGACCATACTAGGCACTCGTCTGTGTAAGAGGTGCGACCCCTACGAGTGGGCGGATCAAACCAGCAGTCCCTACCCTTAGAGTTCCAATGGTAGAGTGATCACTTACTCGAATCTGGTGCACTAACATTGAAATACCATAGATAACTGTTCGCATTGCTCATCATGAAACATAACTTAAACACGTAATCGTTTGCATAGCTTGTAAGTATACCATGATAAAACATTATTTAAGTACGTGTCCCTCGCCCCGAAAGTAGTTTAAAAAACAGTGAAAACAGTGAAAATAGGGGCTGTGAGACTCACCTGTGGTTCTTGTTAAGGGATTTAGTCGAGATTCGGGTTTTCTTGGTGTTGGTCTTTGAATTTGAAGGTCTAGAATACGATGAAATAGCAAGAAGTATATAAGAAATAGGAGAATATAAGGTTTGGAAAGTAGATCTCAAGTTTATAACCTCGGCTTACCTAGTAACTGGAACGGAATCGAAAATAATGGATGCTTGGGAGATGATTAGTGCAAGTTTGCAGTTCTTTGAAGTGTGTTTTGAGTGATGATTTAGGTTACATATTTATAGGCAAACTCAAGGGAACACAGTCCCTTGCTTTAGGGGATTGAAATCTTTTCATATCTAAATGTAATGATGATAAAGTATGGAAGTTATTATTATTTACTTAAGAGTGGAGTGGTGGATAAAAGATTTTGATTTGATTTGGACAGAACATGCAGGTCTGGGGTTGGTGAGAATAGGGTGGCTGACAGTTGACTTTTCATGTTACAGTGTGCTTTTTCAGGTACTTTTGTCAGTGTACAGTAAAAAGTGGAAAATCTCTGAAACACGCTACTGTTTCCTTTCGGGCGGGAGTAATCTCCTTATAACTGGAGAATAGACTAAGTGTTCTGCGCGTATAACTTTGTGCGCATAGCTTTCTGCGTGTAGGACATTTCTTTTGCTGCGGGTAGATACGTAACCTTCTCGCAGTTAGGGACATTTGAGTTTCATTTGTAGATTCTCCAGGTGGTCTTGGTATTTCAACATAGTGATCAGTCATGTTGAAGTCAATTCCATCTTGGAGCTTCAGACAAACTAGCTCTCAACGTTCCCGCCATGCGGGTAGGTTAGTTCCCCTCCCGCACGCGCATAATTGGTTTTGGGATGCACCCGCCTTAGCCTCATGCGTGACGGTCAACCCATTTAGGCAACATAAAGTTTCATGAAAAACATAAGGCCAAAACGTTCACGCATGGCGCATATAACAAATGCTCACGCTGGTTCTTAACATGGTGCGCTCGCGCAGGTTGCACATAACTGCACGCGCTGACTAACATGGCGCGCTCGCGCATGGCGCACATAACAAATGCACGCGCTTAATATTTACAATCACCTAATTATTAGGTTGATTACTTAGCTTATGGGTTTGGGAATTTACCGGTTGTCACATTCTCCCCTCGTTAAACGAATTTCGTCCCGAAATTTAGGAGACGTTGCTGTCAGAAGCCATGCTCTGAAAGAGGTGTGGGTATTTCGTGCGCATCTGGTCTTCTCTTTCCCAAGTGAATTCAGGCCCACGCCTCGAGTTCCATTGAACCTTTACTAACTTGATTTTGCTTCTGCGTAACTTTTGTTCTTTCCAATCGGTTACTGCTATAGGTTCTTCTACGAAGTGCAGCTGTTTGTCGATGTGAATCTCTTCCAACGGCAAAATCAACGTTTCGTCAGATAAGCACTTTTTGAGGTTGGACACATGGAACGTATTATGAACTCCACTGAGTTCGGCGGGTAAACGGAGCTTATAAGCAACCGGACCGATCCTTTCCAGGATCTCAAATGGTCCAATGTAGCGTGGATTCAACTTTCCTCGCTTGCCGAAACGGGGGACTCCTTTCCATGGAGAGACTTTCAAAAGTACTTTATCCCCTACTTGAAATTCCAATGGTTTCCTTCGCACATCTGCGTAGCTCTTCTGTCTGTCGCGCGCTGTCTTAAGGCGATCCCTTATCTGAAAAATCTTGTCTGTTGTTTCCTGGATCAATTCTGGACCAGTCATTTGCTTGTCACCTACTTCAGCCCAGCATAGTGGGGATCTACACTTGCGCCCATACAAAGCTTCGAACGGCGCAGCCTTAATGCTTGTGTGATAGCTATTGTTGTAAGAAAATTCAACCAATGGAAGATGAGTATCCCAGCTACCTTCGAAATCGATTGCGCACGCGCGTAGCATATCTTCCAATGTCTGGATTGTTCGCTCGCTTTGCCCATCCGTTTGAGGATGATAAGCCGTACTCATGTCCAGACGAGTACCTAAAGCTCCTTGTAACGATCTCCAAAACCTTGAGGTGAACCGACTATCTCTATCAGAAATGATGGACACTGGGATTCCATGTTTTGAAACTACTTCTCGAATATACAATCGGGCTAACTTTTCCATCCTATCGGTTTCCTTGATCGGCAGGAAGTGCGCTGACTTAGTTAGCCGATCCACAATAACCCATATTGTGTCATAGCCCCCAGGTGTCCTTGGCAGTTTGGTGATGAAGTCCATAGAGATTTGTTCCCACTTCCACATGGGAATTTCTGGCTGCTGAAGCAACCCTGACGGTTTCTGGTATTCAGCCTTCACCTTCGAACACGTCAGGCACTTACTGACATACGCCGCGATGGCGCCTTTAAGATTGGGCCACCAATACAGCGTTTTAACATCTTGGTACATCTTGTCTGCGCCAGGATGTACGGAATACCGCGTCTTGTGAGCTTCGTTTAATACTTGCTCGCGCAATCCTCCCTTGAGAGGGACCCATATGCGGTTAGCGAAATATAGATTGCCGTTCTCTTTCAGTTCCAAACTTTTAACCATACCCCCAAGGCATTCGTTTTTAACAAACTCTGGTTTCAAGGCTTCTTGCTGAGCGTCTCGGATGCGGGTAGAGAGATCTGCGTGAATGGTCAACCTTAGAGCCTTGACTCGTAGCGTTTTTATTCGCTCCTTCCTACTTAGCGCGTCTGCTACCACATTCGCCTTTCCAGGGTGGTACTTAATTTCACAATCATAATCATTCAACAACTCCACCCATCTTCGTTGCCTCATGTTTAAATCCTTTTGATCAAATATATGTTGAAGGCTCTTGTGATCCGTAAAGATTACACACTTTGTACCATAGAGGTAATGGCGCCAAATCTTTAGCGCGAAGACAACCGCTCCAAGTTCTAAATCATGCGTTGTGTAGTTCTTCTCATTGGTCTTGAGTTGGCGTGAGGCATACGCTATGACTTTGTCTCGCTGCATAAGGACACATCCGAGTCCCTGATGTGAAGCGTCGCAGTAAACGACGATGTCATCCGTCCCCTCGGGTAAAGACAAAATTGGCGCACTACATAATTTCTGTTTCAACAATTGAAATGCTGTTTCCTGACTTTCGCCCCAAACAAACTTCTTGTCTTTCTGAGTTAGCGCGGTCAGAGGTAGAGCTATCTTGGAGAAGTTCTCAATGAAGCGTCGATAGTAGCCAGCTAGTCCTAGGAATTGCCTCACCTCAGTTGGGGTTTTTGGCGCTTCCCAGTTTTCGATGGCCTTGACTTTGGAAGGATCAACGTGAATTCCTTTCTCGTTTACAACGTGACCGAGAAAGTGAACTTCTCTAAGCCAAAACTCGCACTTGGAAAACTTCGCATACAACTTTTCTTTCCTCAACAATTCCAAAATCGATCTCAAGTGTTGCTCATGCTCGGCCTTGGTCCGAGAGTAAATCAGAATATCATCTATAAACACAATCACAAACTTGTCCAAATATGGTTTGCATACGCGGTTCATCAGATCCATGAATACAGCCGGCGCATTAGTTAGCCCGAAAGGCATCACTAAGAACTCATAATGGCCGTATCTAGTTCGGAAGGCTGTTTTCGGCACATCTTCCTCATGGACCCTAAGTTGGTGGTATCCTGACCGTAGATCTATCTTCGAATAATAACTGGATCCCTGCAACTGGTCAAATAAGTCGTCAATCCTCGGTAAGGGGTACCGATTCTTGACTGTCAGCTTGTTCAGCTCCCTGTAGTCAATACACATTCTGAACGAACCATCCTTCTTCTTAACAAACAGTACTGGAGCTCCCCAAGGTGAAAAGCTTGGGCGTATGAAACCCTTATCCAATAGTTCCTGTAACTGATTGGATAGCTCTTGCATCTCAGATGGAGCTAATCGATAAGGCGCTCGAGCTACTGGCGCAGCTCCTGGGACCAAATCAATACGAAACTCGACTTGTCGCGGCGGCGGTAATCCGGGCAAATCTTCAGGAAAAACTTCTGGAAATTCGCGCACTACTGGTAAGTCTTCAATTCTTCGCTCGTCTCCTTTCTTCTCTACGACATGCGCCAGGAAGGCGTAGCACCCTTTCCTTAGGCACTTTCGCGCCTTTAGGCACGAAATCAGTTTCGTCGCAACTCCCCTTCTTTCCCCTTGAATTACCAAGGTTTCTCCGTTCAACAGTGGGATCCGAACCTGCTTCTCATGGCAAATAACTTCCGCGCGGTTCTCGACTAACCAATCCATACCTACCACAATGTCAAAACTTCCCAAGTCTATTGGCAACAAGTTAATATTGAACCCGTGACCTCCCATGACTATTACACATTGTTCAGTTCTTTCGTTCGCGCATAACTGCCTGCCATTGGCTAGTTCTATAGTATAAGGCGTGTCTAGCCTACTGGTTGCTAAGCCTAGGGAGTTTTTAAACTCAGCAGATATAAAGCTCAGGTCAGCGCCAGTATCAAATAAGACAGATGCAAAATGGCCGTTAAGCAAAAACGTACCGGTTACCACATTCGGCTCTTCTTTAGCTTCACCCGCGCTGATCACAAAAGCTCTCCCGCGAGCTTGGTTTCCCCTTTGCGGGCAACCCCGACTGAAATGCCCTGGCTTTCCGCATGCGTAGCAGTTGTCATTGGCTCCAGCTTCTTTAGCACGGCAATTCACCGTCTTGTGTCCTGGCCTGTTACATTTGGCGCACGTGACGCTCACGCATTCACCCTCGTGGTGAAACTTGCATCTGTTGCACCATGGGTAAGGGCCACTGTATCCTTTCCTTGATGGCTCCGCGGCTTGGATCGCGTAAACCCTTGCGCTTTCCTGCTTCTTGAACGGTGGCTGCTTGGAGTCGGACCCTCGGTGGTGAGAGTTCCACTTCCTCTTGGGATCAGAGGTTCGCTGCTCGATTCCGCGCGTAGTTAACATACCCGCACGGACCGTATCCCTTGTAAGGGTGATGGCCCGCGCTACCGCCTCATCAAAGGTTGGAGGCGCTGCGGCGTTGAGCGGAACCCTAACAACAGGAGGTAACCCAAAAATATACCTCTCGATCTTCTTTTCCTCCGTGTTTGCCATGTCTGGCACCAACTGGCAAAGCTCATTGAACCGGTTGTTGTAGGCGTCGATATCCGTTCCTACCATGGTGTGGTTCCAGAATTCCTGCTGCAGACTCTGGATTTCTGCGCGAGAGCAGAACTTTCTCATCATCATTTCCTTCAGTTCCTCCCAGGTCTTGTGGAGAGCAACTTCTCGCCCCAAAGTTTTCGTTTGAAGCTTCCACCAAGACGAAGCTGCCTCTTGGAACATGCAGGTCGTGTAAAGGACCTTCTGGTTCTCACTACATCCGCTAATGGAGAGAACTGTCTCCATCTTGTCAATCCAGTTGTAGAGCCCAATGGCCCCTTCGGTTCCCTTGAATGGCCAAGGCTTACAGGCCATGAATGTCTTATAGGAGCATCCTTTGTCCAAGGCTCCTGATTCGGGTTCTGGGGTTTCGTTCTGACGACCCTGACTTGATTCGGCCTTGCTGGCCTCATGTGTTGCGATCGCTTGCGCGATTATTTCCGCGAGTTCCTCGGGCGTCATGGTAATTCCCTTGGCTCTGGTTGGAGGCATTCTTGCTTAAACAGGGTGAAAATATATTAGACTTAGCGCATGTACTCTGGGTACATTATGTTATCATTATTTACTACAGTGTGACCCGTGTTCCTAAGTGTGTGTATAGTTTCTTTTGAAAATATTTTCTTTGAAAAAATATTTCATGCGATTCCCCAACGGTTATAGTCTAGGTTAAAACTTCTTTTCCTAGTTCGCTATAACCAGTGCTCTGATACCCATCTGTCACACCCGGCCCTGAGCGGCGGAAACAGCCGGGCGTGCACGAGTGGGGATTGATAATTAAGCACGGGCCATTGCAAAACATTCAAAGATTTTCATTGCGCATGAAATGTTTAATACAAATACATTACATTGTTTAAAGATTACATAAAAACATCCAAGTATAAAAACTGTTGAAGATTTCCACGCCATATCCCCTTTGCGCGGCGGGTACAACCACGCGCATCGAAGGGATAGAACTAAAATCTTCCAAAAAGCTAGTTTTAGATGTTCAGCGTGAGGTGCTCTAAGTGTGACTCCATGCGCTACCTAGTTATCTCCTGAAAGACACGTAAAAATATTTGAATCAGTATAAACTGAGTGAGTTCACAAGTTTTAGTAACTTGATAAATCGTATTGCATCATAATCTCGATACAAATCATTCTGAAACATAATTCTGATAGCATTATTAAACACATGCTTGGTAAAACATAGATCTATCAGCATATTCTGATAAACTCGTTGCGCGGTTTACGCGCGAACATTTCTGGGAACTGTGCTCGTCTGTGTAAGTGGCGCTGCCACTACGAGCTAAAATAATGTAATGCCGTCCCGCGGGTTACGCGCGGACACTTCTGGAAAACTGTGCTCGTCTGAGTAAGTGGCGCTGCCACTACGAGCGAATAATACTGTAATACCGTCCCGCGGGTTACGCGCGGACGTTGTGCCGGAAAACAAGGCGCTCGTCTGCGTAAGAGGAGCGACCTCTACGAGCGGGCTCAAACCCATAGTACTGCCCCATGACCATACTAGGCACTCGTCTGTGTAAGAGGTGCGACCCCTACGAGTGGGCGGATCAAACCAGCAGTCCCTACCCTTAGAGTTCCAATGGTAGAGTGATCACTTACTCGAATCTGGTGCACTAACATTGAAATACCACAGATAACTGTTCGCATTGCTCATCATGAAACATAACTTAAACACGTAATCGTTTGCATAGCTTGTAAGTATACCATGATAAAACATTATTTAAGTACGTGTCCCTCGCCCCGAAAGTAGTTTAAAAACAGTGAAAACAGTGAAAATAGGGGCTGTGAGACTCACCTGTGGTTCTTGTTAAGGGATTTAGTCGAGATTCGGGTTTTCTTGGTGTTGGTCTTTGAATTTGAAGGTCTAGTAACTGGAACGGAATCGAAAATAATGGATGCTTGGGAGATGATTAGTGCAAGTTTGCAGTTCTTTGAAGTGTGTTTTGAGTGATGATTTAGGTTACATATTTATAGGCAAACTCAAGGGAACACAGTCCCTTGCTTTAGGGGATTGAAATCTTTTCATATCTAAATGTAATGATGATAAAGTATGGAAGTTATTATTATTTACTTAAGAGTGAAGTGGTGGATAAAAGATTTTGATTTGATTTGGACAGAACATGCAGGTCTGAGGTTGGTGAGAATAGGGTGGCTGACAGTTGACTTTTCATGTTACAGTGTGCTTTTTCAGGTACTTTTGTCAGTGTACAGTAAAAAGTGGAAAATCTCTGAAACACGCTACTGTTTCCTTTCGGGCGGGAGTAATCTCCTTATAACTGGAGAATAGACTAAGTGTTCTGCGCGTATAACTTTGTGCGCATAGCTTTCTGCGTGTAGGACATTTCTTTGCTGCGGGTAGATACGTAACCTTCTCGCAGTCAGGGACATTTGAGTTTCATTTGTAGATTCTCCAGGTGGTCTTGGTATTTCAACATAGTGATCAGTCATGTTGAAGTCAATTCCATCTTGGAGCTTCAGACAAACTAGCTCTCAACGTTCCCGCCATGCGGGTAGGTTAGTTCCCCTCCCGCACGCGCATAATTGGTTTTGGGATGCACCCGCCTTAGCCTCATGCGTGACGGTCAACCCATTTAGGCAACATAAAGTTTCATGAAAAACATAAGGCCAAAACGTTCACGCATGGCGCATATAACAAATGCTCACGCTGGTTCTTAACATGGTGCGCTCGCGCAGGTTGCACATAACAACTGCACGCGCTGACTAACATGGCGCGCTCGCGCAGGGCGCACATAACAAATGCACGCGCTTAATATTTACAATCACCTAATTATTAGGTTGATTACTTAGCTTATGGGTTTGGGAATTTACCGGTTGTCACAGCGTGAGGCGACTTACGGGCTGTAAGAATAATAACAGCTGGCGCGTGAGGCGACTTACGAGCTGTGAAAGTAATAAAGCCTGCGCGTGAGGCAACTTACGGGCTGTAAGAATAATAACAGCTTGCGCGCGAGGCGTCTTATGAGCTGTGAACAATAAAGCCTGCGCGTGAGGCGACTTACGGGCTGTAAGAATAATAACAGCTGGCGCGTGAGGCGACTTACGAGCTGTGAAAGTAATAAAGCCTGCGCGTGAGGCGACTTACGGGCTGTAAGAATAATAACAACTTGCGCGCGAAAGGCGTCTTATGAGCTGTGAATAATAAAGCCTGCGCGTGAGGCGACTTACGGGCTGTAAGAATAATAACAGCTGGCGCGTGAGGCGACTTACGAGCTGTGAAAGTAATAAAGCCTGCGCGTGAGGCGACTTACGGGCTGTAAGAATAATAACAGCTTGCGCGCGAGGCGTCTTATGAGCTGTGAACAATAAAGCCTGCGCGTGAGGCGACTTACGGGCTGTAAGAATAATAACAGCTGGCGCGTGAGGCGACTTACGAGCTGTGAAAGTAATAAAGCCTGCGCGTGAGGCGACTTACGGGCTGTAAGAATAATAACAGCTTGCGCGCGAGGCGTCTTATGAGCTGTGAATAATAAAGCCTGCGCGTGAGGCGACTTACGGGCTGTAAGAATAATAACAGCTTGCGCGCGAGGCGTCTTATGTGTGACATCTGCCCGATCCGACCCGACCCAGGTACCCGTTTCTCTTACCCGAACTCTTTCTTTTATGATTTAATATTTATTTATACTTATATTTTACTTTTAATAATAATAATATACTTTTCCTTCCCGCCTCTTTCTCTCTCTTTCTTTCCGCCGTCCCGTCCCTCTTCCTTCTCTCTTTCCGCCTTGTTTCCCTCTTTTTCTTCAAACTCTTTGCTTATCCTTTGGTTCTTCCCGCCTAAGGATGTCTGCAGCTCCACGCGCCAGACTCCTTACATGGAAGCCTGCGTGAAGATATCTTGTTCCTGCGATGCGTGAAGAGAACTCTTCTCGCAGCGCGCTAAGAATGCATGTTCTTCCCGCAATGCGCTAAGAATGTATGTTCTTCCCGCGATGCGCTTAGAATTCCAGGTTCTTCACGCAGCGCGCTAAGGAATTGTGATTCTTCCCGCAGCACGCTAAGGATTGTTGTGCCAGCCTTCGCGCTCGCGCACTCAGCCTTCTCGCGCTTGACCCTTTAGTCTAGTCCTGTTTTATCCAGCCTGTATGCTTTTGTGTTGCCTTTTCTTCTGAGCTGTTGACCTAACCTATCTAATGTCTGAATAGTTACTTTCGGCGCAGCATGCGTACCAACCCCATTGGTTGGTAGAAAAAGTGACTGACATTATCTTTTGAGATCTGCTTTTGCCATGCTTGACCAGTACCTTTATCTGAACCGCCCATGCTTTTTTTACTGTTCCCTGACAGCTTTATCTTGCCCCCTGCAGCTGCCATATCTTTTGATATCTTTTGTTATCTTTTGTTTTGTCTTGTTCTGTTTGTCTTGGAATCTTTTCCCTTTTTTCTGGATTTATGTCTCCTAGGGTTTCTCTATAAATAATAGTATTATTTTTCCTAACACTACACACACAAAACACTTACTCTCTCCTGACCTCCTCCTTGCTCTCTCTGCCGCCTCCCTCTCTGCCTCCGTTTTCTCCTCTCCTCTGCCCTGTTTTCCGGTAATATATTATATTTAATAACTTATTAATTATGCTAACTTGTAATCAAGACTTAAAACCAATCATTAAAACAATAATCTTTAATTATAGGTTAACTTGTGCTTGTTTAAAGTTGGTTCTTGCTTTACCTTACACCGCACCGATTATCAAGTGAGTAATCTCGTACCTAATCCCTTTTTGCTTTTAATGTTTTGGGATGTTCATGTGTTCATACAAACTTAGAGTCTTAAACTTGTTTATGAACTTTAGTCGCGCAGTATCCCATGTGTTGAGGACGTAGACTTGGCTGTTTATTTGTATGTGTGGATCATTAACCGTCTTGTCGGTCTATTCCGCAGTTTTCATGGTACCATTAGATGAACACGGGAGAACATTCATTTATGATTTTCTCTTTTGTTACACTTGCACAGTTAGTCTTGTTTGTGAGCTCAATTGAGAGCACTGGCAGTCTTGTCTCTTAGAGTTGGTCCCAATCAGATTACACCCTTGTTGAAAACCAGACATACACATGTTGCGCGCAGATTTATGATTATCTATGTATTGTATTAAACTTGATTTCTCACCAACACGCAAGTGTTTGACGTTTATTTTAACACATGATCAGGTTTGTAGTAGCTGTTTTGGAGCTTGTGGACACGTAGTGTAACACCCCGACCAAAGGCGGATTATACATCGGGGCGCCACATATTGTTTCATTACTCGTGACACTATTGGGTGTCAATATTTAATAAATATATTCATTCACGCATGCGCAACGTATACATAAGATATAAATAAACCAACTTAAATCAATATATTATAAATCAAAATATTCGAACAGCAAAAACTTGTCTTGATACATTTTAATCTAGGTCCAAAATAAAGAACTTCCTACGTGTCCTTAAGCTCCCAAAACGGCTACTGCAAACCTGAACATGTGTTAAAATAAACGTCAAACACTTGCGTGTTGGTGAGAAATCAAGTTTAATACAATACATAGATAACAATAAATCTGCGCGCAACATGTGTATGTCTGGTTTTCAACAAGGGTGTAATCTGATCGGGACCAACTCTAAGAGACAAGACTGCCAGTGCTCACAATTGAGCTCACAAACAAGACTAACTGTGCATGTGTAAACAAAAGAGAAAATCATAAACGAATGTTCTCCCGTGTTCATCTAATGGTACCATGAAAACTGCGGAATAGACCGTCCATACGGTTAATGATCCACACATACAAATAAACAGCCAAGTCTACGTCCTCAACACATGGGATACTGCGCGACTAAAGTTCATAAACAGTTTAAGACTCAAGTTTTGTATGAACACATGAACATCCCAAAGCATTTAAAATAAAAAGGGATTAGATACGAGATAACTCACTTGATAACGATGCGGTGTAAGATAAAGCAAGAACCAACTTTAAACAAGCACAAGTTAACCTATAAATAAGATTATTGTTTTAACGATCTGTTTTAAGTCTTGATAATAAGTTAGCATAATTAATAAGTAAATTATTATATATAATATATATATATTACCGGAAAAGCAGGGAAGAACAGGGAGGAAGACGGAGGCAGGAGAGGAAGACGGCAGAGAGAGCAAGGAGCAAGAGAACAGGAGAGATTAAGTGTTTTGTGTGTGATGTGTTAGGAAAAATAATACTATTATTTATAGAGAAACCCTAGGAGACATAAACCCTAGAAAAAGGGGAAAAGATCTCAAAAAGTAAAAGAAAAGATATCAACGGTAAAAAGTTCTGAAAAGTAAAGATATCAAAAGATATGGCAGCTGCAGGGGGCAAGATAAAGCTGTCAGGAAACAGTAAAAAGCATGGGCGGATCAGATAAAGGTACTGGTCAAGCATGGCAAAAGCAGATCTCAAAAGATAATGTCAGTCACTTTTTCTACCAACCAATGGGGGTTGGTACGCGTGCTGCGCCGAAAGTAACTATTCAGACATTAGATAGGTTAGGTCAACAGCACAGAAGATAAGACAACACAAAGCATACCGGCTGGAATAAACAGAAGATACAAGGGTTAAGCGCGGGAAGGCTGAGTGCGCGAGCGCGAAGGCTGGCACAACATTCCTTAGCGCACTGCGGGAAGAATCACAAATCCTTAGCGTGCTGCGTGAAGAACTAGAATTCTAAGCGCATCGCGGGAAGAACATACATTCTTAGCGCATTGCGGGAAGAACATACATTCTTAGCGCATTGCGGGAAGAACATGCACTCTTAGCGTGCTGCGAGAAGAGTTCTCTTCACGCATCGCAGGAACAAGATGTCTTCACGCAGGCTTCCATGTAAGGAGTCTGGCGCGTGGAGCTGCAGACATCCTTAGGCGGGAAGAACCAAAGGACAAGCAAAGAGAAAAGGGAAACAAAGCGTAAGGACGGGACGGCGACAAGAGGGAAAAGAAGGCGGAAAGAAAGAGAGAGAAAGAGGCGGGAAGGAAAATATATATTATTATTAAAAGTAAAATATAAGTATAAATATTAAATAATAAAAGAGAGATCGGGTCAGAGAAACGGGTACCTGGGTCGGGTCGGATCAGGTCAGATGTCACAGTCTCCCCTACTTTAAGAAATTTCGTCCCGAAATTTATCTCGAAGTAGGTTGCGCAGAGAACAGGTGCGGGTACTTGATCTTCATTTGATCTTCCCTTTCCCATGTAAACTCGGCTCCGCGCTTGGACTCCCAACGAACTTTCACGATAGGGATACGACTGCGCTTGGTTTGCTTAACCTCGCGATCCATAATCTCAACAGGCTTCTCAATGAAATGCATGGATTCATCAACTTGAACTTCATCAAGTGGAATGTGAAGGTTCTCGTCAGCTAAACACTTCTTGAGATTGGAAACATGGAACGTTGGATGCACATTACTGAGCGCGGGCGGCAGGTCAAGTCTGTAGGCAACTTTTCCCACACGCGCGAGAATCTTGAATGGACCAACATAACGAGGAGCAAGCTTACCCTTCTTCCCAAAGCGGACAACACCTTTCCAAGGCGACACTTTGAGGAGAACAAGATCACCAACTTGAAATTCGAGAGGCTTTCGCCTGCGATCTGCGTAGCTCTTCTGTCGGCTTCTGGCAGTCAGCAGATGATCACGGATCTTGGCGATTTTATCGGTTGTCTCTTGAACAAGTTCGGGTCCTGTGATTTGAGTTTCACCCACTTCGCTCCAACAAATCGGGGAGCGGCATTTACGACCGTAAAGTGCTTCAAATGGGGCCATACCGATACTGGAATGATAGCTGTTGTTATAAGAAAACTCGATCAAAGGCAGGTGTGAATCCCAATTACCTCCAAAATCAAGAACACAAGATCGGAGCATATCCTCAAGAGTTTGAATAGTTCGCTCAGACTGACCGTCAGTCTGAGGATGATATGCCGTACTCATGTCCAAGCGAGTTCCTAGCGCAGATTGGAGAGATTTCCAAAAGCGAGATATAAAACGGCCATCGCGATCGGATATGATGCTCAAAGGAGTACCATGGCGGCAGACAATTTCCTTGACATAAAGCTGCGCGAGATGCTCAACACGGTAGTTTTCACGAATGGGCAGAAAGTGAGCAGATTTAGTCAATCGATCCACTATTACCCAGATGCTATCATGTTTGCTTGCTGTCAAAGGTAACTTGGTAATAAAGTCCATCGCTACACATTCCCATTTCCACGTAGGAATTTCTGGTTGTTCGAGCAAACCAGATGGGCGTTGGTGTTCAGCTTTCACTTTAGAACAAGTCAGACATCTAGCTACGAACACAGCAATATCCTTCTTCATACCGGGCCACCAATAAGTTATGCGCAAATCCTTGTACATCTTATCAGCGCCAGGATGAATAGAATATCGAGATTTGTGTGCTTCACAAAGGATATCAGCGCGAAGATTCTCATCACAAGGGATCCAGATGCGACTGAGATAGCAGAGAATTCCACTCAGATTAGGGACAAAGTGCGCTTCCGCGCCACACGCTAACTCGGCGCGAAGGTTACCGTTACTGATGGATGCGCGCTGCGCGTCACGAATACGCGATTCAAGGTTGCTTTGAATCGGCGCGAAGTGAAGCTGGGTGCGCGGCAAGATACAGTTAAGTTGGCAGGGTTTTCGGCTGAGCGCATCGGCTACCACATTAGCCTTACCAGGATGATACCGGATCTCACAATCGTAATCGCTGATGAGTTCGTTCCATCGGCGTTGCCTCATGTTAAGTTCCTTTTGATCAAAGATATGCTGAAGGCTTTTATGGTCAGTGTAAAGGATACACTTAGTACCATAAAGGTAGTGTCTCCAGATCTTCAAGGCAAAAACAACTGCACCAAGTTCGAGGTCGTGAGTTGTATAATTCTTTTCGTGAATCTTAAGTTGCCTCGATGCGTAAGCGATAACCTTGCCTCGTTGCATAAGAACACAACCGAGACCTTGGTTGGAGGCATCACAATACACAACAAAATCATCATTACCCTCAGGTAGCGCAAGAACAGGAGCTTCACACAACAAACGCTTGAGCGTTAGAAAGGCTTCTTCTTGCTTCGAGCCCCAAATATACGGTTTACCTTTGTGCGTTAGAGCTGTTAAAGGCAAAGCGATCTTCGAGAAGTTCGAAATAAATCGCCGGTAGTAACCAGCTAAGCCCAGAAAGGAACGGATCTCAGAAGGAGAGGATGGCGTAATCCAGTTCTTGATTGCTTCAATCTTGGATGGGTCGACATGAATACCCATCTTGTTTACAACATGACCAAGAAACTGTACTTCATCAGACCAAAATTCACACTTGGAAAGCTTAGCATAGAGCTGCTCGGTTCGAAGCTTCTGCAACACCAACCGAAGATGTTGCTCATGCTCGGCCTTGGTCTTAGAATACACCAGAACATCGTCGATAAACACGATCACGAATTTATCCAAGAAAGGCCTACACACCCGATTCATTAGATCCATGAAAACGGCGGGTGCGTTGGTTAGACCGAAGGACATGACCAAGAATTCAAAATGGCCATAACGAGTTCGAAAAGCAGTCTTCGGAACATCTTTATCGCGGATGCGCAACTGGTGATAGCCAGAGCGGAGATCAATCTTCGAGAAACAAGAGGCACCTTGGAGTTGATCAAAGAGGTCGTCAATACGTGGTAAGGGATACCGGTTTTTAATGGTGAGTTTGTTCAACTCGCGGTAATCAATACACATGCGAAACGATCCATCTTTCTTTTTAACGAACAACACCGGAGCACCCCAGGGCGAAGAGCTAGGGCGAATGAATCCTTTAGCAGTCAACTCTTGAAGTTGGCTGGCCAATTCTTGCATCTCAGCGGGTGCAAGACGGTAAGGAGATTTAGCTACGGGGGAAGCACCAGGGACAAGATCAATACGGAACTCGACTTCACGAGCGGGAGGGATACCAGGAAGATCATCAGGAAAAACTTCAGGGAAATCACGCACAACAGGGATATCGCGAAGCTTCTTCTCTTCAGCAGGCTTAACCACATGGGCTAGGAATGCAATATACTTCTTCCGTATGAGCCTACGGGCTTCGGCGCAAGACATAAGTTTAAGACCACTGGAGGGTTTTTCGCCGTAAATATGAAGATCACCATTTTCTCGAGGTATGCGAATCAATTTCTTGGCGCAAATAACTTCGGCGCGATTCTTCGAGAGCCAGTCCATACCAATGATAACATCAAAGCTTCCAAGAGGCATGGGGATGAGGTCGATTAGAAAATCGTTTTCGTTAAGGTTAAGCGTGCAATCTTTAATCACTGAGTTTATTAGAATAATTTCACCATTAGCCAATTCAACTGAAAAATCTTCTTTTAAATCGTTGCGCGGTCGCGCAAGCTTCTGCTCGAAGGCGCGAGAAATAAAACTTCGATCGGCGCCAGTATCAAAAAGTATAGAAGCATAAAATCCGTTAAGCAAAAATGTACCATTAACTACGTCATTATTCGCTTGCGCTTGGTGCGCGGTTATGTTAAAAGCTCGGCCACGCGTCACTTGGTTCGAAATTTGGTTCACCGGATTCGCTTGCGTAATCTGAACTTGTAGTCTTGGGCACGCGTTCCGGAAATGACTGGGATCACCGCAGTTAAAGCACGATCTGGGTCGTGGGTTTTGGTAGATTGATTGTGGGTTCTGCGGGTAGACTGGTGGTGTTGGCGCAATTGGATTTGCGGGAAGGACTCTACAGTTTTCAGCAGTGTGACCAGTACGGCCACATCGGGTACAAAGTCGACACGGGGTTTGGGTTGGGTGGTGAAATCTACAGGTTGGGCAAAAGGGATGGTTTCCTGTGTAAGGTTTCTTAGGAGGCGGGGCAGGGAGTGCTGGATTGGTTAAGGCATAGTTATGGACTGCAGGAGGTGCTGGGTAGGTTGACAGTGGGTTAGGCGCGTAAACTGGGGGTTGGTAAACGGGTTGCTGGACTATGGGCGGGTTGGTAAGCGCGTAAGCTTGTCTGCGCCTACGTTTCTGGTTATGGTTTGAGGGTTCAGGTTTGGTTTCTGCGGGTTCAGGGGCAGTTTTGGTGGGTTTGGTCTTCTCAGATCCCCGCAGGAACAGGGTTCCTGCTCTGACATGGTTGTCGCTGAGCACAGCGGCCAACTCGATGGCGTCAGAGAGGGTAACTGGGTTTCTGGCCCATACAGAATCTTGAATTTCCATGGGGAGACCCCCAAGGAATTTCTCGATTGCTCGGCGTGAAGGGGTAACAAGGTGAGGGACCAGTAAGCTTAGCTCGTGGAAGCGCGTCGCGTACTCGCGCGCTTCACCGCTGTATTGCTTCAAGTTCCAGAATTCTTCCTCCAGGCGCTTAACTTCGTTGGGAGGGCAGAATTCTCGCGTAAGAATTTCCTTGAATTCCTCCCATGTCATGCTAGAAGCAGCCTCTGCGCCACGCGCATGAGCTACTCCATTCCACCATGTAAGCGCTCTGGATTCCAGGACACTGGAAGCATATAGGGTTCGTCTTTCTGAGGGGCATTGGGTATGGAGGAAAGTGTTTTCAATCTTCTCAAGCCATTGGAGCATCACGGTGGCTCCTTCAAGACCTGTGAACTTCGGAGGGTTACCCGCATTAAAGGACTTAATGTTATAACTCGAGGTGTTGGTATTGTTTTGGCTCAAAGCTTGGGCTATTGCGGCGGCCATTTCCTGGGAACGTTGCTGTCTACGCATGCGCGAGGCTTCTCTTCTCTGAAATCGGCGAGATAGCGGAGGCATTCTATAAAAATTTTAATTTTAGTTAATATCTTGGTTTTTATCGCAAAGTTTTAATCTTATAAAGCTTGGTTTCACGGAGTTAGATGCTATCAAAAGTTAAAGCAGATTAAATGACCCTAAATGCAGACTTAATAAAGGTAACAAATTCGAATAAGAAATCGACAATTCATGTATCACCATGACTTTCCGAATTCCCAATTTAAAATATACGAGTAAACGAGTATTGGAGATTGACGATTCATGTATCACCATGACTTTCCAATCTTCAATATAAAATATACAAGAAAATGAGTATTGGAGGTTGACAATTCATGTATCACCATAACTTTTCAAGTCTCCAACCTCAGAACATAATCGTAAATGGAAATTGAAAATCAACTATTCATGTATCACCATGACTTTTCGGATTTTCAATCCCAACAAACGAATATGTAAGTAAAATCAATAAAAATCGAAATTCAACAAAAATCGAAATATCGCGGAATAAAACATAAAACCATATACTGCGCAAGTGCGAGCATATTCATAAATAACGAGTAATTAACAATAAGCGCGCAAACATGAGATTTCTCTCATGCGCGAGAAGGGACTCTTAGGTATTCTAGGCCGTTACGTCTAACCACCTATCCTAAAGTCAACGAGCTCTGATACCAATCTGTAACACCCCGACCAAAGGCGGATTATACATCGGGGCGCCACATATTGTTTCATTACTCGTGACACTATTGGGTGTCAATATTTAATAAATATATTCATTCACGCATGCGCAACGTATACATAAGATATAAATAAACCAACTTAAATCAATATATTATAAATCAAAATATTCGAACAGCAAAAACTTGTCTTGATACATTTTAATCTAGGTCCAAAATAAAGAACTTCCTACGTGTCCTTAAGCTCCCAAAACGGCTACTGCAAACCTGAACATGTGTTAAAATAAACGTCAAACACTTGCGTGTTGGTGAGAAATCAAGTTTAATACAATACATAGATAACAATAAATCTGCGCGCAACATGTGTATGTCTGGTTTTCAACAAGGGTGTAATCTGATCGGGACCAACTCTAAGAGACAAGACTGCCAGTGCTCACAATTGAGCTCACAAACAAGACTAACTGTGCATGTGTAAACAAAAGAGAAAATCATAAACGAATGTTCTCCCGTGTTCATCTAATGGTACCATGAAAACTGCGGAATAGACCGTCCATACGGTTAATGATCCACACATACAAATAAACAGCCAAGTCTACGTCCTCAACACATGGGATACTGCGCGACTAAAGTTCATAAACAGTTTAAGACTCAAGTTTTGTATGAACACATGAACATCCCAAAGCATTTAAAATAAAAAGGGATTAGATATGAGATAACTCACTTGATAACGATGCGGTGTAAGATAAAGCAAGAACCAACTTTAAACAAGCACAAGTTAACCTATAAATAAGATTATTGTTTTAACGATCTGTTTTAAGTCTTGATAATAAGTTAGCATAATTAATAAGTAAATTATTATATATAATATATATATATTACCGGAAAAGCAGGGAAGAACAGGGAGGAAGACGGAGGCAGGAGAGGAAGACGGCAGAGAGAGCAAGGAGCAAGAGAACAGGAGAGATTAAGTGTTTTGTGTGTGATGTGTTAGGAAAAATAATACTATTATTTATAGAGAAACCCTAGGAGACATAAACCCTAGAAAAAGGGGAAAAGATCTCAAAAAGTAAAAGAAAAGATATCAACGGTAAAAAGTTCTGAAAAGTAAAGATATCAAAAGATATGGCAGCTGCAGGGGGCAAGATAAAGCTGTCAGGAAACAGTAAAAAGCATGGGCGGATCAGATAAAGGTACTGGTCAAGCATGGCAAAAGCAGATCTCAAAAGATAATGTCAGTCACTTTTTCTACCAACCAATGGGGGTTGGTACGCGTGCTGCGCCGAAAGTAACTATTCAGACATTAGATAGGTTAGGTCAACAGCACAGAAGATAAGACAACACAAAGCATACCGGCTGGAATAAACAGAAGATACAAGGGTTAAGCGCGGGAAGGCTGAGTGCGCGAGCGCGAAGGCTGGCACAACATTCCTTAGCGCACTGCGGGAAGAATCACAAATCCTTAGCGTGCTGCGTGAAGAACTAGAATTCTAAGCGCATCGCGGGAAGAACATACATTCTTAGCGCATTGCGGGAAGAACATACATTCTTAGCGCATTGCGGGAAGAACATGCACTCTTAGCGTGCTGCGAGAAGAGTTCTCTTCACGCATCGCAGGAACAAGATGTCTTCACGCAGGCTTCCATGTAAGGAGTCTGGCGCGTGGAGCTGCAGACATCCTTAGGCGGGAAGAACCAAAGGACAAGCAAAGAGAAAAGGGAAACAAAGCGTAAGGACGGGACGGCGACAAGAGGGAAAAGAAGGCGGAAAGAAAGAGAGAGAAAGAGGCGGGAAGGAAAATATATATTATTATTAAAAGTAAAATATAAGTATAAATATTAAATAATAAAAGAGAGATCGGGTCAGAGAAACGGGTACCTGGGTCGGGTCGGATCAGGTCAGATGTCACACGTAGGACGTTTTCACTTTTGGACCTAGAATTAAAATGTATCAAGACAAGTTAATGTTGTTTGAATGTTATAATTTATAATATATTGATTTATGTTTGATTTATGTTCTTTATTTTCCCCGCTGCGCGTGCGCGATAAAATGTGTATTAATAAATATTGACACCAATAGTGTCGCGAGTAATGAAGCAATATGTGGCGCCCCGATGTATAATCCGCCTTTGGTCGGGGTGTTACATTATGAGCTGTGAATAATAAAGCCTGCGCGTGAGGCGACTTACGGGCTGTAAGAATAATAACAGCTTGCGCGCGAGGCGTCTTATAAGCTGTAATAATAGTGGAGCTTGCGCGTGAGGCGGCTTACGAGCTACTTTATGTCACGTGCCACGTGCAGATGTTGCATGCGCGTGCGCGTAGACTTTGGTTTTGTGTTATGCGCCACGCGCAGATGTTGCGTGCGCGTGCTTGTAGACTGTGACATGTGTGAGCATGTGATGCGTAAGCATGTGTAATATGCGTGAGCATATGTGATGCGTGAGCATATGGTATTAGGATTCCCAACCCCTAAGTTTGGCGTGTAGCCATATGGGATATTATGAGGATTCCCAACCTTGAAGTTTGGCGCGTAGCCATATGGGATATTATGAGGATTCCCATCCTTGGCGCGTAGCCATATGGGATATTATGAGGATTCCCAACCTTGGCGCGTAGCCATATGGGATATTGAGGATTCCCAACCTTGAAGTTTGGCGCGTAGCCATATGGGATATTAGGAGGATTCCCAACCTTGGCGCGTAGCCATATGGGATATTAGGAGGATTCCCAACCTTGGCGCGTAGCCATATGGGATATTAGGAGGATTCCCAACCTTGAAGTTTGGCGCGTAGCCATATGGGATATTAGGAGGATTCCCAACCTTGAAGTTTGGCGCGTAACCTGATGCGCGCATGCACGACGATAGAGTGGTGACTCGCGAGTGCGCGTGCATGGCGGAGGTCTCTTGCGCAAAACCCAGATTGTGGTTTCCGCGGCGGCACATGCACGGCTGCGGAGTGAGAACCCACGGGCGTGCGTACATGGCGGCGGAAGTCTGGTAATTTCTGGATCTGCAATTTAAGAGTCAGATCTGCAACTTTAGACCTAAAATCCAGGTCTGTAATCTAGGCCTAGATCTGTAAATCAGATCTGGACAGATCTGAAGCCCGGAGCAGATTTAAAACCATCACAGATTCGGAGATCTGATCATTCGAATCACGGATTTTCCTTTTTGCCCAGATCTGGAAGCCTCTTTTTAGATCTATGGATCTTTTTGAGCTTTAATAGAACAAGCTTTGAAGCCTTTTTCTGTAAACTTCCAGATCTGTGTTTTTCTTGGGAGAGATCTGACAGCCGAGATGAAGATCGAAGGGCAGTTCGTTGCCGTCCCACGGATGGCGCCAATGTCGAAACACGAAACGAATCTAACCTGATCCATGACGATGTTTCCACGGATTTTCGAGATGAACGAACCAAGTCTTCGTCTTCTTCTTCTTCGGCTGCGCATGGTGACCTGCAATGTTGAGACCTGCAATGGTTTCGGGGGTGTGAAGGTGACTGCTAAGATATCCTGAGGATTTCTTGTTCACAGACACAAAAAGTGGTGGTGGCTCTTATTGAGCATGACATGATAAGGAGGTGGAGACCTCCTTATATAGAGTCTCATGGCCACCATCATGGTACCCTAATGGGCCTAGCCCAGTTAGGGTTACCTCCACAAAACCCCCTCAGCCCAATAACATTGTATTAGTCCATGTAATGAAATAAGCCAAACATAATAGATTTAGGGTCGTAGAACCGGGTTTTAGTACCATACCCCTACAACTACTTTAAATAAAATCATGGTGTACATAGTGGATACTTTTTTTTTTTTTACGTATGTTGCAAAACAATAACAATAAATAAATAAAAATAAAAATAATGATGCTAGATATGTAAGAGCAACTAAGCCTATATATTAACCGATACAAATTCACAAAGATAACTCAAAAGTTAGTGTGGCCTTTAAATTAAAAAAAAATTGCCAAAGGTAATTGATTAAAAAATAGTTCAAACTTAAAACGAATATAAGTTTTGTTCTATTTATAGTTGTGAAACTTGTAATTAGTAGATAGTCATACATGATAATGATAAGTACACACACCAAGGGAAAGGAAGCCCTACCATAAAGTATAAACAACAAGAATAAATAAGTGGAAAGCTTCATTTTGGTCCACCTTAAAATTACATTTATTGTGTACCAGTGTAACAAGAGTGCGGCCATCAAAAAATATATGCTAGTGTGAATTTACTCCGGTACCATATATTCAATCTTAGCTCTCCGTAAAAATAATGTAAGACGGCTAAAAATTTAAACCCGCTATATATAGATGTATGCTAGAGTACACCAACTTCTATCATATACTAGAAAATGAGAATTAAATACAATGCACCAAATTACAAAAAAATCTAAACAACATTTTTATATACATGGATACAATACTTATTCCAGTTTAATTAGTTTCGTTTTAAGTATTTCAAATATGTGTTAGACCGCAACCTCAATACCTACGGACTACATACAGTACACTAGGGATGGTGACAGAGATAAAGTGTGAAAATTTTCAATTATTTTGAATTAACTTCATATTTATAATGAATGTTGAATTGATATTGAGATATCTCATATTTCAATTTCGGTTTAAATTTAAATCATTCTTCAACCAAACGCATTAAACTTGAATTTAGATTTTGATTATAATAAAAAGCACAATTAGGAATGAAACCATTTACTTAATTCCATTGAACTTTAAAAGAATTCCAACTAAACTAATACTAATACGCCCTTCTAAGGGTGCACAATTAGGAATGAAGACATGGACGAGCGCTTGCGGGAGGGAGGCAGTGCCGCCTCAGTACCGGCGGGAACACCGACCCACCTCTTGCGATACCACAAAAAGCCTATTATGGGCGGGGCTTATAGCCTTGCCGCTCCCCCCCCCCCCCCTCTACAAATTAATGGTTAAAGGCGGATTGGGAAGAAAGATGGGCATTTCAATAGTTGAAAGTGTTGAACTTGAATAGAATGGAGTTGAAGATTGAGAACTAATCTCTAATGTGCAGAACAAATAAAAACCAAATATTGCTTTACTTTGCTTTTGTTGCTACTGTATGTGCAACAAGGAACAAAAGGGAAAAGTTCAATTTTGGAGCTGCACTTTTTCAATTTGAAAACACAGTGGACGACGAAGACTTTTGACAAACAAAAACAACTCAATATTATTAAGAAACGACACACGAAAAACTTAATAAAACCTATGTGAACCAAGGGTTTATATAACACCCTTAATTCGAGTCCTACTCGTATTCAAATACACAATTTGAATCTAACTCAAATATGTTTTAGGATAAGACTAACTTAATAAAAATAAGACGAACTTATTAATAAATAATAAACGAATTATTATTTAAATCTCCTCCAAGCCACCCCATGAGATTTACTGAACCGCCCTTAAATATCGTCTCGTTTAACACTCCCTCTCGATATTTGCTTCCTTCATTCCCAAGCGAGTACAAAACTTCACAAGCTTCTCTTTTGACAAACTCTTTGTGAACATATCAGCAGCTTGCTTCAACGTGTTAACGTATTTAAAATCAATTTCTCCATTTAACACTTTCTCACGAATAAAGTGATAATGGACTTCAATATGTTTCGTACGCGCATGAAACGTGGGATTCTTAGCTAATAAGATTGAAGACACATTATCCCCGTACAAGGTTACATTCTCGTTCTTACCTTGATTTAACTCGTTTAGAAAACGAACCAACCACACGCACTCTTGCGCAGCCATAGTTGCGGCCCGATACTCCGCCTCGGTAGTCGAAAGTGAAACAGTAGGCCGCCTTTTGCTGCACCATGTAACAGCACTTGAACCAATCAAGAATACATACCCGGTAGTACACCGTCTCGTGTCCGAATCTTTAGCATAATCGGCATCGCAAAACCCGATTAATTCCATACTCGACTCCCTCTTAAACTTAACACCATAACTCGGAGTCGACTTCACATACCGCAACACTAACCGAGCAGCTTCAAGGTGCGGTTTTCTTGGGGCTTGAACGAATCTACTAAGCACACTAACGACATACGCAATGTCGGGTCGAGTCAAGGTCAAATAAATAAGACTTCCAGTTATTTGCCTATACATGGTTACTTCTTCCAACTCTTTTCCTTCTTCGGCTCGTAGAGACCCGTTCGGTTCCATGGGTACCCGTATCGGTTTGCAACTTTCCATACCGAATTTTACCAAAAGATTAACAACATACCGATTTTGGTGAAGTATAAACCCATCATTCTCATACTCGAGCTCAAGACCCAAAAAGTGCTTTAATTTTCCCAAGTCTTCATGAAAAAAAGAGTGCACATATTCGTTTTTAACTGCTCCACCACGTAGACTAAATCACTGGTTATAATTAAGTCATCTACATAAACGAGGACAACGGCGGTTTTGTCACCTTCGGCTCGGACGAACACACTGGTATCGGCTATTGTAGGAACAAATCCATTGAGTTCAAAAACTCACCAATCTTACCGAACCAGGCCCGCGGTACTGTTTTAAGCCGTAAATTGCTTTCTTCAACTGACAAACATAATTAGGAAAATTTTGACTTACAAAACCTCCCGGCTGATCCATGTATATTATTCGATCCAAATCGCCATACAAAAAAAGCATTACTCACATCCATTTGCCATAAATCCCAACCTTTGCACGCGGCAATTGCTAAAATTACTCGAACCGAAACGAGTTTAGCTACGGGACTAAACGTATCTTCATAATTGATCCCGTACTCCTGGGAAAAACCCCGTGCCACTAATCGAGCCTTATATCTTTCTATCGACCCGTCGGCCCGCCTTTTAATTTTAAAAACCCACTTAAACGAAATTGGTTTTACATCACCCGGCTTCGGAACAAGATGCCAGGTCAAGCATCTAACTCTTGCTTCATTGCTTCCATCCACTTAGGATCTCGTACAGCTTGTTCTACCGCCTCGGGTTCGGTTTCTTGACTAACAAGTAAAGCGATATTTGCATATTTTGGGTTCGGTTTAGGATTAACCATGTAAACAATCATTATATTTCAATTAACCTCGACTGCACAATACTACTAACCCTGCGATCAAAACCCTATGAGCAATTGATGTATAACAACCTGTGTATATGGATTCTGGATCGCGTAGGAGCCGCATCGAAGTGCTTGCCGTTCACCATCTATATGCATCAAGAACTGGTAATGGTCATATGCTTTCAATTCGTTTTCATCAGTATGATATTAACCCTAACTTTAATCAAACAATAATAACGCGATTGATTGGATTCTGGAAGCTAGGGTTCTTGGGGTTTGGGGGTTAATCTGGAGGATTTTTATTTAACCAATCTTTCTTATTCTTTAACCATCAGAACAATTAGCTCAACTGGTTGGTGTTGTGTATGGTTATCCTGGAGCCGGCCTGTAACAATTCGGACTGTTTGAGAACTATATTTTTATTAAAACCCGACCCATTTCTATGTTCGGGAAATTTTCCGCATTTTTTGAGTTTAAATTGATTATAATATTATTATTTATTAAGTTATAGTTAAATCTTTCTTGTTTTTGACAAAAACAACCCAAATTAAAACCTTTTAACTCTTTTGTACCCATCCTCAAACCCAGGGAAATTTATGTTATAACCCATTTAACCTACTTGGATATCCATAACCCAAACCCGTATCCATTTTGCTTTTCTTAGACCCGAATTCATAAATCAATAACTTGGACATTAATCTTCGTTTATTTGAGGAAATTGATCTTGTGTATCTCGTAAACTTAGTAATTCCGGCCTAATCGTTAATCCAATTATGTTATATGTATCAAATCGAATCTGTGGTTTATAATACTCTAGGCCGAACTTAACCGTAAGTGGTTATACACCTAAACCTTTACATAAACACAATTGGACCTGCGTACACAATCATTTAACCATAGCTGTCATTAACCCTGTGTGTAATCGCATTACTTTAACCCCCTTCTGGTTCGTTCATAACCACTTCGCCGCCGGCCACTGTAGCGTCAGTTACCCCTCTTCCGATCATCTTTAGAGGTAATTGATCATATTGTTTGAATCGCGTTAATGAGCAGATCAAAAGCCCTAACGTTGTGTTGGTTAATTTTATACGGATTGATCAAATCAAAAGCTAGGGTTCTTGATCGGTTTCTGTTAATTTCTGTTTGTGTATATGAGTATTTGAACCGAGTTCTTGTTGCATGTTGCTGGATAGTCCAGCTGGTTATATCACGTGAATCTTAGGAGCAAGTTGCGGGTTCGATCCCCAGTCCCCGTGTCTTGGAAGAAAGACACAAACGAAAATAATCAAAACAACACAATGATAAATAAAAAGATACAATTATAAAAATCTAAAATTTACCAGAATGAAATCGAAAATCGAAAACCTCAAATATAATATCATAGAATTTTACGAGACGGTTCTCACGTCGCTTGTTTGAGTTCAATCGAATTTGTTTTATACCTCTCTGACGACTTCCTAGTTTAAGAAGACTATATGTTTGAACCTAACCCTAAAAATACTTTATTTCTCATATTTGTATAATCCATATTAAATCTATTTATTTAAACTTAGGTTGGAATGTTAATCAGGGGTTAAAAAGGATTATCTTGCTTTCCATGTGAAGAGTATTTTAGCAAAATTATTATTATTATTATTATTATTATTATTATTATTATTATTATCAACTAGTTTGGTGTCGAAAGCTCTGATTGGACCATTTTGCGGCACTCTACTGGTAATTATTTTTTTGTTTGTTTTATTTTGTTTTATTTTTTTGTTTTTGTTTCGGCCGTAATGAACGTAATATTGAAAACCTACCCAATGCGAATTTTGTTTTTTTTTCTTTTTTTATTATTTTGTTTTAGTTACGTACCTCTGCCGAATGCGACGGAAACCGGCCGAATTCGCGTATACTCACTGCGTTTTGTTTGAGTTCCAGTACCATAACGAAGACCGACCGAATGCCGATTTTTGTTCTTTTTAGTTCCGGTACCGTAATGAACATGACGAAAACTGACTGAATTCGTGTAGACTCAACTGCCTCAATGCCCGGCACTACTAGAAAATTAAGCAATTGTGACCAAAATTTGCTACCGAAAAAAAACGGTAGCAATTTTAGCGACCGATATAGCCAATTTGCTACCGACAAGTGTAGTTAGTTGACACGGTAGCTAAGCGGTCGAAGTTTTTGCAACCGTTTATTTTCGGTAGCTAAGCGGTCGGAGTTTTTGCAACTGGTGGATAGACGGTCGGAATTTTTGCAACCGTCGGATAAGCGGTCGGAGTTTTTGCCACCGATAGGCGGTCGGAGTTTTTACAACCGACTCAGAGGCGGTCGGAGTTTTTACAGATGATAGAAAGTCGAATATTTTGCAAGCGGGATGTTTTAGGTGTGGCAAATAGTAGTTTTGATTTGCGAATTAGCGGTAACAATAGCTTATTAGGTATGGATAATTAAATTGGATTAACCTATTTGTTCACCATTCACAATCGACGTATACATGAGCACATAACTACACTTTTGAACTAACTGATTTCACAAACGCCCAATCCCTCTCCATCTATCCATCCTCCATTTTCCGGATTCTTCTCCGATTGAGTTATGCAAATCCGTACACAGTGGATAAACGGAATCGAGGTATGTTAACTTCTAAACCTAATTAGAAATCTAGATTCGTTCGCGTTGATTTCATGTGTTTTAAGAACTCTAAATTAGGGCTCAAATTCCGTTTATCAGCCACTGTGTACGGATTTACATAACTCAATCGGAGATCTCGAGAACGCATATCTCTCCAATTCGATTACAAATCTTCAGCCTCGTAAGCATAGGCTCAACCCTACCTATCTTCCCTCAATTTTCGCCATGTTAATGGTGTTTCCACTCTCCAATTGCCGTTAAGTTACTGCTTATCTTCATCTAAAAACCTAGGTCACTGGATTTCAACTCGTAATCGCCAGTTTCAGAGTGTGAATCCGATTTTCTATGAGGTTCAACAGGCGTTTGTACCTGATTGGGCCGACTGCGGTGATGCGGCGGCATTGGCGAGGTCGAGGTTTGAACTTTGTTACAACAAGCAGGTTTGTTCTATTGTTCATAAGCTTTCAATTTCTGATGTATGATTTGATACATTCGTTTATGCTTGATTCGAAACCCTAGCTGTTAAGCCTGTTATAATTGTAGATGCATGTGAGAAGTTATCAAATTAGGTTCAAAATAAGGTTGAGGTTTTCTAATTTCTGTTAATTAATGTATTATGGATTGATTTGAGTAACTAAATATGTAGAAAGCTTAAGTATTGATTTAAGTAAAGGTAATTGGACTGATGGAGATACATTATTAGATAGATTTGAAATTTGATCATGAATAAAGTCATGGAATCTAAAAACTTATATGATTAGGTTATTGTTATGTTCATCTAGTTTATTTGCGTTTGTTCGATTAAACTTAAGCGAACAAACACGCTCTGTTTTTGTTCATCTAGTTTATTTGCTTGCCTAATTATTATTTCGTATGTAGAGGGAACTTTATACAAAAATATGTAGCCTCTCGTATATGGGCGATTTGCACATGCTTTTTGCATAAGATATAAATAAGGTGCGGCTCAGGAAGTTTTTATATTCGCAGTTTTTCCTATTGTTTCATTATAATTATTATTATTGTTTTACTTTTTTGAGTTTTTTTTCTTTGGTGAAAAGCAGTCTTATTATTGTTGTCAGTCTGAACTCAGACTGTTCAAGAAGTTATGCTTGTAATAATACTCGGCTGAATACCCGTTAGTTGACTCAAAAGCAGTCTATTAGTACATAATTTTTCTTTGTGCTTGAATGTCCATAAGCGTCATTTGATATTCATACAGTTAGACGTCGCAAAGTGTGAGGGTCAGGCAATGGGTAAACATGGTTTTGGGCAAAATTGGAATTTTGTTTTGGTCAAATTACACTCAGTTTTGTTGACTTTATGCGTAATCCACTTGTTAGGTATTTATAATTATAATAAAGTTATTTAGTAATGTGATTCAGTAAAGTGTCTGTATTGTGTTGCAGATCATCCACAACACTTGTGGAAGCTTATTAAGAACCTATTTCTGCATCACAACTGTGAAAATCACCCCATTGATAAGGTTAGCTCACTTGCTTCTTTTAAAATCAACCTGGAGTGTAATTGTTAAAATTATAATTATGGATTAAAGTTAAATGGATTGTTTTTTTTTAAAGAACGTGTAAAGTACATTCTCCATCATCAGCATCGAATAAAAGGCAATTACAAAGTAAGCATACCGAGATAGATACCAAGCCAACGATCATGCCTCAAAAACCCAAAAATATAGTGGTTGATAACTTAACGGGCCGAGATAGATACCAAGCCAACGATCATGCCTCAAAAACCCAAAAATATAGTGGTTGATAACTTAACGGGCCGATTTGAAGCAGGTACTCTTCTTTCACTGTTTAATTTAGAGATGTAAGTGAGCAGAGCTCTCTTTTAACTTAAGAGAGATTGAGCTTGGCTCGTTTAGAGTTGTATTTCTGAAGCTCAAGTTCAGCTAATTTAGAGCTCTGTTTTAAAGCTGAGGCTCGGCTTGTTTAGAGCTCTAGTTCTAAAGCTCGACTCGTCTAAACCTCTATTTCTAAAGCTATAGCTTGGCTCATATGTATTTTAATTATAGTAATTTTTGTAGCTATATTAATGTATCTGTATAATTATAATTAATTATAGTTATTTAATAATTTTTACCATAAGTTAATATATAATAAATTTACGTAAGTTTATTAAACATATAAACATATATGTTTAATATATAATATATGTTTAGGCTTGAGCACGAGCTTGTTTATTAGCTGAGTTTAACTCAATGAAAGCTCAAGTTTTAAATTTTTAGTGGATCTTGGTAGCTCTCAAGTTTCGGTCCGTTTAGACTCTTACTGTTTATGTCTATTTTCTTTTGAAAATTTTATCTTCAACATATGATCAAGTGTTTAAACTTTTCTGCTTGATATCAATCCTGCAGTTAAGAGGCACTCAATACTCTCTTAACTAAAAACTAAAAGGGGTATAATTAAAATAAGAGTAAGTACATAAATTATTATGCATAACTGCCTCTTTTTTTTAGTTATTTTTATGTAAGTTTTTAAATCTGTTCTGACTTCTTATGTATATCTATCTTGAAGGATGCTCCTGACACTTTTATGTCTAATTGCTAACGGTGGCAACATTGAATGAATTCAAAGGTTTGTTCTTTTACATTTTGTTATGATGTTAAATTAAATATATATATAGTCATTAAGTATGCAGTTAGCCCACTACATAAATTAGTTCATTATTTGCTTGCTAGAGGAGAGAAATTAATAATCAATTTGGGTTGGATGATAGTTTAACTTTACTGGCTAATGATTAAAATATGTATTGTTTGTGTATGCTTTTACTAAATATTATAAATCTTATTATTTTTTTTTTTTTTACGAAAACATGTCAGTTTTAAACAGATTAGATCAATACAAGCATCACCTTAATCACTAAAGATAAATACATTAAACAAGTGAACATTAATGCAGGCGTATGAGGCTATTCACAGCGGTATAAAAAGCATCAATACAAGCCTCGCCTTATCACTAAAGATGAATACATTAACGAAGGCGAACAAGGCTATTCACAGCAGTATCCAAAGCATCAACGTTTCTGCGCAAAACTTTTAGTCGCATAGCTAGGGTATCAATGCCTTTCATTTCCTCATTCAATCTGAGACACGAGTTTATATATAGATTCCCCTTTGTTGCAGTATCCAGTGCTGCAAGGTATTGTAATTTTTTTTTTCCATCACAATCGAAGTTTTATATAATTTACTATAAAACGATTACAATAAAGTGGCAGGCAAGCAACAAGCTGCGCCGCAACCCCCTTTTGAACAGCAAAGCCAATCCTGCTAAAAACGAAGCTTTGGGACCTAGAAGCTGAAGAGGTTCCGTGTACGACGCGCTGAACCCTACTCAAAAATTTCACAGCCTCTGGAGCCAGAAAACCAAATGTATCAAAGGCAAATGGTAGAAAGACATCTTATATTTAAGACTTAAAAAATGAACGCCAATGCGACATAGGGTAATTGGGAATAACCTGTCAATAGGGAATAGCATGTCAATCGGGCCAGTAGAAGATAAAGAGCGTTCATTTTTAACGGGTTCTAAATATGAGGTATTTACTATTTATTGAAAACAAAAACAAACCGAAACTACTTTAATTATTAGTCGTTAAAACTAAAAATCATCTAAGTTGACTATTCTCAGTCGTTCTCTCCTACAAGTGTCATCTGAATTTTGACTTTTTTTCTTGCACTGGCCTTAATTTTTTTTTTTATCAGCAGCTTGATCTCTGGCCCGGTTCTCGGGTGGTATAATCTACGCTTTTAGTTCTAATCATTTTTTGTATATTTTATGTATGTACATGAAAATGGTGATCTGGTGACGTGAAGTAGATGCGTATTTCTCCATTTAATTGACCAGTAAGGTAAACATCGTGTTCAGAATGTCAAGTTATCTTTATGGGCTTTGTTCATGAGTTTAGGATTAATATCAAATTATTTGTATCTTATTATAGGTTAACAAATGCTTCCAACTAGCCTTGGTTACAATGGCCCTTTTGCAGCCCAAGTTTGGTATTCAGGAAACTTTGTTTTGAATGTGGACAAGATACCATACAATTTTGTTTTGAATGTTATAATACTTTATGTTAGGATAACTTGGGCATTTGACATTTTAGTTTGTAATTATATTTTGTAGAATTGTATATGTTTTGAAATTATGATGGATGCTTGAATTCCAAAAATATGACCATATTAGCAGGTTTAAAATAAAAAACTGCCGAAACAAAAAAAAGAAATTCATGGTCACAAAAACCAGTTGCAAAATTTGCGACCGATTCAAAACAGTTGCAATATTTGCGACCGTTTTTACCTGTTGCAACATTTGCGACCGCTTTTAACTGGTTGTAATATTTGCGACCGCTTTTAAGTGGTTTCAATATTTGCGACCGCTTTAGACCTGTTGCAACATTTGCGACTGCTTTAAACTGGTATCAACATTAGCGACCGTTTTGTTTAGTTGCAAAATTTGGTCGCAAAATCAAGAAGCGGTCGGAACTTGGTCGCAACAATGAAATTGCGACGTGTGTTATTCCGACCCCATTTTTGGTCGCAAAACAGTCGCAACATGGCAGTTGCTACCGTTTTGCGACCGAAATCATGGTCGCAAAAGCTCAATTTTGTTGTAGCGTGGGATCGATAACGGTTCAGTTTTACAAATGATCGAGTTTTGCCGATCGACACCATGCCATTGGTCCACCCCAATTTTTATAAATTTTCTTTTATTTTTGTCTTAGTTCCGATACAATAATGTCCGTAACTGAAATCGACCGAATTCGCGTCGACTTACCAACGCTTGTGTTTTACCACTGCTCGTGTTTTTCTGACCTGCCCTCCGCAACGCGCTGAGAAAAACACTAGTTTAAAACAATATAAATTAAACCAGATCGACGTTTAAATTTTTTAAAAAGGGTTGACATATTGTTATCAACTTTTGACTTTTGAGATAGGAGCTTACTCATCATAATTGATAGCTAACAGGGTCTTATCATAAGGTATATGTTCCATAGCTAAAAAGTCAACCCTTAAAGTCAATCTACAGTTTTAGTAAGTTGTCTTGAACCAGGAAAAAGATGATAGTAATTCCATGTTTGCATGAGTAGGAAATGTTGGAGAATTATTAAAGTATCGAAAAAGATGTACGGAAGTTTATTAATTATATACACGTGGCAAGTAAGATCATTCACAATGGATTCCCAATCTTTTTCCTCATACTCAAATTATAGGAAATTTGTATGATTTGCATTTTAATTCTTATATTGGAGACCACCTCAAATTATATAAAAAAGTTAACTAAACCCACATGTTTGGATGATTGGTATTCATTCCCTATCCATTACTATAATGATATACGCTATGAGTAAAAACTGAAATACTATTCTTAATTGATTATATACAAGGAATCGTATTTGTGATGTTTTTAAAAAGTGAACAAATTTTGTAGAATAATTGTCTTTCATTCAAAGTATATCAACGTAAATAGTGTTAAGGTTGAGTTTTCCGGCGTAATGGAGGGTTCCGCCAATAATGTTTTTCTGGCGATCGGAGACTAACGGGGTTATGATTTAGTTATTCGCGGCTAGTTGGTAACAAATATATTAAAAGATGGGATTTTCAGCAGCCAACTCGATTGTTGAGACTATTATTTGTCAATAGTCCATAATATTTATTTAAATCCAATTTTCCTTTTATTTCACTAGTCGATGAGCCACCCCTGACCTCCTCAATACTTCAAGATGAAAGACGTTACATTCTTTTAGTTACCCGCACGAACCAAATGATCTTTAATCAATAATCATATTCCAACTAAACATCTTCATCACTTGCACAATTCTACATAGCTTGTTGTAGGACATGCATGTCTCCAAATCTTACATATCAATCTAATAGTTTATACTATTGGTACAATCCTTTTTCCGAATTAAATTTGACAACTTCAAACTAATCTCAACCAATGGATCTTATTTTTCCTCTATTAGTCGATCAATTATTTATGGGGTATCCGAATCGACCTCCAACACTTATTCCGGATATCGTGATCTTGGATCCAGGTCTAGGTACTTTTTCTGTTTCAGATTCTCTTGGGTACAATACTAGGAAGAGGCAGTTGTCATTGAAAGAAAACGCTCTTTGTTTGTATAAGGTTCCAAACCTTTAGCGGCTCTTTCTAAGAGACGGGGATTTAAATAGAAAACATCCCCTGGGAAAGCTGGGAACCATCTACGGATTGAACACTCCTTCATGCCTTTCAATCTCGACCTACGCTTGGAGAGAATAGTGGCTTTCTTGTATTAAATGAATCAGATAATATAGGTAGCAACTATCTCGAAATGGATAAGTAAGCTCCCCCATTTTTCATGAGTATGGGTGAAATGTTTATATATTTTTATGAAATGTTCTCATGATCACAACTTCATGCAGATCATGAATGCACAATTGCATGGCATGTTTGAATTGTCAAAAATAATCCTAAGTTTTACATGTATATGAAAGATTATATGTACCGCCAATGCCATACATGATCTTATCAGCATACCAAGCTCCAGGACTATTTTTTTTCCGCATCACAGTGACATATTGATTCTTTCTTTCTTTTATTCTACAAAAAAAGAAAATAAAATATATATGTAATATGTATAAAAAAGTTTGTATCCCCGAAAATTATGTGCCCCGTCCGATGGTGCGGCTCGCAAACTTTTTTATACATATTACATATATATATTTTTTGGTGTTAAAAATAATATTATTTGCAATGTTTTATGAGATTATTAAATGCTCAGAATGGTTTCTGCTTATAATAAATCGTTCAATAAAATTTTTATCTATGTACATTAATTAGCGAATAAAAATTTTTCGTTAAGGCCTACGAGCCTATTTATTTTGGCTTGGCCGAGGTATTTAAATTTTCGGAGATGGCCCAGGTTGATATTGTATTTTTGAAACAGGGGTCGATATTTTTTTTTAATAATTAACTAAGAATTGCAATGGCGGAAATAAGAACACATGAATGGTTTCTGAAGAAAATGCATGCAAATTTGATGGATGAAGACCAGATGATGATCAACTACTTATAATGGCTTGAATGTAGGATTTGTGAAAATTAACCTCAAGTGATTTGAAGGTGTATAGATACGAATTTATAATACAATTATACACATACATTATCACACCCTATTTTAGGATAAACGTAACAAACTAGATATACTAGATAGCAACATCTCATTATTCAGATAAGTTACAAGATATACTAGATAGCAACATCTATTTTAGGGGGTGTTTGGGATTTCTATTTTGCCTCCTTATAACTTTTCATTAAGTTAATAAGTTACAAAAGTGTGACTTATGGAACTTTTGCTCTCACAATATAAGCAATCCCAAACACCTTATGACTTTTCAATAAGTTTACAAGTTATAAGTTGATGAAAATAAGCAATCCTAAACACCCCCTAAATCATTTATAAATACTAAAGTAGTACGCCCCTCAATTGCAACCAAAGATCAATCAAACTAAAAGTAATAATGTTTGTTCTTTTTCGTAATCGCCTTCTTCTCCGACCAAACAACGTTATTTTATTCTCCAGTGTTTTGTTTCATGGTGATTGAAATGTTATAATCAATGGTCTCAAAATTAAAATATTGCCTCTATGGAATCAACATTTAAATAGGGTGCGCCACCTTAGAAACCGAAGATGAATTGTTTAGGTGGTGATGGAATCATAACTTTCGTATGTGGTTTCCTCATTGTCACTCGTTGAGTCATTTGTTCTGAAAATAGATAGCAATACGTGGTGTTGGTGTGTCTCATGCTAAACAATAGCGTTATAGCAGGCTACATTAATGCATAGAAGATCGTCTACTAGCTTAGGTCAATTTGGCTTGGCTTAGGCCCTTAATCAATTGCCACTAATTATATATATAGATAAATATCAAATGTTGGTGTCACAACTCCTTTTAAGAAACCAATAGTTTTAGTATTTATGATTTTGTTTCAACCTAAAAACAAAGTAGCTGGTGATAGCATGTTGGCTTTTGTGATTTTTGCTAACTTCTTAGTGTTAAGTTGTCTGGGTTCAATTCTTGGTGGATGCACAAATATAATCTTTTTTAAAAGACCTTTGCATCATTTATTTTTTTTCATCTATTTATTCTTTTAATTTGATATACATTGTTAAAAGGTCTTCAATCTAGAATTTTTAAAAAAACCATCATTTATTTTTTTTCATCTATTTATTCTTTTAATTTGATATACATTGTTAAAAGGTCTTCAATCTAGAATTTTTAAAGGTTTTTTTAAGTATAATAATTTGAGGAAATTGAGTTTTAGATTTAGTTTTGGTATCGTAACGAATTTAAGCGACGCCAACTAAAACACGACGCATGTTCGCCGCAACACCCGTGGTATTGTTTATTTAGTTTCGGTAACATAACAAACCTAGCCAATAATGAAAGTACTTTTTATGTTTACTTCCGGTACGATAACAAACCTAATTATTACCGACCGAATTGTTTGTTAAATTTAAATATGTCATTTTTTCGAAATTATTTTTCTAGTTTACTTCCAGTGTTGTGGCGAACCTATAGATGGTGACCGAATTTTCGTCACAAATTTTGTAATTTGCCAACCAAATAAACGTTGTCTTACTTGTATTATTTTGGGTATCATATGCTATACGTTTACTAATTTATTTTTCTATCAAATATTGATTGTATATGTGTCACTTTCATCATAAGTTGTACGTATGCTGACACTATTTTGAACGTTCACATATAATATTTTGATTTAGTGCATGATGAGCTTAACCAGTGCCAACCGAATTTGCGTCATATTGCCGTCGCCGCAACGCGGCGGATTTTAAACCTAGTTCCTATATGATTAGGGATGATCAAGTCAATAAACTCTTGGTTTATTCCAAACGAAATATGTATTTAAAGGCTACTTACACGAAGTAATTAAACCCTTCAGACAAGTGATAAGCCCTAAGACTTTGTGTGTGAATTGCGTGTGGTCCACATAACCCTTTAAATAACCCATATAGGAAATTGTGCTTACTTAATTATTATTTAATTCGTTTGACCGTATATTAATTTATAACTTACAAACTAATTATATTTGCATAATGCGAATACTAGAGTTTTTCCTAAACTAATGTTGAGGGAAAAACTATTTATCAATATGGTGTTTCTCAAAAATTATTTATATTTTCATTTATTTTACTTTTATCATTTATATTTTTCTTCATGTTAAACCACTCTCCCGACATTTAAGTTCAGAAATTAATCTCCAGTTAGGTTGTTATTTACTTTGACAAAGCTGTTCATCAAAAACCAAATCCCGTTTCGGTTCAATTATGTTCAACGATTTTCACCATCCCTCTCTTCGAATTTATGAACTAATCTCGACGATCGAAACAGGTATTTTACTAATCGATTTTAGTAGTTTAATTTCATAAACAAAGCTAACTGTAATGTATTTCAAATTCAAATTTCAAAGTATTACGGTTTGTGATGATCGAAATAAAATAGTTTTTGCAGTTGATTGGATTGTTTGAAACATTCTTATATTATTAAATATGCCTAATAATCTTCGTATGGATATTTCAAAACTACCGGTAACATTTTTGCATTTATTAGAATTACACAAGAAGTCAAGGATATCTCTATATGAGATCGTATTTTTGTAATACTTCCAGTGGGTGCATTACATTCTTTATTTCATACATAATAGAAAAAAATCAAGGATATCAATGATCCTATATATATATTCATATTATTTGTATTTGTTTATAATGAATAGATTAATGCAGTATCACAGAGCTTCAAAATGAGGATTTCAACATAATGTTTCAAAATGCTATTGTAAACGATGATGATGTGAATGAAACTGAAATCGATGTGGACGATTTGTTAGAAGAAGATGAGATATCTATTATAAAATTACTTCCTAATTCGGTTTTAAGACGAGATAAAAGGGGTCTTCCTCGCTCAACAAGACTACGGAATGAAACGGATATCAAAGAGGGAAAAAAACTGTTTCTTGTGGAATTTGTAGACAACCAGGTTATGACCGAGCAACTTGTTCCTTCAAGCCTAGAATAATAGACTATGATCACTAAGCGGGTTTAATTTTTTTGACATGTTTTCTTTTAATTTGTTAGATTTTGAATCGGTAATGACTCGACTTCATATGACATTATTATTTTCATTTGTATTTGGTATTGAGACGGATAACATGTCAAGTTATGATGTTCAATTGGTCTTTTTATGTTTTCTAATTTATTTTTATAAATTTATGTTGAATAATATTGTTGAGTAAAAAGTAATAAAAATAAGAGTATAATCGATTGGTAAAAAAATTTTAAAAATACACTATAATGGATAGTGGTTAACGATAGCAACTTAAAAACAATAAAAAGAAATAAAATACAGCACTACTAATTAAAATATAGATATATAAAAAAGAAAATAAAAAGAAGTCTGGTTATTAAAATTATAAAAGATAAATAAATGAAAACACTGTTTCGGTAAATAGTTTGGAATACCATATTAGTAAATAGTTTTTCCCTCCACACTAGTTTGGGAAAATTGATTATGTCATCAGAATATGAAAGGGAAAATTGGTAACTGATTACCTAGAGTAATAGTGACTAAACATTTTAGACTTTCGATTTTTGAATGACGTAGGTTTATTAAACTAAAATTTTTGATTGATCCATTATTTTATTTTCTTTTTTTGTATCAAGTTCGATTTTCGTATTGTTTGTAACGAGTAACGACCAACCAAATCAATTTTATATTACTATATAATACGACCCTATTATATTAATAAGTTTAATATATTAATTCAAATTTTGTTTCCTTATTGTTTATCATTTTCTATTTTTATATCTTTGTTTTCCTATATATTGTAATCTCGTTTAAAAAAAATAAGAAAGAATTATTATTTTGGTCTATTTTCTCTTATTCTCATGTGTTCTTGGGAGATTGACAGTTGTCTCGAATAATTCGTAATAACTGGTGCTTTCATTGAGCCTTAGCCTACATGGCTTGGGAAGAACTCTTGTGGGAGCATCCACGATTACCTTTTTTTACTGGATCTAATCCCGCTCTATGGATCTCTCAAGTTGAACGATATTTTATCTTTTACGCGATCTATGGCGACGAGCGATTTCCCTATGTCATTGAATCCTTCGATGATGAACCATTCTGTGGTTTAATGGTTGGCTTCAGAGTTCAGACTTCCTTACGTGGGATGATTTCACTACAACAATGCTTACTCAATTCCACGCTAGTTTCATTAATGCAATTTCCAAGTCTGATAATGAAACCATTGTTAATGAGGAAGTTACTCAAGGATTGAAGGATGCGATCTTAGGTGGGCATGCAACTGGTAAATACAAGCAACAAAGTGGTAATTTGATGGTTAATAAAAACTTTGTTTTTAGTCGGATTGGGTTTGCTATCCAAAAGGGGGTTGCGGCGCAGCTTGTTGCCCGCTTACCTGCCACTTCATTGTAAATCGTTTGGATGTTTCTATGAAATATTTTCAATAAAGATCCCATTCAAATTTACAACAATACAATTAGCTCGTTGGCTCCGACACCGTTAAAAGGTGTAACAAGGCAATCCGTGTTGTGCCCCTTAAGGTGGTTTATTGACATTGGTCCGAATAACACCTGAAGACTCGAATGGTGGCCACCGTGGTGCAACATTGACTACGCCCCGAATGCCGGTGTACGACTCGAGTGGCGACCGCCATGGCAACGACATTCCGTCCTTGAGGACAAGGACGTTTTCAAGGGGTCTGGAATTGATACGATCCTATTATATTAATAAGTTTAATATATTAATTAAGTTTATCTTTTATTTAGTTTCCTTATTATAGTCAAATTTTGTTTCCTTATTGTTTATCATTTTCTATTTTTATGTCTTTGTTTTCCTATATATTATAATCTCGTTTAAGAAAAAGAATAAGAAAGAATTATTATTTTGGTATATTTTCTCTTGTGTTTTTGGAAGATTGACGGTTTTCTCGAATAAACCGTAACACTACATTAGGCCAGCCCAACGTACAAGCTGCTAGTCTAGGCCTAATCCACAGACTACGTACACTAGACACAAAAGGAACAAACAACCACCAAGAACTACACAAACACTATAATTTGTGCCTTCTCCGGTCATCCCAGATCAGACTAGAGCATTAACATCTTTTACCCTCGTAAAAAGGATTGTTTACTATTGAACACCAAATCAATGTGGGTAGCGGTGTTCAGGGTCCAGTTTTGACGGTTTTTGGGTCAGACTGTTGTTAACGGTTTTAATTATCAAAACCGAAACCAAACCGTTGAAATTTATAACCGAACCGTTATAAACAGTTTGGTTCCGGTTTGGTCTCACGCTTTAAAAATTATAATTTGTATTTTAAAAGGTGAAAGCCGACTTTTTGGTTATCAATAAATATTGCAAATTTATTACATTATGTGATTTTTTTAACCAATAGGTTGGAACTGAAATAACATAATAATTAAGGGCCAATTCACTTTAAACAATTTGCAAAATAAAACTGTTTCACTTAAAATTTCATAAATTAGCCTAGTAACTTAAAATTATAAGTAAGCTAATTTAATTAGTATATATATATATATGTGTGTGTGTGTGCGCGCGCACTACGTGAATATCGACCTTCGGCCACACATGTGGTCTGGGCGATTTGCCATACTTCGGCTTAAATGTGTGGCTAAAAGGTCTTTGACCATGTTCGAAACCAAACCGTTGAAATTTATAACCGAACCGTTATGAACAGTTTGGTTCCAGTTTGGTCTCACGCTTTAAAAATTATAATTTTTATTTTAAAAGGTGAAAGCCGACTTTTTGGTAATCAATAAATATTGCAAATTTATTACATGATGTGATTTTTTTAACCAATAGGTTGGAAGTGAAATAACATAATAATTAAGGGCCAATTCACTTTAAACAATTTGCAAAATAAAACTGTTTCACTTAAAATTTCATAAATTAGCCTAGTAACTTAAAATTATAAGTAAGCTAATTTAATTAGTATATATATATATATGTGTGTGTGTGTGTGTGTGCACTACGTGAATATCGACCTTCGGCCACACATGTGGTCTGGGCGATTTGCCACACTTCGGCTTAAATGTGTGGCTAAAAGGTCTTTGACCATGTTGGAAAACCTTCCAGAATGTTTTGGCCACACATATTATTCTTCACGTGACCATGGTATACCTAATCAGGTACTTTTCCCCACACTTTGAAAAAACTAGCCACATTATAAAAACGTGTGGCGAAATGTGACCTACAGTCATAGTTTGTTTGCTCTTTGATACATGTGACCAAAAACACATGCATTAGCCACAAACTGTGACATTTAACTAGCCACATGTTTTAAAATGTGGCCAAATTTGACAAACGGCTACTGTATTGATAAGAGATGTGTCTAAAAGGTAAAAGATATAGCCACTTATATTACGTTGTGTGACCTAATGTCACATTTTCTAGCCACATTTTTAATAAAGTGGCGAAATATGACGAACAACCATTGTATTTATTAGTTATGTGGCTAAAACGCTTAAAATATATGGCCATTTACACGACGTTGTGTGACCAAAGAGTAGTTTACTTTTATTTTTCATAAGTTTTTTATTGTCACGGAAACACATATTATGTGTGGCTATAAGTAATAAATTGTCAAACTAAAATATTTTTAAATGTGTCCAAATACAATTAATGGCCACTTATACTAGGTTGTGTAACCAAAGAGTATCTTAGTTTTGCTTTTATAAGTTTTTTATTGTCACGGATACACTTATTATGTGTGGCTATAAGTTATAAATTGTCACACTTAAAGGATGTTTTTGTGTGTCCAAATGTAATTAATGACCACTTATACGAGGTTGTGTGACCAAAGAGTATCTTAGTTTTGCTTTTTATAAGTTTTTTATTGTTACGGATACACTTATTATGTGTGGCTATAAGTTATAAATTGTCACACTTAAAGGATGTTTTAGTGTGTCCAAATGTAATTAATGGCCACGTATTCGAGGTTGTATGACTAAAGAGTATCTTAGTTTTGTTTTTTATAAGTTTTTTATTGTCACGGATACAGTTATTATATGTTGCTATAAGTTATAAATTGTCACACTTAAAGGATGTTTAGTGTGTCCAAATGTAATTAATGGCCTTTGAGGTTGTGTGACCAAAGAATATCTTAGTTTTTTGTAAGTTTTTTATTGTCACGGATACACTTATTATGTGTGGCTATAAGTGATAAATGGTCACACTATAATATTTTTAAGCGTGTCCAATCGTCATTAATGGCCACACGTTGATTTGACGAGTGGCGACGTCATCATTGCCTTTACAGTTTCTTGTGCTGCCAAATTCAAATTGTCAGGGAGATGTACCGGCGCTTTCCGATGGTGTTAAATACCAGTCACAATCACAATCACAATCCATAATCAGAATCCACTATCACAATCACAATCCACCTTTCTTCTGATTATAATTTCCGATAATGGCTGCCGCTTGGCTCGAACGTGCACCGGGTGCTCAATCCCCCATCTACTACGACCCCACATTCTTCACGATACGATTCCACTTTTTTTCCAGCGCCGTCCGGAGGAATCAAAGGGTGAGGTATATTGACTATGTCGACCCTCAAACCTTCACGTACCAACAACTTAACCGAATGGTTAGGTGGCTTGGGTATACGACTGTTGATTATTTCAGCACTGAAATGGTAGTGCTGGGAATCGAGGTGGCGTACATCGAGTTGAACGACTTGGAGCACTTCAAGGCGGTGTCCGTTTATGGGGCATTCCATTCTCAGGTGAACCTTCGCCTCCATAGGCTTAGGGACTCCACCTTCACCTCCGATGGCATGTACGAGAGGATCATGCCCTCTCATACTCCAGAGGAGAATCCGGATGTAGATTCGGATACGGAATCTGATGGCAGGACTCCAGACTCCGATGTAGATTCTGATATGGAATCGGATACTAGGAGTTAGTTTTATGTAATTTGGTTTTCTATATATTAATGTAAATGTTATTATTGTAAATGTTATTATATTTTGGTATTAATATGTTATGTGAATGTTATTATTGTAATTGTTATTATTAACTGTAAACTAGGATTTAAGATCCGCGCTTCGCGACGGGACCGTTAAATCTAACGAAAAAACATAAGTAAAAACGTTAAACCATAAACTCATTGCAAGTCAGCGCGAAGTTAATCTGTATCAAGTTACGACATCGAAACTAAACAAAAGAAATAAACCTGTCAATGTCAATACAACAAATTATCATATGTAGAACCAAAAAAACCGACACGTTACAGCAGCCATCCACACAAATTCGATTAGTATCAGCGGTACCAACACAAATTCATAAACATAAATTAGTAAGCCAAATAAACATTTTAAAGGCGAGGTATTAAACGTTGAAACGTGGATATAAAACCATGCGGCGACGCGATATTTTTAAATCATGATAAGAGTTTCGGTAATTGTAAAGACGAACTATACGAAAATATGAAAGCAAGGTTTAAGTAAATCGTTTAACCGACAAATAAAACATGTAAAGGCGACCATTCTCCAACTTTAGTGTTTAAAGATAATATGGTTTTTTAAATATTTTAATTAGTTGAAAAAAAAAGTAAAATAAAGAAAATGAAAACTATTATTTTATATATGAAATTATGGATAGTGAATTAGTGATTAACAAAATATTATAAAATTGAATAGTAAATTGAATAGTAATATTGTGTGGAGAATTCAATCTTTTTATTTAATATATATATTAATGTTATTATTATATTTTGGTTGCGTTTTTTAAGCATAATTGATGTTGATTTTTTATAAATTATTTTTTATAAATTATTTTTGGTAGTTGAGACAGTAATTTGTTGTAGTTCAGTTGATTTGTAGCGTATCTAGTAAGATAAACTAGTTTTTTTATTTTAATTAACTTGAATGTAGGCTATTATTACATAAATATATTTCAAAGATTTTTTGACAGGTAGTATGCGGTTATACACTCAACAACCAACTATATAACAACAGAGACTGTAATGACTGCAATAAAACTGGTGACTGAAATTTATTACACTTCTATATATGTTATGTGAATTCCAAACTTGGCCAAACAGAAAATATATAAGGTTTCCACAGATCTTAAACTTCCCAAAGATGTTAGATTTTGATAAAATCCTTTCCAAAACTCAATGTCGTCACCAAATCTTAAATCTAAGGTTACTGGTGACGGCATTGAGTTTGGAAGCGGTTTTTCAAAAATGAATTTTATTTGTTCAAATGCTTCTTCAAAGTCTGGAGGGTACAACTTTGGTATGCAGTTTAGTGAAAAGAAGGGCATAATGGTCTTTTTTTTTATAAAATGAGTTGATAATGTTTTGCAGGAAACCAGCTGTTGAAAAGTATGTTGAAATATAACCAAATAGAGGTTGTGCAAGAAACAAAACCATCAAACGAGAAATGATGCATTTTTGGGCTTTCTTTGTATTAATGTAACTTTGATATAGCACGAGTCAGTTATGAATGTAATGACTTTATTGATCTTACTATGGTACACTACAAGTCAACTGTGACTTTTATCAATGTAACATGATGTATGTTTGAACTTGACACCAATTGACCAAAATAACCAGAAGATGAAATGAATTCAACAAACCGGCCTGTACGTATAAGTAGTAATAGTATTAAAAACAACCAATATTTCTTTAGTTTGAATTAATAAGTACAAAGTAAAGAAGGAAGATATCATGTATCACAACTATATTTAAACATTATTTACATCTAACTAGCCGAACGAACACAACTGCTGGGTCGACAACCCCGACATCGGTGTCAATCCCCATTACGAATAGTTGTAGGCTTTTTCCTGGGCCGCCAGTAATCATCCGGGGACTCATTACGAAGCAGTTGATTTGGTTGTACAAGTGGCAATGTATTACCCTCATGAGGGAAAGTTACCGTACTAAATTCCTCATTGACCTCGTCATACGAATGCCTATAATTCTTGGGTGGAGTCATGAGGACAACATGCTTTTTTCTATCTAGCTGATCTTGAACATAAAACACCTGGCGTGCTTGCGAGGCCAATATGAAGGGATCATCCTTGTGGCCAAATTTGTTTAGGTAGACCGACGTGTAACCAAGAATATCATATTTGACATGTTTACGGTCAACCCATTGGCACATGAAGACCGGAATTCGTTTAGTATGTTAATCTAGGACCCATATCTCTTGCAAAACCCCAAAATAAAAGTTTTGTTCATACGTCACCACGTCTTTTTTGATGTGCATGTCATCCCCTCTACACCAACCCCGTTGTTCTGGTAAACTCTACCATCATGAGATTTTGTACGAAATTCAAAACCGTTGATGTCGTAAGAGTCGTATTTGTATACGTTGCGGTGTGCTCCGTGTGCAATCCACTTTACGGTTTCCGATACAGAACCTGGGGAGCCCGCTAGCTCCCTTTCAACCTGAATTTCATTACAAGGATTAGATTCTTCACCTACATTGCAGAAACTATAAAAGAATTTTAAAAATTATAGAAGACTTAATAAATTGATCTATCTTGTCGCGTAACCAGTCACCAAACTTTAAAGTATGCTCATTCTCCAGCAATGCTTGTCGTTTACCAGGCATTTGGTTTTTCAAAGAGGTCTTGTGTTGTCTGCAAGTAAGAGTATAATATATTGCGAATTAATATATATATATACATACATATATATATATGTATATATTAATTTTGGGTGCGTTTTCTTAGTGTTTTAGGTTTTTAGCTTTGTTTTTTGCCTTTGAACATCTCGCGTAACTACCGTACGTTAAGGCATTAGCGTACAATAACTGCACCCTATATATATTTTTATATATATAATTTAGAGTATATGTGTTAGTAATACGTACTCGATATACTGGGCTATTTCAGGCGTATTCTGCAGCATATAGAAATGTGCTCTCTTGAAAAGATCAGGAGAAGTGATAATCATGACATCAAAAAATGATGGCGAAAAGTACTTCTCCAGCAAGCACAGTGTAACTATTTGCTCCTTCTACAATGATTTCTTTGCTACAAATTGACTTGAAAAAAAAAACAAAGCCTAATTATAGCATTTTTCATTGGTTCTGGCATGATGGACCGTATTGCAAGGGGCAGAAACTGTTGCATAAGCATGTGATAATCATGTGATTTAAGGCCTTGTAGCTTCCTTTCTTTAAGATTCACCAAACTAGAGAAGTTAGAACAATACCCTAGTGGAGCCTTCAGTTTATACAGTGTTTCAAGAAACATGTCTTTTTCTTGCACTGATAATGTGAAGCATGCTGCAGGCAGTTCTGTATTGTTGCCTTTTGCTTTCGGTTGAAATTCCTTTTTAATCCATAAAAACTCCAAATCCTTTCTAGCTGCCAATCCGTCTTTTGTCCTACCGGGAATGTTCAGCAACGTCCCGACAATACTTTCTGCCACATTCTTTTCAACATGCATCAAATCAATACAATGTTGGACAGGTAAATACTTCCAATAGCTGAGCCGTTGGTACCATATGTTGAACTTCTTCCAATATTGGTGCGGCGTTGTGTTATCCCTTTTCCTCTTACTCCCACTTAGGGATTCAGATCTCTTTCCCCATTCATTATTAATGTTTTTGACCTCGTCGTATATCTCTTCCCTGTCATAGGCTCTTTAGCGGTTCTCATCTCCTCTTTTCCGTTGAACGTCTTTGTTTGTTTTCTGAAAGGGTGGTCATGTGATAAATACCTTCTGTGGGTAGCGTAACTCTGCTTCTTTTTGTGATAAAGTCGAACACACTAAGTGTCGCCCCGACACACCACACAACCTTTGAATCCACTGTAAGGGCAACCATATAGTGTACCAAGAGCAGGGTAATCATTAATCGTCCATAACACAACTGCACATAGTGTAAACATTTCTTGTTTATATGCATCATATGTTGGCTCCCCGACCTCAAATAAAGATGCTAGATCGTCAATTAAAGGCTGTAAAAACACATCAATATTGTTTCCTGGCACTCCGGATATTAATAAGGAAAGCATGATGAATTTTCTTTTCATACACATCCAAGGTGGAAGGTTGTAAATGATTGCCAAAACAGGCCAGACACTGTGGTTTCTGTTGCCTCTATGTACGTCGACCCCATCAGTGCAAATCCCTAGACGAAGATTTCTTGGATCGCTTTCGATGGTATCAGAGTACCTGTCATCTATGGATTTCCATGCTGGTGAATCTGATGGGTGGCGTAAAACACCGGGTTTATTGGTACTCGTGGCATGCCATGTTAAATTCTCTGCTCTGGTCTTTGATTGAAAGAGGCGCTTGAATCTTGGAATAATGGGAAAGTACCACAGTACCTTAGCGGGCGTGTTTATGTAAGTTTTGTTAGTCTTCTCATCCACCTTCCATTCTGACTTGTTACAAACTGGACATGCTTCCAAATCCTTATAATCCTTATAGTAAATAATGCAGTCATTGATACACACATGTATCTTTTCGTATCCTGAGCCCATTGCCTTCATCATCCTTTTGCCCTTATACATATTATTTACCATTTCGTTATCTACAGGTAGCATCTTTTTCAACAATTTCAGAAGTTCATCAACGAACTTATGAGATACCCCGTGCTTGCTCTTTAATTTGAGTAGTTGTACTAATGCAGACAACTTGGTGAAGTCAAGACATCCTTTATATAGGGGCTTCTCAGCATCAACAAGTAGTTGTAGAAACTGTTGATACTTCTTGTCGCCTTTGAAATTGTCTTTTGTAGCATTTACCATTTCTACAGTTTCACAGGCATCTGTTGGAATGTTGGTGTCAACAAACCCAATATTATTATCATAATTAGTTGGAATGCTAGTGCAGGCAAACCCAGTATTATTAACATAATTAGTTGGAATGTTGGTGTCGGCTTCTCCATGTTTTATCCAAGTAGTATAATTCTTATCAATTCCAAACCTGTACAAGTGATGTTCTACCTCGTCTACACTAAGAGATACGTGGTTCACACACTTAACACATGGACATGAAACAAAAATTGGTGGTGATGTCTCCTTGCAATTAAGAACTGCAAAATGTAGAAATGCCTTAACACTATCTCTATATGATTTACTGCACCTGTTGCCTACTGACATCCAAAACTTATCCATCTTCCAAGAATTTTTTTATTATATGTGTCATCAACGATATATATATATATATATATATATATATATATATATATATATATATATATATATATATATATATATATATATATACTAATTAACGCCAATAAATGTAACTGACTAAAAGCAAAAATATTTGGTACTCACCTGAGATTAATGAAGCTATTTGGTAGGATTGAGATTGGTAAGAGTTCAATAAATACACTAGCAGATCATTTATTAGGGTTTGGTGAGATTGTGAGATTTTATTTGGTCAATACTAATTGATTTGTGAGTCTTCTAGAAGATAACTCAATTAATTGGTGGGTAAAAATGAAAATTTTAAACTTCTAAATTTCGTTATATAAATATTAGAAGAGGTTCTATTACGTTCTCAGGGTGTAGCTCAAACGGTTGAGGCGCTTGTAATTAAACATAGATTGCAAATATCGCGGGTTCAAAACTCAGGAGGGACATATTTTTATTGATTTTTGATAATAACCTCTTTTTAATGAAATATTATAATAACCTCTTTTTAATGAAGTAAATACACTGTGATTTTGGAAACACTCAAACTAAACTACGGAAACACTCAAACTAAACTACTCATTAAGCCTTTAATTGCGTTCAGAAACATAAAAATACATCATAATAGCTGGTCTAAAATCATAACAAAGTTTCTTAGCTTTTAATTACAAAACTAATTAAAAGCCCTAAAAACAACAAGAAGCAAATAAAATACAATAACTTCACTTTTTTTTCTGATTCAATCCTTGAAGCTACACTCCTTGCAAGTTGATCCTCTAATGACTTATTTTCTGTTGGTGCATAGATGTCAGTAGTTCATATGTATAAAGTCTGTAATCGAGTATGTAATATTGTTTATGTAATTGTTTGTGTAACAGCGAAGTTGTTGACAAGTTCGCTTAGGCGAACTTGTTAACCAAGCGAAGTTGTTGACAAGTTCGCCTAGGCGAACTTGTTCAACGAGCGAAGTTATAGACAACTTCGCCTGAGGCGAAGTTGTCGTGTATTTAAGTAGTTTAACTGTTTACGGTTAATGGTTAATCAGTTGGTCAGTTTGTGCTTTGGTTGATCGAGTTCAGTTACGTGTGAGTCTATTGACGTGAGTCTGTAAGTAACACGATCCGAGTTATCAATATAACGTGAGTTTTGTTCGTATCGTGTGTACGTGTGTTTGTGTGATTATATTCTACGTCCGTAACGATCTACACAGGGATTCCGCACCTGTGTATATCGGGATATCTCGTGTGATCCGTCCAGGGAACCTACAATTGGTATCAGAGCTTTTGCTCGATTGTGTGGTTCGGGATATTCACGCGGGTGTAGAATTCGTTCCATTTCGGGTGTTACCGGGACGAGTTTGTGGTGTGTTTGCTCATTCTAGCTTCCTACCAGTGTGTTTAAGCCTTCAAACCATCAAAATCGTCGTTAGAATCTGTTTTTCAGATCTGCAGAAAGTTCAAGTTCGTCAGGCGAAGTTGCTGTTCATCAGGCAAAGTTGCCGTCAGAATTCGTAGGGTTTCAGCGAAGATATAAGGAGAAGCGAAGTTATTCACAACTTCGCCTACCTCCTCAACTTCGCCTAACTCAGCGAAGTTCTTCTCAAGTTCGCCTCGTTCAGCGAAGTTCTCTTCAAGTTCGCTTACCTTCTAAGTTCGCTTATCCTAAGCGAAGTTATTCTCAACTTCGCCCAGTTACGTTAATTTAAGAAGGATCCGGCGAAGTTATTACTTAAGCGAAGTTATACTTAACTTCGCCTACAGTACTGTTTCGAAGAAATTTTTTCTAACTTCGCCCATTTCAGAATTTTTTTGGGTTTCATAGTCTTCAAGAAGGATGTCGTCAATCAATATTTCAGAGCTTGTCAAGATGGAAGTTGAAGCGGGGTCAGCTACAAAAGCCCCAAGGCTGCTGAAGGGAACCGACTTTGTTGCGTGGAAGGATCGGTTCATACAGTATGTTAAGTACCAGGATGCAAAGATGTGGGTATGCATCCAAGATGGATATATTCCACCGATCATGGAGTATGAGGGTCGAGACCAGATCAAGAAATACAGTAAAATGGAAGAAGAGGAGAAGAAGATGTATGAAGCCGAAAGCAAGGCTCATGCTGCAATCACAATGGCTCTTCCACAGGAGATCCTCCATACTTTCAGAAAGTATACATCAGCTAGAGAGCTTTGGGAAGCTCTTGAGAGCAGATTCGAAGGAAATGTAGGCATTCGGGCCTCAAAGATAAAGTTACTCAAGACTCAATTTTCAGTCTTTAAGTACTTAAAGAACGAATCTCTTGATGATATTATCACTCGGTATTATCATCTAATGACTGAATTGAGTAACTACTCCATTTCCTACAGAGAAGAAGAGATTGTAGAAAAACTTCTCGATGCTCTCCCACCAAAATGGGAGATGTATACTGTACTGATGAGAGAAGACAAGGACTTCTCTACGTATGATCTTGAAACCGCTGTTAACAAGCTCAGAACTTTTGAGCTTAATATGGTAAGAAAGGAAACATCTATGGATCAGGTTCAAGATCCGAGCATGTACGGTGCTAAAGTGAACTCCAATACAAGTTCAAAGACTGACTCTGCCGCCTACTACTCGAAAGGTGAGTCGGGTGCCAATTCTTCACAGGAGGGGCATGTGTCAGTAAATTCAAATGGGGATGTTTGCTTTGTTGCGGGTGGATCAAGTGGTACTCAGCAGACAGCAAGCCAGTGTAGTGGATCTTCAAGTTCCTCAAGCAATAATTACTCAAAGATGCCAATGAGTGTCAAATCTGCTGAAGAGCAGTTTGGCCTCTATGCTTCATTTATTGCTTCTTATGAAAACTACATTCAAGGAAAGGTGGTTGATCCAGCGATGCTAGATGAAGACTACGACCAGATCGATGCTGATGATCTGGAGGAGATGGATTTACAATGGCAGATGGCCATGATAGTAAGGAGAGTGAAGAAGTTCAGGAGAAAAACGGGGAGAAAGTTTGTTGGTGGCAGGCCAGGGTTCAACAAGTCCAAGGTAAGGTGCTATAACTGTCAACAAAACGGGCACTTTGCCAGAGATTGCAGAAATGAGAGAGTTGAACGTGGTCAGGGCCGGTCTCCACAGCACACTGGGAGTACTAAAGACGTCAATGCCATGCTGTCTAGAGAAGCAGGTGAATACAACTGGAACCTGCATTTGAATGAAACTAGTGAACAGGCAAATATGGCTAAGGTTGAGAGTGAAGAACGTGAGAAGACTACCGGAGAAGAGAAAGCTACTGGTAAGGAAAAAGCTTTCATGGCAGATAACAATGATCAAGTCTCCGAGGTAAGTTCTAAATCTGTTTGTACTAAATGCGAGAATTTGTCTGAGCAACTTGCTACCATAACTGATCAGTATGTTCGTTTAGACGCTGAATTTAAAACTCTTAAAGAAGATCATCACTTCACAAAAGCAAGAGAAAACAGTTACAAAGTTAAAATTAAAGCATGTGAAAAAGATGTTAAAAGCTTAAAAACTAAACTTGCTGAAAAAATTGAAGTTATTGATCTTAGTTATGAGGTTTTAGAAGAAAAGACTAAACTGATTGCTGAACGAGAAAAGCAGATTGCTGACCACCAGGTGAAAGTGGTGGAACTAAACCGAAAACTGGAGCAGTTCCGAAATTCCTCAGCTATTCTTGATCACCTTGTTAGTGATCAAGGTACCTCTACAAAGAGAGGAGGAATTGGTTATAATGAGGTTCCACCACCGTATAACCACAATTACACTTTTAACCCTAGTGTACAGAAATCTGCTGATTTTGAAGTTCCTCAGACAGTTCCTATCAAGGTTACAAGTTCAGAACCAAGTGTTAGTAGTGGCGAAACGAGTTCGCCTGTTTCAAGTGTAACTATTTCTGTTACGAGTCCAGTCTCATCGGATTCGGATAAGTTGTCCGAATCAGGTAAGACAAAAAAGAAGGTAGTGTTACCCACTGGTGGAGAAAAAGACAAAACTCCTAAAAAGAATACTCCACTCAACCCGTACGTCCCACCTTATGTGAGACGAACGGCCGGTAACACTGCCTCGACATCCAAAACAACCTTTGAGAAGAAAATGGAGTATAGGTGTTGTTTTAGGTGTAATAAGTTAGGACATCTTGTTGCAGATTGTCCTCTGACGCCGAAATTCAGAGGCGTGAGGCCTATTAAAACTGAGCATAAGCTTAATGGTAATTTTAAAAATGAAAACCCTTCAAAGTTTCAAAATGTAACTAATTCAGGTTTTCAGAGAAACAAACCTCAGTTTTACAATGCTAATCACCAAACCGTAAGATATAATACTTTCAATACACATAGGTTTGGAAGGCCTCACACTCAATCTCCAAGGAGATTTCCTAATTGGACCGACAGGAATTATCCAAATGCTAACTTTGGAAAGCAGAAGTACGGGATGTATAGATCCAAGACCAATTGGTCTTGGGTCCCTAGATTCTAATCATTTGCTTTATTGTGCAGGAACAGTTGAACAGGGCTTCCCACAGTCTTTGGATTGTAGATAGCGGCTGTTCCCGGCACATGACGGGCAACAAATACTTGTTGAACGACTTAAAACCTGTTCAGGGAGCGAGAGTTAGTTTTGCTGGTGAAAGTGGAGGAAGGATTACGGGAAGAGGAACGGTGTCCAATGGGAAGATGACACTTGAGAATGTGAATTTTGTGGAAGAGCTGAAGCACAATCTGCTGAGTGTGTCGCAGATTTGTGATAAGGAGTATACTGTTCACTTCACGAAGAATGAGGCGATCGTGTTGAAGCCTGGTTTTCAGATACCAGACGAGTGGATAGTGATGACAGCTCCACGTGATACAAATACGTATGTGATGGATATGAGGTCTACTGAAATGGCCTTGGGAGAATCATGTTTAATGACAAAAGCAAGAGAATCAGAATCCGAACTATGGCACAGGAGAATGGGGCACATTCATCTTCGGAAGATGAACCACATTGTCAAAAATGGGCTTGTGATGGGCGTTCCCTTGAAAAGTTTTAACTTTGAAGACAAATGTATTGCATGCAAGAAGGGAAAGCAACACAAGAAATCCCATCTCACCAAGAAGGTCAACTCAATTGCCAGTACTCTAGAACTGCTTCACATGGATCTCTTCGGTCCCGTGAATGTAAAAAGTCTAGGAGGTACTTCTTACTGCTTGGTGATCACTGATGACTACTCGCGATACTCGTGGGTATATTTTCTGAAATCGAAAGATGAGACGGCTCAAATGGTGAAGAGTTTGATTACTAAAGTTGAGAACGTCATGAGTATAACAGTTAAGTTCATCAGAAGTGACAATGGGACAGAGTTCAAGAATTTTGAAATGGAGATCTTCTGTCTTCAGAAAGGAATTGAACATCAATACAGCGCTCCGTATACTCCGCAACAGAATGGAGTGGCTGAAAGGAAGAACCGGACTTTAATTGAAGGAGCCAGGACTATGCTGGCAGATTCGAAGCTTCCTGTGATGTTCTGGGCTGAAGCGGTTGCTACAGCCTGCTATGTTCTGAATAGGGTGTTAACCGTTAAGAGACTTGGTAAAACTTGCTACGAGCTTATGCATGGAAGGAAGCCCAACTTGTGTGGTCTTGAACCATTCGGGTCTCCTTGTTCGATCTTGAAGACAAATTCAAAATTTGGAGAAGTTGCCGATGAGGGAATCTTAGTCGGTTATGTTGTTGGGACTCCCAACAGGCGTGTCTTCAATACTTCGACTTGCAAGGTGGAGGTGGTATGTAACACTGACATCACAAGTTACCAACCGCCAAAACCAAGCAATGGACCTGCTGAGCTTTTCGACTATGTTAAGCTTTTTAAGTCGTTTAACGTACCGGATTTGGAGATTTCTGAAGAAGAAGAAAGAGCTGCGACGAAGATGATACTCGATGAGGAAGAAAATTTATTACAAAGACAGCTGATTGAAAAATGTCAACCTTCCTCATCAAACACTATCGGTACCCCTGCTGCCTCAACTGAAGAAGAATTTATCAATCCTTTTCACTCTCAGCATGAAACAACCATTGATGAGATCTCTTCTAATTTGGAAGATAATTTGCATGTCGGTTCTGTTCCGACCACGAGAATTCATAAAGATCACCCTCTGGATAATGTGATTGGTGATGTGTCCTCAGGTGTACAAACGAGAAATAGCTTGAATGAACATACCTGTGTTTATACAAGCATTAAGGAGACAGGAATAATCGATGAATGCCTGTATACCTGCTTTATAAGCCAGATCGAACCGAAGAATTATCAAATGGCTTTAAAGGACAACTCGTGGGTCGAAGCCATGCAAGAAGAGTTGGCTCAATTCGAGAAGATGGAAGTTTGGACTTTGGTTGAAAAACCAAAGAATGTGCATGCGATAGGCACAAAATGGGTGTTCAAGTGCAAGAGAGATGATAAGGGGATTATTATAAGGAACAAGGCGAGGCTTGTCGTGAAAGGTTTTAATCAACAAGAGGGGATTGATTATAACGAAGTGTTTGCTCCTGTCGCTAGGTTGGAAGCCATAAGACTGTTCTTGGCGTTTGCTGCTCATGAAAAGATGAAGGTGTTTCAGCTAGATGTAAAGAGTGCGTTTTTGAATGGGATAGTTGATGAGGTTGTGTATGTTGAGCAACCACCGGGTTTTCCTGATCCAGACTATCCAGATCACGTGTACAGGTTGAGCAAGGCGTTGTATGGGTTACATCAGGCACCTCGTGCCTGGTATGCTACTTTATCGGATTACTTGCTCGAGAATGGTTTTGAAAGAGGGAAAATTGATAGCACGTTGTTCTTCAAAAGAGATGGAAGCGACATCCTGCTGGTTCAAGTCTACGTGGATGACATAATATTTGCTGCATCAAAAGTCTCCATGTGTCAGGAGTTTGAAGCCGTCATGAAGAAATGTTTGAAATGAGTGCTATGGGTGAACTAACTTTCTTTCTAGGATTGCAGGTTGATCAGAGGAAGGACGGGATGTTCATTCATCAGACGAAGTATGTTCATGATGTGCTCAAGCGTTTCAAGATGGAGGATAGTTCTCCATATGATACTCCAATCTGCGTCAATCACAAATTGGGTGCTGAAGTAGACGGTGATGCAGATGTGGACCCAACTCAATATCGGGCGATAATAGGTTCTTTAATGTACTTAACTGCATCTAGGCCTGATATAATGTTTGCTGTTTGTCTTTGTGCACGTTTTCAGGCAAATCCAAAAGAATCTCATTTGAAAGGTGCAAAGAGGATACTGCGGTATCTCAAGGGCAAGCCGAAGCTGGGGTTGTGGTACCCGAGAGGAGGAGACTTGGAGCTGGTCGCTTACACAGACTCTGATTATGGAGGGTGCAATCAGAGTCGGAAGTCAACAACTGGAGGTTGTCAGTTTCTTGGTGGCAGATTGGTGTCATGGCAATGCAATAAGCAGACTTCAGTCGCAATCTCAACCTGTGAGGCAGAATACATGGCTGCATCCAACTGCTGCTCTCAGGTTCTTTGGATACAACAACAGCTGCGCGACTATGGTCTGAATTTCTTACTTACTCCTATTTGCATTGATAACACAGCTGCTATCTCAGTAACTAACAATCCCGTGAAACATAGTAAAACTAAACACATTGACATACGTCATCATTTCATACGGGATTGTGCTGAGAAGAAACTGATAATTCTTGAAAAGGTGGATACGCTTGATAATTTCGCTGATTTATACACTAAAGCGTTTGACAAATCCAGATTTCAAAACCTTCTTGAACTGAATGGGATGATCAATCCCGAGTAACCATGCTTTTCTTGTGTTATTAAAAAAAAAAAAAAAGAAAATTTGGGCGATTTTGAAAAACGTCACTAATCGCATAAAATTATGTCGGTTACATTAGCTTGATGGACTTGTCTTCGGATATGTTTTGGTCCTCATTTTCTACTTGTAGATTTTGAGAATAGCCATTAACCAGATTACTGATAGTGACCGGGGCGGTTTATGATGAGTTTTTCTTTCTTTCGCTTAAAATTAGTCGATCATACTTAGTTAGAAGGACACATACTAGTATGTGGTCGGTCCAGCTGATCCATTGGATCTTCGGGATAGCCGTTTACCTGAAGACTTTGTTTCGGTCGGGGCGATTTTTGTTTAAATTTTGAAAGAGAAGAAGGGAAATGAAATTACTTTTCAAGTCTGTTACTTCGTAAGAAGTTCGTTAGCTATGTTAAACGGAAAATTGATCCAACCTTGGAAAATGATAGATATACAAATTTTGTGTGCTTAACTAGTGAAGTTATTAGGCTTAAAAGGCTTTAGGACAATCATTGTATGTCAAGGTAACTTTTTATGGTGCGTAAAAGTAGAGGTGATACAAACTAATTTTACTTGATTTTTCGTGGAAACTCCTTAAGAGTTTTGCGTGTCTTCATATATATCTTTCCGAATGATAGGCAGAAAAGCGATTACCCAGTCATACACGAGCCCATGTGTGTTCTAATTCCCGTGAAGATAGCGTTTCAAGATACTGCAGTGATCCAGATTCGGGACTTGCAGTAAATTTCTACCTTGAAGTCTATGTTGAAAAAAAAAAAAAAAAAAATATTTGAAGTTATTGTAACATATTAGTGATGATAATATCAAGACTTTACAATCATTGAGTAAGAGAGAAGAACGGGAAGCAGATCAAGAATATTTACAACTTAATCAGACACTATGGGTCGAAGTCAATTCGGGGTGACTTGGGGAAAGCCAAATACGCTTTGAGGATAGATAGGAGGCATCAATATTTCTGAGTTGTTGCCCACTTAAATTTTAAGGATTAATTGAACCTAACTCGTATCACAGAAACGATGAAAACCATCTTAAGTATATTACCTGCTTACAACCTGTCTCTATATGTCATAATACAGCTAAACATGGATCTATGTGACAGTCACGTAGTTAGTATGATTCCTGTTCGGATCTTTTCTAAAACGTAGCAGTCCCTAGCAAGACTGAAATTTGATCCCTTATACTTTAAATTTTTACGTTTTTGTACTTAGATAATTTTATGTCTTTTTAACTGGTTACTTAGAATTGATCATGTTATTTATTTCTTCTAGGAAAGTTTTATAACTTAATTGGAAAATTGTTAAAATTATAAGGTTTGATTTTGTAAATATATAGGCGATGTTGTTGAACAGGCGAAGTTGTGGTTAACTTCGCCTAGGCGAAGTTATCCGTAACTTCGCCTGAATAACTCCGCCCATATATAAGGCAGATAAACAGTCAATCGGTTCATTATTCTCAGCGAACATATCCACAGTTACACATTCTCCGGCGAACTTGATATTTAACCTCGATTACGTGTTTTTATTCCGATTTTTTCACCGATCAAAGGTTCGGATGTTGTTTTATCATATATGATAAGGTCGTTCATGCTAATCAAGGGTCGTTTCGACCCGGTTATTAACCTCGAACCAATCGGTTTCGAAACCGATTCTCTTAACTTGCGTTTTTACGTGGTGAACACTAAACTGATCGTCAACATGTCTTTAAAACTTGTGTTTACGAGTGCTTTATCGTCTAAAACTAGCCGAAAACATCAACTGCACGTTGTTCCATGAATCTCACTGTCGCCGATTCAGATTCAGGCGAAGTTAGGGTTTAGGCGAAGTTATCTGTAACTTCGCCTGGAGCTTAAGTTCGCCTGTGGCGAAGTTATCCGTAACTTCGCCCGAAGCTTAAGTTCGCCTGAGGCGAAGTTATCCGTAACTTCGCCCAGAACTTAAATTCGCCTGAGGCGATGTTGTGATGAGGCGAAGTTAATTTTAACTTCGCCTAAGATCAATTTTACTTGGTATTATTTAGACGAACTTAAAGCTGAAGCGAAGTTGTTCCCAACTTCGCCTCAACTTTAACTTCGCCTATACAGACTTTATCACAACTTCGCTCATGGTAACAAAGCGAACTTGTGCTATGTCTTTGTGTCGTTCTAACTTGGTTGGTTTGTTGCAGATATGGCTGCGATAGCTGGTACTGGTGGTGCAGGAGGCAATGATGGTGACAATCAGAGACAGTTTTTCCCGGGTCACAATATGTACATTACTCTTGACCCGGAGGCGAGCGGTGTGGACGACTACCGCGAGATTATCACGTTCCTCCTGCGCTCGAGGATCTTTCATGCGATCACAAACACGCTGCCGATATCTCTGCCGAACATCGAAGACTTCTGGCAGACGGTAGAATATGATTGCCGTGTTGAGCCCCCGGTGATGAGAGCAACGGTGAACAATCAAGTAGTTCAGTTCAATTCTGAACAGATCCGGGTGGCGCTACGATTTGGAGAAGAGACACGAGACGATCCAACTGAGTTCGTAGCTCCTTTTCGTGATGGAGCGTTTCTTCGAATGGGCTACTCTGGTCCATTAGGAGACACCAAGAGGAGGAAGGGTTTCCTTCTAGACCAGTGGCGTTTCCTCATGCACGTTATGATCGTGTGCATGTCGGGGAGGAAGGCGGGCACAGACGGTATGGGTGCGACCATGCAGTCTGCTATGACTGCACTGACCTATAACAAGCGTTATAGTTTCAGCCAAATGGTCTTTTACGAGATAGACAGGCAAAGAAGGGCGATGTCTCGGGAGCGGTTCATCATGTACCCACGTTTTTTACAGATGATATTGAACCATGTGGCTCCAGCTCTACCTCAGAGACGCCCGATCAGATACGTCGAATCAGTGAGCAAACGTATCTTTGCTCAGTGCCGCACGTCAAGTGCGAGGAGCAATCCTGAACGTTGTCCCAGGCATACTCCTCTATTTGGGTTTTTAATCAATCCAGAGTATGTTCCTGCTGGTGGGGACGAGTTCAGAGATCCTCAACCGCAACAGGCAAGAGCATCTCAAGCTGTTCCTGCTCCTGCTGTGCCTGTTGCATCTACTGCAGAGGATATAGACCTTGACGCTGTTTTTGGAGGTCAAGGCTATTTTGACATGGATCATGTGGAAGAGGTGCAGGTCTCAGCTGCACAAAGTTTGGGGGTGAGTATGACTAGAGTAGCCACGTCGATGGCTGACTCCGATTTAGATGAGATTATGAATGAGGGGAGACGGCTGATGGTGTCTCGAGAAAGAACGATTGGGAAGAGGAAGAGAACAGAGGATGATGATGAGTCGGAAGAAGAAGAGGACATTCATAAGCTGATTAGAAGATCAAGACGGGAGAGGACAGGTGCTGGCATGGGAGCTGGAGAGACTTCAAGGACTGTACGATTTGCTCCGGCCGCACTGTCTGGTATGTCCATTGTTCCTTCTTCTGTACAGGTGACGAGTACAAGCGCTGTGGATGTTTCCGTGGTGGCTACATCAACGGCTGGCACTCCATCCATCATTGCTACCCAGACGTCGACTCCGGAGATCGTGTCTCTACCACCGCCAACGCTTACTCAATCGGTGGTAGCTGCTCGTTTTGTGGAGTCAACGGTCGTCACAGCTGCAGGGTTATCAGGTATGATACCACCTGCGGTTACGCCTGCTTCTGAAGTCTCGCCTTCGCCAATGTCAGACTCAGAAAGAATAGCTTCACTAGAGCGGAGCGTGGCAGAACAATCAAAGACTATTCAAAGCCTAGTGGAAGCAAATCAACTACAGGCATCCCTCCTGGTCGAGCATGGGAAAATCATAGATGCCTTGAAGGTGTTCTTGGCATCTCAGGAGGAGATGAGCTGTAAAGGCGACGAGCTCAGAACGAAGAAGAGGAATGACCGTGACGATGATCCCAATGCATCGAAAGATGCAGGTGGTGAGCTGCCAAGAACTTCTGAAGCTCTTGGTACTTCCACAGCTGAGGGGGAGTCTACTGACGTGGCTGGTGGTTCTGGTGATGATGTGGTGTTAGTTGAAGATGATGTTATTGATGCGCTGAAAGAGCTTGATGATGACATGTTCAGTGACGATGTTCTGTTTGATGAAGATGTGCTACCGAATGATATGATTGAGAAGATCGGTGAGCAGATAGAGATTGAAGATGGAATAGAAGAGGGGGAGATAGTAGAAGAAAACGTTGAACACGAGATCCCTGAGGTTGAGAAAGCCGACGTGAGTGTTGAGATGGATGAGACTGAGTGGGAGGAGCAGCCTAGGTGGAAGGAAGGCTGTGCTCATTGGTTTATCAAGACCAAGAAGCCTGCTGTTCCAGCCATGTTCAAGAAGAGCTATAACATTAAAGGCTATGCTGAGTCTAAGAAGGGAATCATATGTTGGATTTATGATGAATAGATCAAGTTGTTTGTGGTGAAGCGTTATGATGGCATTCAATACTTCAAGAGAATGTTGAGATCTTTCAACACGTTGCCGGAATGCGAGGTGAAGGATTTGGCCAGGTTGGGCCTGATAAACAGAAGTGACAACAATATGGCGAGAATGATTGAGAAGATTATGTGGAAAGAAGGCATAAAAGAAAAGAAGTTTGAACTATTAAAGCCACAAAAGGGAAAGCTCGTGGAGGATACAGAGAGGGGATTGAGAGCAGATGGCAAGCCATGGATGGTGATGAAGTACAAGCCGATCTGATGCATCAAGGAGGTTCCGATGAAGAATATGCCTCAAGATGTGTTGAAGAATCTAAAATGGTGGTACGTTGACTGCCAGACTGCTGAAGCTGTGATGGAAGATGAAGATGAACAAGAGATCCTTAGAGTTTACGACCCGATGCACCTTGTAAACTTGTCGCAAGCTGATCTGAAGATGCTCAACGAGAAAAAGATCTTTTATATTCCAGCTTGGAAGGATGAAGCAAGAAAGTATCAACGAGTTGTGACGGTATGTGTTAGAGAAGGAGTGCACGCATGAAGATACAGGATTACAAGACAAGAGCTGAAAGATCAAGATATGAAGCTACTGCCAAGGGGGAGTCTGTTGGTGCATAGATGTCAGTAGTTCATATGTATAAAGTCTGTAATCGAGTCTGTAATATTGTTTATGTAATTGTTTGTGTAACAGCGAAGTTGTTGACAAGTTCTCTTAAGCGAACTTGTTAACCAAGCGAAGTTGTTGACAAGTTCGCCTAGGCGAACTTGTTCAACGAGCGAAGTTATAGACAACTTCGCCTGAGGCGAAGTTGTCATGTATTTAAGTAGTTTAACTGTTTACGGTTAATGGTTAATCAGTTGGTCAGTTTGTGCTTTGGTTGATCGAGTTCAGTTACGTGTGAGTCTATTGACGTGAGTCTGTAAGTAACACGATCCGAGTTATCAATATAACGTGAGTTTTGTTCGTATCGTGTGTACGTGTGTTTGTGTGATTATATTCTACGTCCGTAACGATCTACACAGGGATTCCGCAGCTGTGTATATCGGGATATCTCGTGTGATCCGTCCAGGGAACCTACATTTTCCCTTATCAAGATAGGAATTATGTCTGTACATCTTGTGCACACATCAGATCTTGTTGACGAAGCACAATTAGACCATATAAAGAAATCACATTTTTGCCCTAAAAGTTGAAAAAAATATAGGGTTTATGGTCAACAATTGTAACCTAAAGATGAATTCCAACTTTATTTGCAATTTCACTAACCTGAGATGCACAATTGTAGAACCTCGGACCTGGATTTTTGGTGGTGCTTGATGTTCTTTGAATGGCTTCAAATCCACAAAAACAATAAACCTGAGATCGATTGCTTCTGTTACTGGATGTGGTGGTCCTCGATGAGTTTTCTTCCATGGTGAAAAAGGAGTTTTTATTGAAAACAAAACTAGATATATAAGTATATATATATATATATATATATATTGGAGGGTTTAGAAAGGAGTTGTTGTACATATGCTTTTTATTACCGTTTTAGGATATTTATATATGTCTTTGTACAGTAGCGGGTTGCAAGCGTAACAGACTCTTTTGAACAATTATATTACATATTTTAACCTAATTGATTACACGCATTTTTAACAAAGAAAGATGAGAACCATTAATCTATATTTACCATTCATCAAAAGATACATCACAAAAGTACCCTTAATTACAATACATAAAACATGTTAAGAAAGCATTTTAAGATAATATATATTTACCATTCATCAAAAGATGTCATACAAAAAGTACCATTAATTACAATACATAAAAAAAACCAAGACCAGCAAAGCTAACATCACCATCACTCTGCCTTATCTACAGTCTCCACCCCCATCTCCTTAAAACTCATGTTGGTTGACACCATAGTTATGGTGTTAACCAGGGTCTCACACACTGAGTCGTAGCATTCAGACTGTTGTTGCTGATAATCAGCAACCATTGCTCGAAACTCAATGTCGTCTTCCTACAACATGAGGTTATAACAGGATTGGAAGGTGTTTGTTCTTTCCCAAGCGAGTCTAGCCCTAATTTCTTCGACTGTCTTCAACAAAGTGTCGTCTTTCTCTTTCTGAAAATCCATCGTTTTTTTCACGATGGCCTTCACGGTGTTCTCAGAAGAATTAATGTTGAGTATATCTTTCTGAAACTGTTAGTGTGATTGAATAACCAAACGTAATGTAGTTAAGTTTGATTTGTAGTAAGATATAGTAAGATCTAGTAAGATATAGCTTAACTTTAATGTAGGCTATCATTACCATAATATTTTTCCCGGCATTTTTGACAGTTGACGTATAAGTGTGATCAATTAATTCTGACAGGTGATATAAATGCAAGTAATCTCTAGATTAAACAAAAACACATGAGACAAATTGTTGCGTTTCCCAAGCGTGGGACACCCTTTTGGTTTTTTATTACAGTTACTGTTCGTCTGTGAGCATTTTGGTTATATATACCTACACCACATTTGTGAAACTCATATACCTACATAATTTTAAATTATTTTTTTTTGTTAATAATGGATTGCTCGTCATCATCATCATCATCATCATCCAGATCCTACAAGGCTGCCCTCAGAAGGCGAATTGAGGCTCAAATCGAGGTAGATAAAGCTTGTCGGGAAACTCTTACTGAAGAATTTGTAAAGACTAGCAACAGCTTGGATGCCATGGATCTCATTACAAAAGCTCTTACTCGGATGCCCGCTAGTTGTATCCGAGATCTTGCTGTTTTGTTTATGGTTGATGTTGGACAGAGAGAGCTTGACGAATTAAAACTTCCTGGGCAAGGCAATTCTTGAACTGAATTGCTCAATGGAATTGAAGTTGAAGTTTCTTATGTCACTCAGAGATTAGTAGTAATAAAATTTGTATGTTTGTGATGGTGTGTTTATATGTGTGTTTTGGTAATAATAAAATTTTTATGTTTGTGTTAAAACACTGATTCAACATGTAACTATTATCTTAAAATGCATTACAAACTGATAACAAAAGACTAGAGATCTCCATAAGTCCATATCATAACAAGTATCTTAAAGTACATAGCATGAAATCATTCAAATTTGTTGTTGCCTTTTCTTAAGTTCATCAATCAACTCTTCTCCGGTTAAACGAGTGTCGTCATCTTCATGGAATAGCAGTGCATTCTTGATAAGAGTATTTCTGTTTCGGTTTATATATCCAAGAGGAGAATTTTGCACAAATACTTTGACCTCAAACCTTTTAGCTGTATTTGTTGTATAGGGCCTTCCTTTTTGAGATTACACCCCCATGGTCTCTTCCCATCATATTTATCCATGTGTCTCATACCAAAAATGCCACAATCTATTCCATTACTTTTTGTTTTCCATGACATCTTCAATCTATTGATTGTTGCTACTTGGATTTGCTGAGTAATGAGGTGTTTGATTGTTTTAAGATACATGCAAAAGACGTTTCTCTACACAAAATAAAAAGCAATTTAAGTATTTTGACAATTTTTATAACAGGTATGTATGTTTTATGGGTTAAAGGTATTTATGTTTACCAGTATATCAGGAGTCTTTCCGTATCTTTCTTCAAAATTCGCTCTAATTGCTTTTGATTTGTCCTCTAAGCTTTTAAACTTTGCATCAGCTGGTATTTCTTGGTTTGCACTGTTGTCAAGTAAGTCTATCACTCTTGTTTGAAGATTGAAGGCAACCACAATGAAATGATCGTGTTGTAGAATTGGCACGAGCACTATATCAACCTCCTTGAGTGATAGAATTCCACTCCTTGCCATTTCTCTTGTCATGTTGTTTGAAACCCTTCCAGTCTTTCTTTATCTGTGTAACCCCTTGACTCGGAATAATGGTCACTTGTCTGTATATTAATTAAAATGCAGATGATTAAAGCGTTTATTTAGCGTTTTCTAATAGTACAAACAAAATAGATTAATTTGTACCAGCAAATTGCTTGAAGCAAAGAATCTGAATGGTGATGCTGCAGATTTTTTCTTTTCTTCATAGTTCATTACTTCACTGAATGCATCCATTGCATTGGCTCGGATATAAATGCCATGAAAGAAGCTTTCAAAGACCACCTTGAAGTTTTCTGTGTGAGTGGACTTGTAGACCTCATCCCAGATGTCTCCAAGACAAAAAAAATATATACTCTGAAAGTATTTCTTCATCTTCTGTGACACTAGCGGATGCGTCAACCTCTCTCAGAAGATATGGAGAGTTCAGGCTATCACTTGTTGACAATCCGGTGTCAACTATTCAACATAAAACAACTCACATTAAATTTGACTGAAATTAATTGTAACTATAAGTAAATACCTTATTTGCCCTTTTGGTTTTTATTTATAATTACATACCCTCTTTTGCCCACGCAACCACTGTATTAACAACTTCATCAATATCTGCGCACGAGACATTGTTTTCTTGACCTGCATCACCTGCATCATTTTTTACGACAGACAAAGATGTAATATGTTCAACTGTGATTATAATTAAGTTGGTATATAATTAAGCTGGTACATACATGATATACCTTTCTGAGCAGCCACTGAACCACCATCACCAACATCTGAATCAACTGCATCACACAGATGTAATAAGTTTAAAAGAATAGCATAAGTGTTTTAAGAGCGTTTTAACTATACTAATAATTAATTTAACTCAAATACCTTTTAGAGCAGCCACTGGACCACCAACACCAACATCTGAATCTTGTGTTTTAGGGACCACATTATTAGTGAATCTGTTTTCCCATTCACAACATCTAGCAAAGATATTCTCATTTTATGGATGTCTATCCTTTCCTTGACGGACCAACTCGTTGATCTCGGAGCAAATCTTATCAAATTTCTTCAACTTGTTATCCATTGCCTTATTCCAAGACTGTAAAAAGAAAATATAGTTTGGGTTAATTCAAAAACATTTTCAATTTATCCCAGCCAGTTGTAATAGAGTTAAATAATAGTCAACAAGCACGATAGGCATTTGCAAACTTAAAGGTGAATAATCGCTTACATAATCATCCAAATCTTGTTCAGCTGTTTGATCGGCATTTTCTGTTTCAGATGCACTTTGACCATCTGTTATTTAATTACATATAATGTTATATTACATAAAATGCATGTAGAGATAAGAGATATGAGAGTTTTTTACAAGAAAATAACAAGTTTAATACCATGTTCTTGTTTCTCCTCAGCTGCAGTGTTTTCTTCAACTCCAGGCTTACCGGCAGCACTAACCGTCACAGCAGCAGTAGCAGCAGCAGCTGCAGTAGCAGGCTCATCAAGTCTCTTCCCGGCAGCACTAACTGTCACAGCAGCAATATCAGCAACAACAGCATCAGCAGTCTCATCAAGTCCCTTCCCGGCAGCACTAACAGTCACAGCAGCAGGAGCAGCAGCCGCATCAATCCCTTTCCCGTCAACACTACACGTCACAGCAGCAGCAACAGCATCTTCTTCTAAGGGATGACCATTATTCTCCAAGTATTTTTCCATCTTATTAAGAGTAGTTGTTGTTATGTAGTTGACTGCAGGCGTTGTGACGGGAGTCCCAAATAGACCATATTTTTTCTGGTATTCATGCGTGTAAAGCATCACAAGGAAGGTGATCGGACTGTTGTATTGAACGTTGATACCTTTCCATTATTCCTTTGTCGTTTTCAAGTTTTCAATAACATAGCTGCACCAGTCCATATTTGGAATATCGGAGGTTTTATCAATTGCGGCGATGAATCGTTGATTGACTGTTGTTGATTTTGTCACAAATTCTATACAGGTGTTGACCAACACAAGGAAATTAATCTTAAACAGTTCACCAACTCCTTGATCCGCGGCCAGTTTGTCTTTCACATTCTTTATACTTATTCTTGTACTTGTCGGGAATTGAGATTTGAACAAATCTGTAGTAACATCTTCCCCCAATCTTGGTCTATTCTTGCCTAAAACAGGAATCTTACCCATTGGTATCCCCAACACTTCATGTACTTTTTGTGGTGTTATCTTAATAACACCGCTCCCAATGTTCAATTCATTTAAACGGTTATTATAGTTCATGAGCAACCAATATCCCAAAGTTGTTGGAGTTTGGGTTACTTGAAGTCTTAACATTGACCCGAAACCCATTTCTTCTACACAAGTTCTTTGGGCAATGGTCATTGCCTTCACTGTATCAACAATATTAATAGGTGCACACCTATTCATCAACCTTTTGTCTACAAATTCAACAAAAGGTTGTCCCCTCTCGGCTGGCTTCTTTTCTTTAACGGCTCTCTTTTTTGGACGCTGAAAGTCCGGGCCGGAGGTGCTGGGTTCCACCTGTTTCCGCTTTGACAACAACCTGTTGATTTTTGTGTCAAGGTCTAAATCAGAATCTGCTTCCACAACATGTTTTGTTTTCCCCACCGGAGCAACTTTTTTAGTCTTCCTTTTATCAGTCTTGTTTTTTTCTTTAACGGCTCTCTTTTTCGGACGCTGAAAGTCCGGGCCAGAGGTGCTGGATTCCATCCATTTCCGCTTTGACAACAACCTGTCGATTTTTGTGTCAAGGTCTGAATCAGAGTCTGCTTCCACATCATGTTTTGTTTTCCCCACCGGAGCAACTTTTTTAGTCTTTCTTTTATCAGTCTTGGTTTTTTCAACAACTGAATCACATATATACAATAAAATACGGGGGTAGGGGATATCAACACGAATCACAAGGAAACACAAAACTCTTATAAAACATCACAGTGATAAATTCTCATACCAAAGCCATAACACGCTAATCATACGCATATAACATCCTTTAATATTATACATAGATTTAAAAAAACAAGGATATGTATTACAACAACAACACGCTTATCAAACGTATTATTACATAAGAAGATTCAAACAAATGCTTACATTTTAAGATTAAGTAAACCTAAAACGCTAAAAAAAATCATAAAGTAACACCTGTTCTATCTTCATTCTGAGACCTATCGTGCTTTTGCTCTGTCCTTGGTTCCGTTCCAGAAGTAGATGAGTTAGGGTTCTTCATTTTGGTTCCGTTCCAGAAATAGATGAGTTAGGGTTCTGAGACCTATCGTGCTTGTACTTGTGCTTGTGCTTCTCTGTAGAAACGAATCGTCGACGGTTCCATAAGTAGATGAGTTACGTGGGTAGTTATTTGACCCTTATAAAAGAAGGCGCGTGCTTTTAAATTTTAATCGTACGGTAGTTATTTGACCCTTTTAAAAGAAGGCGCGTGCAAAATATATATATATATATATATATATATATATATATATATATATATATAATATTAGTGGGTGGTGGTGGGTTCAGGTGGTCATGATGGTGGTGGACGGTGGCGGAGGTGCGATGGTTCGTGGTGGCGGATGTGTGGTGGTGGTGGGCAGTGGGTGGTGGTGGCGGAGGTCTGTGGTGGTGGTAGGTAGTGGGTGGTGGTGGTGGATGGGTATAAATAAATGTATATATATTTATATATAATATTAGTGGGTGGTGGTGGTGTGGTGGGTGGTTGTGGTGGGTGGTGGTGGAGTATGGTTAGTGGTTGGTGTTGGGGTCGTTGTGGCGAATGTGGGCGGTGGTGTGTAGTATGATTGCGGATATGTAATACATGAGACAATGACGGTGCTATCCCGTATGATGACCATGATGATTGGCCCAATTATGACGAGACGATGCTAATATAACAACCTGGGTTGGTGGTGGTTATCATATTGATGTTGCTAACCTATATATACGGTTTGCTTACACCAACCCATACGATGGCGACTGTACCTCGTACGACGAGCATGACGTCTATGATGATGATCATACATATATATATGATGAGGACCAATTATATGTACCTATATGACAATACGCCACACAGGCGTGCGCGCACACACACACACATATATGTTGATGATAATGGTGACACCAATGTTTAATGACATGTAACCCGTATGATCGAAGACAACCATGATAACGTATACGATGGTCATACTGATGGTAGCATGTACGACTGATGATGTCGTTTGATGACGACAACAATTCATAAGATGGTGCCGACAGTGATCGCTAATATTGGGCGTTTTGTTTATGATAACCCATACGATGCTGAGTACATCCCGTACATGGCAATCGGATGATGACGATGATGCTGATGATGATGATGGAGATGTGTGACGATGATGACGACAGTGATAGCGAGATATATGTTTGAGCTCGTATGATCAACACCGACTACGATAGCCTATACAATGACCACATTGATTACTCGCACGTCTGATGATGATGCCGTTTCATGGTGATGGTGATCGATGATTATGATGATGATAACCACTATAATACATGATAACGATAATAACTTTATGATGTTGATAATCATCATAACACATATGGTGATGATGATAACCTAGAAGATGATAATGATACAAAGTTGTAAATCTTATCCAGAAAATCTTACTAACAGTTAAGATAATACTTAAATAATGGATAAAATTTTAAATTTATTTAAAAAATACTATTTGATAAACGAACTCCTCTTTTAACGAAATTTAATACCGGAGTGTTAGTAAAAAAAACTAAAAGTAAATGTTTTTAAACTATTTTTAAAAGGTTATAAAACAAAAAACCAAAATATATAAATAATTAAATGTTTAGAAATAAATAAAACCAAAATTCAAAACCCTTTTAACTTCAGAACCCTTTTAACTTCAAAACCCTAAATCGACTTCTACTTCGCTTTACTGTAATTCGTAGACATCGCTTTACTGTAAGAACATAAAAATGCCACGTCTCAATAATGGAGTTAAGTTCCTGGTAGATATCGACAGCGATTCCATGAGTAGGATGGTATGTTAATATTGTTATCTGGTTAATTTTTTTTATGAAACATTTTACAGTTTTGCGACAAATACATTCTAAGAGCATTTTTTTATGTTACTTATAGCTCATTCCTAAAGTGTTCAATCAATGTTTGCTGACATGAAATCGAATGCCGACTGTTGTTTGATTTACGATCAAAATGGTAGAACCTTTTCTGTTGTTATAATCAAAGTACTTGATGACTTTTATTTTGGAACCGGTTGCACTAAATTAATCAGAGAATGTTGTATAGAAGCTGGAACATATGTTGTTTTGAGATTAAACCAAGATCTATGTTGAATATGTTTACTTTCAAAAGAAACGTAAATGATCAATCCGGTACTAGGATATGTATTCCAGTCAGAAACCGACACGTCCATTACTTGGTAAGTTTTAATTTATGTTTTTAATGATTGTTTCCAAATTCAAATGTCCTTTAATTAACATGTTTAATAGGATTTCCCTGAGTGGTACGTGATTCAAGAATTTGGTGACAATTACATGAATTCGCTTTTTGAGCTTATTGCTCCAGATAGATATATGTTTAAAGTTTCATGTCTTAGGGATGGAATGGGTTGTAGGCTAGAGGATGGATGGAATGAGGTTTTTAAACAAACCAACTTGAAAGGTGGCTCGTTTGTTGTGTTTGAAATCATTTTAGATAAGACATTTCATATTAATGTCTTTCATGAAGATGACATAGAATTTATCCTTCTTGGTCCAAATCAGCTGTTTCTCAACTATCAATCAAGCAATCAAGGTAGTTCCTCCCAAAACCCAATTCATCTTGATGAGTAAAATGATGACTCTAAAATCGTCTTCCACATGAACGTCACCAAGAAATTGGTAAATTGAATTTTTAAATTTCTTTTTTATTTACAAGTATATTTGAAATTTGCTTTTCACATCGTCTTCCGCGTCACATTGCCACCAAGATTGATGCCTATGATGGAATGCCAATCACTTTGGTCAATCCCGAAGGTCGTAAAAAGAAAATGAGACTTCATGGTGAACTGTCGGACCTGAACTTCAGATATCGGTTACCAAAATGGAAAAAATTCAAGGTGGAAAATGAAATACAGATTGGTGATAAGTGCAGATTTGAATATGACTTCAATGAAGCTACTTTGTTAGTTTCAAAAGTTGATTAGTGATTTGGTGATGTTTGGAACATTTTGGAAATATTTGGTGATGTGTTTGGTGATTTTTGGAACATTTGTGATTTGGTCACTTTGGGTAATATTTGTATGGTTGTATTGTTACACTTTTTAGTTTATTGTGTTGAATGTTGGTTGGTTAATTAGCTTTTAAATGCTTTAATTTTATAGTTTTTTATATCATCTATTTTGTTATTCACTCTTATTTTTGTTTCATGGAATGTATTGTAATGGTGCCTTTTGTATGAAAACTTTTAATGAATGATAATTATGGTTAAATCTAAAAATAAAACAAAAACACTTTGTTAAAAAACACTATTACGCTTGTCACGCGCTAATGTACATAAACATATATAAATATCCTAATACGCAATACACGCTTATCCAACCATCTTCTGGTAAAGTGCCTATTTTCAGCCACAGGTTCTCTGCCGTAAAAACTATGCCAATAATTAATTAAAAGGGAGGCAAAACTCAAAAAGCTCCAAAATATTGGCTCCAAATATTCAAAAACTCCAAATTACATTTAACAATCCAAAAATCAAGTTACACTCCAAATTATTAAAAATTTTCCACTCCACAAATCAGCCAAATTATTAAAAAAACAATCGAAGATGAAGCTTATAGATGAAAGAATCGAAGAAGAACGCTACTCCGATGAGGAAGCCAACTACGATGACGACGCTCAATCAGACGACACTGAAGGCTACTCCTGCGAGGAAGCCAACGACGACGACGACGGTCAACCAGACGATGTTATAGGGACGATGGTTATCGAACCCCTCAACAGTTTGGAGACTATCGAACCCCTCAACAGTTTTGCTACTACGAAAAAACCTACAAGGGGTTGACGAGGTTACCTAAGCTGCGTACCCAATATGCAACTTCTGGTGGTGTCAAACTGGCAGTGGAGTTTGATAATCTGGGTAGGTTCATTGGCCAAAACAGATCAAAGTTTGCAAGTTTTTTAGGGGATGTTGTAAGGGAAATAGTTGGCTTGAGACATTTAAGTTGGAGGGAGGTCACAAAGGAGCTTAGAGATAAACTGTGGGAAAAGATAACGGTTATTCAGAAATATTTCTATTTGTGCATTTTATATTTTGAGATGTAATTTACCTTTACTGTATTATATTATGCAGAAATATTTTGAGATTGAGGCTTGTCGCAGGCCTTCTGTGATGAATCGGCTCGGGCACCTTCTTCGGGATTTCAGAAGAAAAATGTATGCCAAATACATTATGCCGAACATCGGTAAACCTCTGAAGCTGAAGGCGATACCCAAGGGACACAGGACGATGATCAGGCAAGAAGACTGGGATCGCTTCGTTGAGTACACACAATCAGAGAAGTTTCAGGTATAAATCCTCTACTCTTCAAACGTAGATTGATCGACTATATATGGTTTATGTTTTTTGTTTAAATATAATGAAATGATTATAATGTGTGGTTGAAGAAAAAATTGGCTTCATCAAAGGGAGCTCGAGCAAAGAACGTTTTTGATCATCACATGGGACGAGGGGGTTATACCTACCTTTGAGAGAAACTGGTAATCACCGTCAGCTGCTTTCTCTCTAGTTCAATGATTTGTTGGTTATGTGTCTAACGCATGACCGTCAGCTGCTTTCTCTTGAATATTTTACAAGGTCAAAAAGAAGGAAATTGGACTGGATGAGATCCCCGGCCGTGCATTAATGTGGATGAAAGGAAGGGAGGACAAAGATGGTGCATACAAGAATGTTGTTGTCGAAGGCGTGGCAACCAAATTAGTATGTTTTAGTATTAAACTTTTTAAATCATGTAAAAGTCAATTCATTGCCTTATAATGGTGTCAAAAAAACTTGAGCTGTATAACTTGTTTCAACACTTTATGTGGATATATAAGCGTGTTACAAGTGTATTAGAATATTTGTTTTCTTGCAGGTTGAGCATGAGGAGCAGATCGCCTCCGAAGCCTGGCACTTCAACCGTGCACAGATGTCGTCACCTTAGTGCTTGGCAAAGAGAAATGTGGGTTTTTAAAAGGGATTGGGTACGGATTGACAACAGGTAAATATTGGGGTGTGAATCGGGTAAAAGGCTCGTTTAAGCAACGGATTGCCCAACTTGAGCATGAGGCGGTGCAGAGAGATGTAGTGGTGAACAGGTTGTCGTCTCTACTTGAATCCACGAATGCTATGCTAGCAATCCGTGAGAAGGAACGGTTAGCATTTGACCGCTTCTCAGGTGAGGCTGTGCAACAAGAATCCGCTTCTTAGGTAACCATTTGACAGTTTGATTGATTTGTTTAAATATATAACTTTCCATGTGAGTGTGCTGATTTTGCATAAGTTAATTGTAGCCCAAGTCTGCGGATAAAATAGTTGTCAAAACGCTACCCGCTCCCCATATCGCGACATCAGTAAGTATTTGACAATTTCAGTACCTTTGATAATTCGTTTCCAATGTGAGTGTGCTCATTTTCTATTACCGAATTGCAGGCCAAGTCTGTGGAAAAAAGTGTTGACCAGACGGTACCCGCTGCCCATATCGCGACATCAGTAAGTATTTGACAATTTCAGTATTTTTTATAATTTGTTTCCAATGTGAGTGCTCATTTTCTATTTATCGAATTGCAGGCCAAGTCTGTGGAAAAAAGTGTTAACCAAACGGTAGTCGATCCCCATAGCGCGACATCAGTAAGTATTTGGCAGTTTCAGTTTTTATATTTTATAACCTAATAAGTCCAAACAATTCCAATTTCTGTTATATTACCAATGAAGCCTGTAGAGAACAATGTTGACCAAGCATCAACACAACTACACCACACTCTGGATAGTAACGGCTCGAAAAAACCATCAGTAACTATTTGGCAATTTCAGTTTTTCCTTTAATTGTTGATTGATTCATTGAATGGTTTTTAGGTAAAACGGAGAAGCCGTAAAAGAAAAGTTGATGTATCTACGGATGAAGCTTCCCAACCTGCTGAAATAAAGGCATGTGCTGCGTGAAACATTGTTAATTTCCCACCAACATGGGTATATACTTATATATTGACTTCAACTAAGCCATCTTAATTTCACATGCTGGTTTATAGGTGTATGAGTGTCGTTTGTGTGTGCATGACAAGCGTAACAAGGTGGCAAATGGTAAAGTTTATTGGTCACCGGTTCCACAACAGTTGCAAGGAAAAACAATCCCGGAGGGTTGCTATAAAATTAGTATTGATGGAGCCATAATGGAACAAGCAATTATTCCATGTGAGGCAGGTGAAATTACGACTGTTGGCAACGCAATTGGTACTTTCGTTGCTTGGCCAGAACACCTAATCGTATGTGACGATGAGGTTTGTTCCCTTTTAACTTAACCGAACAAATATCTATGTTCTTTTTGATTTAGCTTAAAAAATGAACACTTGTGTTCGTTTATGTTCGTTTGTTTATAATCTAAACTAACGTAATTGAACAAAGATAAACAAACATAAACGAACTTCCCGCCGAAAGGTTCACGAACAGTTAAACGAACGTTCGGTATGTATGTATGTATGCATACTATTTTGTTCTATTCGATTACAAAATACGACATTAATTATACATATTTGTTTTTCATATTCTGTTGTTCCAGCTACCACCACTCCCGTCCTCAAAAGAACCAGACAGAGCTGGCAAGAAGGCAAAGGCAAAGTACACAACGATAGACCGGGTGACCAAACAGAAGACAAGGAGCAGTGCCAAAAAAACAAATGCCTTAGCTAGTATATAGGTAGTCGTTATTTCTGTATTTTATAAGATATTTTGCATATACATTTGCTTAAGTGAATATTATTGTTAATATAATAATTTTGTTTTGTTGCTTATAGCTTTTTTATATTACTGCACAAAAAATAAAAATAATTATATATTGCCTAATTACACACAATTTGACCACATAGAACACATTAAATAGGTATGGCCAAAAGTAAGACAATAGCCACACCTGAAATTACAAAAATTAGAGTCTATAAATGACCATTAGCCACAACATAAAAATTTTTGTGTGACGAAAAGTTTGACAATAGCCACACTTTAAATTACGAAAAGCATTATGTGTGACAAACGGTAAGACAATGGCCACGATACAAACTACAAAAGAGTGTTTGAGTGGCAACTTCACATTTTTAGCCACATTGACAACAACCTACAGTGGCTAAAAATGATATTATTAGCCACACAGTACCTCACTATGTGTGACGAAAAGTTTGACAATAGCCACACTTTAAATTACTAAAAGCATTATGTGTGACAAACGGTAAGACAATGGCCACACCACAAACTACAAAAGAGTTTTTGACTAGCAAGTTCACATTTTTAGCCACATTGAGAACACCCTCCAGTGTCTATATGATATTTTTAGCCACACAGTACCTCACTATGTGTGACGAATGGTTTGACAATAGCCACACTTTAAATTAGGAAAAGCATTATGTGTGACAAACGGTAAGAAAATGGTCACACCACAAACTACAAAAGAGTTTTTGACTAGCAAGTTCACATTTTTAGCCATATTTATAATAATCCCCAGTGTCTATAAGATATGATTAGCCACTCAGAATTTCAATATGTGTGACGAAAAATTTTACAATAGCCACACTTTATATTAGGAAAAATATTTTGTGTGACAAACGATAAGACAATGGCCACACAATAATCTACAAAGGAGATTTTGAGTGGCAAGTAAACATATTTAGCCACTTTGAATGTAATATCTAGTGTCTATATCATATAATTAGCCACCCTATTATTAAATTTAAGTGGCCATTTCTTTGCTATATTCACACGGTATAGATCACAATAGCTTAACACAAATCTATTGGCCACACTAAAATAAAATTCGTGTGGCTGAAACATAAATTCATGTGGCTATATAGATGAAAGGGTCACTCATAGTAAATTGACATGTGGCCATTTTCTACTATTTAGCCACACTTATTGGAGAGGCTTCTTGATGGCCAGCAACTAATGTCTATACCCTTTAGCCACACTTATTACCACATAAGGCCACTAAAAACTGTGTGTGGCCATATCATACCCAGGGTGTCGCGACCTTTGGCCACATATGACCTGAACCAAATGTGTGTGGCTAAAGGCCTACGGCCACACTTTTTTCGTGTGGCCGAAGGTCAATTTTCACGTAGTGGTGTGTGTGTGTGTGTGTATATGATATGTTTAAAAATTTAAATGGTAATTAAATTTCATGGTGCGGCCCGATTTTATACGACCGGTTTTTGGTATAAACCATAAGCCAAATCGTTCGCTATGCTATAAAAATTTTGAAACCAACCAGCCGAAAGTAACGGTAAAAAAACCGACTGTGAAACTAAACAGATGAACGGTTTGAAACCGAACCGTGAACATCCCTAATTGTGGGCTTTCAATATACACCAAAACGAGGTAAGAATTACTACATGGATCACTTTCACCTTCTTAAGTGGGTAGCCGGTGTACTTGTATAACTCCAGTAAATCCTTAACTAACTAAGAACACGTATATTGAAGGAATCTTCAACCATTAGGAGAGGATCTGCCAGTGGTGGACTAGACTCGAAACCGAGGGGTAGCGCTCAAAAAATTTTTCCCCCATATTTCATACAATGTTAACAAAACAAATATAAAAAACATGACAACAAATAAATTTAAACTAATCGGGTTAACGAACCAACAGTGACAGATCTAGGTTGGGCTGTAAATATCTCCTCTTCGGTTTTTGATAGCTTGAAACCGAGCCATTACATCTTCATCATTTACTTTATCAAACGTTTCTCTTTCGGCCGCACAAACTAAAACATTGTTCAAATATTCATTACCCATTCGATTGCACAAGTCCGTCTTAATAAGCTTCATTTTAGAGAAACATCTTTCAACGGTTGCAGTTGCAACCAGTAAAACCAACGCTAGCTTCAATATTTGATAAACCAAAGGAAAAGTTGTGTGTTTCCGGGTCACCATTACACGAGCAAGATCACCCATTCCACCCAGTTTTGCAAATTTAGCTTCTTCCTTTAAAGTGTAATAAAAGGTCGTAAGATCACCCGAAATACACTCTCTTTCTTCGTTAGTAAAATCATTCAGATACATCTCTGAAAAAACCACTATCTTAGATATGTCAAACTTGGAAAACGAATCATAAGGATTTAAACCCGACATATTTTCTAACAAACTAGTTGAGACCTCACTAAATCTATTTCCAAGTTCTTGAATTTGCATATCCAAGACCGTGTTAAAAACTTCAACCTCAAAATGATGTCGATTAGTAATGACATACTTCCAATTTCTTCGATTACCATAACTTCCCATCATATCTAACATCTTAATCTTGTCAAATCCGGTTTGTCTTAGATTATACAATGCTTCATTTGTCTCGCTTATCAACTTAGACGCTTCTAACAAATATTGACTTTTTTTTTGAAGATGTTTTGATAAAGAATTTGTGAGGCCTAAAATTCCGTCCAACAAGTGTATATAAAACACAAATTTAAGAGTCCTAAAATATGATAGAATACCTTTCGCATTAGATTTTTGTTGCACACTCTCTCCATCTAATTTAATAAATGTAAGTATCTCAACAACTTCCGGAAATAATTTTAACAAACCTATTATTTTTCTATGATGAGAACCCCATCGCATGTCTCCGGCTTGTGCAAGGGAAACCTCTTGATTTAATCATTTTCCTGTATTAATCTCACCAAGAAGAATTTCATTTTTCACCCTCTCTCTTTTTAACTCCAACATCATATCTTTTCTTTTGCAAGATGCACCAACCGTATTAACAACCATGCCAAGAGATTCATAAATATCTTTAACATCGATATGTTTGTTTTTGCAACAGCCACAATCACTAACTGAAGTTGATGAGCAAAACAATGTATGTCATGTGTTGATAGATTATCTCTTAAAATCAAAGCTTTTAATCCATTAAACTTTCCTCACATGCTGCTTGCGCCATCATAACCTTGACCCCTGACCTGTGTGAACAATTATAAACTATAAGTATAAGATACATATATAATATATTTTATTTAATTTACTTGATCAATGCTCAACTGGTTATTTGATAATAAAGAAATGATGGATTCTTTAAGAGTTGCAAAAGATGTATTATTTACGTGAGCAACTCCAATTAAACTCTTTTTAACAACTCCACATTTATCAACATATCTCACAACTATGACCATTTGTTCTTTTTGAGACACGTCACTAGACTCATCGGCTAACTACCCAAACACATCATCTTTAAATTTTTCACAAAGCCTTTTGGTTATTTCTTTCGCAAAGTGCCCAATCGAGAATCTCTTTCTCTATGATTGAGCTGTTAACTTATTATTCTTTTTTGCATTCCCTAAACAATACTTACCAATATCCGGGTTGTTATGACAAATCAACTTTAAAATCGCAAGAAAGAGCCCTTTAGAAAAAGAGTCTTCAGATTCATTATGACCACGAAATGAAAAACTATTTTCTAACATGAATCTCGAACTACAAACAAAATCCAATTATTGATACCAATTTGCAATCTTTTCTTCATTCGGCAAGACGAGCTGTTGAACACTAATCAGATCTAATCAACACATATCCGTATTAGGTTGATTAGAACTTGGATCTAGTATATATGATATGCTATTAATTAAGTAATTATATGATAATGATAATAATAAGATTAACGAAATAATTGATCGAGAGAGTAATTGGACAGAGGTTCGGGGTATAGTTTAATCAATACTTTAATTAATCAAGGCAACACAACCTTATATAGACGATGGATCCCATTCCTTACACATCCCGTAACGAATGGGCTCCATTCGTTAACTTTACACAAGTTAAATGAAAGGTATAACGAATGACTCATTCGCTATACCCTCATTCGTCAACATTCCATAACGAATCGGATACATACATTACGAACTAAGGCCCATTCGCTAAACATCCTTAACGAATGGACTGTACAAATAGAGAATGGGCTCATTCGTTAAACAACCTTAATGAATGACCCTTTACATAATGAATGAGATTGTTTTACAAAGACTTGAGACGACAAAACCGTGCACTAACACGAGCGTTCTCCTCAGAAAGTTCAGGGATACGCTGATCCTTCTTAGCAGCTTCCGCTTTCAAGAGCCTAATATCTTCCTCATAAGAAGTGAGGAGATTAACTTGTATAGTCACTGGTTTTTCTAAAACAGCTTTAGCTTCTTCAGCTTGGGCTAACTCATTTTTTTTGTTTGCAAGCTTCTTCCCAAGCTTTGGCGGCGATGGCTTGCCTCCCCTTCTCAGCTTCGAGGTCCTTCTTAACATCCTTTAGTTGCCATTTAGCAGTATTATCTGCTATACGGTAGTAATCGGCTTCTTTCTTTGCTATCTCAGAAGCATTCTCCAACTCTTCCCACGCATCACCCATGGGTAACCAGTCTCGGAAAATTTCCTGACCAGTAGACACCATGTTAGCCATGTTGTAGGAATACGACAAGTTTATACAGGGGCCAACCACGCTGGCGTTTTCCTCCAGTGGGAGGGATGCCTTGTTACATAAACTCATGACACACATCATTATCATTAAATAATGAGCCTTGAACTAATGACCAATGCGGACGATGCATCAAAGGATCTTCATGCAGGTTCGACCGGCCATAATATTCCCCATGCTTCCTTTACTCCTGAAAATGAGGAGTTTCTTGCGGCCCTTTAGAAAGGACATGTAGACCTCCTTCAACTTGATGGTGAAGAAGGGAAGCTTGCAGGGAAGTAAGCGACAATTCTTGGTCAAGTCCTTGATGAGTAAATGTTGGTTTGGGTCCCGCATCTTCCGTCTCTGTTATAACTTCAGTTTATTTGGCAGGAGAAAAAGAGGCAGACGATGTGGTTCTTGGTGGAGACACGTTTTCTTGAATCACAATACGTACCCTTGAGTGGAATTTTGACAGGATCTGAGTACATAGCCAATGCGATTACATTTATTGAAAACATAAAAGTCATTAAGTTAAGAAAATTACCTTGAGTGGTATTGGAAGAAGCAACAAGATTAATACGGTCGCCAAGGCCGCATTTTCTTAGGCTTCTTCGTAGCAGGAATGATTACAGGAGCTTTGGAAATTTGAACTTTGTTTTTCACAACATGAGCAACGGCGTCAACATCTATCATTTCCTGGTCAGCGACGGGTTGTTCAAATTTACTTGCATTAGAGTCATGGTGGGATTGGGTTTCTCCCACTTTACTTGTTGTGGAATGGTGTTTTCTCTTGCGGGTCAAACCTGCAATAGCACGCATGATACTCTTAACATCAGTAGTATTAACAAATGTATCTTCACAGGGTGATGAACTTTCACTAGACGATAGAATTACGATCACCCCGTCTGAAGTCATAATAGTTAAAGGGCGAGGACAGGGTAGTCCCTCACCTTTAGCAAACATGGCTTTAAAAACCACCGGTTCCGAGCATAAAACAGACGGAAACAAAAAAATTGTCTCGAATCCGGTCAAGAAATGGTATAGACTTTGGATCACGCGGCCAACGGGCCATGAGACCTGGAACACAGTCTAATAAGGTGCATAAGATTGACCCCTCACCTACGATAAACAAACGGATGCCGTTACAAAAATATAAATAAAATTAGAAAGATACATGCACTTACTTTCATCAGGTTTCTGGTAGAATGGCTTTTCATCAGGAAACGGCCATAGATGATTTATGCCCGCACGCACCAGAGCACCCTCGTTTATAGCCCGCATTGGGGTAGGTGTTCCGGTCAGAGAGAGGAACCACGGAAGATTGGCATATGCTGCAAAAGTAAGATCCGATAACTTTTGGTTTGGAGGACGGTAGGCCATTTGGATGGGAACGATATCCTCACGTGTCCAGAAAAACTTTGTTCGACATTCGTAGGCACTGTGGGGTGGTTCTGTCCCGATAACTCCTTTCCCGGTAGTCAAACAATTGAACCAACCACCACGACCGGAAATTTTATAAAAGACAACAAATTTATCAACAGTAGAGACTAGATTGCTGGCACGGTAACATAATTCAAAGTGTTGGATCCTCATCAACCCAAATGGATGCATTTAACAAAGGTGAATCCCATGCCCGTCAATATGTTGCCAAGAAATTTCGTAATTGGGAATCAAAGATTCCAAGTTGAGAAATCCTCGGCGTATAAGGCAATCTTGCCCTTTGGTGGCTTATTTGCAGTGGATCCTGGAGCAGGGAACTCTGGTTCCCATTCTAGAGCCAATCCGTAAACATTAACAATATCTTCGAAATCTCTTTCTTTCCAACTAACGACTAATTTGTTAATAGACGGTGGACTTTTCTTTTCGTGAGCTACTGGATTAGAAATACACGAAAAGCAGCGAGCTATGGTGATACAACGGAAGATAACAGGTTTTTTCAGAAAAAGATAGAAGGAAATCGAGATAAAGAAGATGAAAGAATTGATAAAACGATGAAGGAGTCTCCTATTTATACCCATCGCAGTTAATGCGATAGAGAAACGACAGTGGAGAGAGAAAACCAAAGGTCCAATGATTGCATGACATGTCTAGCGGGAAAACCGAAAATGAAGAAAAGGGATACACTTTGGTACAGCTGACAGATGGCGTCAACGTCACATCACCCATATGGCACCCGCTAACCTGTCATATCTACTTGTTTTATACGTATCTTCAAAATAGTTAAAATATCTTCAAAAGGAAAAAAGCAAAAATTCAAAATACCCACAAAACTCTTAAGTCCAAAATTTCACCCGCATAAAACTTCACGCGGAAGAAACAATAGACCCGTGGGGGGGGGTTATAGAGGTAGGGTAGCGAAAAGCTTTGAATACCCACGAAATAGTATCCGCGGATCATCCAGGACGTCCTCAGAAGTCATTCGCGGATCACCTTCATCACTCGCATAAAGCAGGAAGGACACGCATCACGAAAGTTCAAACTACTATAAAGGGTAACAGGCTACCCACGTGTGCGGAAGGTTTCCAAACGTGGAATGATGAGAAGCTGACGGCAGAAAGCAGCTGTAACTAACTTCCTTCTAGATGGATAATACGAATATTATTTCGTGAAGGGCACTGGACAAGGCAACCAATCAAAGGAGGACAGCTGGATAGGTTGTTATAACGGTGCACATGGCCAGTTGTCGTATCCTATCAAATGCCGACACGTGTCCAATTAGTTAGAGAGAACATCTTCTAGAAGAGGGCAATTGTACCAACAATATTCCTTGAACCACCGGCTATAAATACTCACTTCATCATCATGAGGTATTTATTTACACTTCACATATTACATCAATCACTTAAGTACTTTCTCTTTCTACAAGAACTGTATTTATTCTCACGGGGAGGGTGGTTACGGGAAGGCCCCTACTCTTGTCCTTCCCGTAGCGAGCTCACGGTGTTCAATTTTGCAGGTAATTGTCGTCGGAGCTGTTTAGATCCATACTCGTGTTAACATATTTCCTGTTACATAATCCATACCTGGTTGAATCATTAGTCTAACCTATCTGGGCTTAGATCTGTGCTTCTTCAGTCAAATATTTAATCATGTTTTAGACAACATACTAGTTTTTGTTTTCTTTGAAAGTTTGAATTATAAGATTAAAATTTATAAAGGTAACGACTTAACACTACTTTAATTTGACAGTGAAATTAGGAGAGAGGTTGACTGCAGGGGCGGACATACATTGAGGGGAGGGGTAGCCTCCGTTACCCCTCAACTTTTTACCGATAGTGTAATAAAAAAAATTTTGGCCAGTTTTCGTGTTCCGTTACCCCTGAAAACAATAACGTTACCCCTAAGATTTCAAGCCTAACCAGTCTATGTTTTAAACCTAATCAAAAGCCAAAGCCCAAAGAAAAAAAAACCCATTAACCAAACCCAACCAAACCACCGTTCACCTATCCATCTATCCATTTACAACAATAGTAAAAAAATAAAAATACAGTAGCAGCGCAACAGCCTCTTCTGACTTTTCACCACAGCTCGTCAGGCGCCGGACGAACCTCCACACCACCGCCAGACGAACCTCCACACCACCGCCAGACAACCTCCAGTCCACACCTACACACTAGTCACCACCGGCCCACAACCACCGTCTACAAGTAAGATTTTTCAATTTCTTGTTTAAATTAGAATTAATATAGGATTTAGGGTTTAGGTTTAAATTGGAATTGAATAGTATTTAGGGTTTATGTTTAAATTGGAATTGATTACCTTTTAGTTTTATATGTAAATTGCCAAATTGGAATTGAATATTGGTTATTGATTATTGATATTAGGTGTCTTGTTTCAAATTTTGTTTAGGAACTTTGAATCTTTGAAGATGAGTAAACAAGCTCTTATTAGCAACATTTTTAAACGTCAAAGAAAAGAAAATGATGACATTGGTTCATCTTCACCAAGTTTAAATATTCCAACTTCAAGTTCAAATATGGTTGATGATTTGCAAGAAAATGAAGATATCGGTCTAAGTTCAAATATTCATTCGACTTCAAGTTCTTCAATCCGTTCAAAAATCAATTTGGATTATCTTCCTTCGGATGCTTCCGATAGACCACCTATGACTAATTATCATCCTGATCAAATAGATGACGTGAAAAGAGCATATCTTGTTAAAAAAGCTTTTCAACCACGATGTCATAACTTTAAATTGTCAAACTATTCTAGTGGCCGAAGACGTTTAAATGTCAAATGGTTTGATAAATATGATTGGTTGGAGTATAGCACTAAACAAGAAAAAGCGTATTGCTTATGTTGTTACTTGTTTAATGGAAGTGTTGGTAATCAATGTGGAAGAGAGGCTTTTGTTAGTGGGGGCTTTTGTAATTGGAGTAAACCGGGTGCCTTAAAAGAACACGTTAGGGAAGTCGATAGAGTTCATAATAATTCGACAACAATGTGACAATCTTTTGAATCAAAAGCGATCCTATGAGGCAACTTCAACCGTTGAAAGATGTTTCTCTAAAATGAAGCTTATCAAGATGGATTTGCACACTCGAATGGGTAATGAGTATTTGAACAATGCTTTAGTTTGTACGGTCGAAAGAGAATCGTTTGATAAAGTAAATGAAAAAGATGTAATGGCTCGGTTTCAAGCTATCAAAAACCGAAGAGGAGATATTTATAGCCCAACCTAGATCCGCCACTGTTGGTTCGTTAAACGAGTTAGTTTAAATTTATTTGTTTCGTTAACATTGTATGAAATATAGGAAAAACAATTGAACGCAACCCTTCGATTTCGAGTTTAGATCCGCCACTGGTCGACTGTTTCTATACAATAAAGTCTACATATTAGCCTTCTGTTTAAGAGAATCATTCGCATTATGAAATTAGTAGGTAGATAAGAGAAAATATAAATATGATTACTAAGGTAATTATTTAGTGTTGGTTTTGTGTGATTGTTGACCGAAATTTGTTGCTTAATCACATATAGTTGTACCCGAAATAAGAAGCCATATATATAGCTAGTATCGTATATTCCATGTTGCAGTAAATATATCCTAATTTTTGGTAAAGATCTTTTGGAATATAAATAAGGTCAAATACTATTCCACTTCATAGTATGCGGCAAACTGGATTCCTCAAAAAAGTATCTACAACGTTTTGGGAATGTCCCCTAGCTATCAAATTTAACCCTTTCATTTGTCAACCCTTGTATATATATTTAATATTCTTATACCATTTCATTGTCCCCTCAACTTGAACTATTAAAAATCTAAACTAGGCCTATATAAACACCAAATATCGTTGTGATCACACAAACAAACATATCAACAAACAAGAAAAACATAAAATCAAAACGAAGATATCAACAAATTAACTAGAGTAACAACAATGCCTACGATTGAAGGTTCACCAGGAAGCTCCATGCATGGAGTGACCGGCAGAGAAGCAGTGATGGCCTTTTCGGTGGCCTCTCCGGTGGTGCAAACCGATCGCACCGCGAAATTCGACCTACCAGTCGATTCCGAACACAAAGCAACCGTGTTCAAACTATTCTCATTTGCAAACCCTCACATGAGAACATTCCACCTCTCATGGATATCTTTCTTCACCACCTTCGTCTCCACCTTCGCGGCCGCTCCACTTGTCCCCATCATCCGGGACAACCTGGACCTCACCAAAGCCGACATAGGGAATGCGGGTGTGGCGTCTGTTTCGGGTAGCATTTTCTCCAGGCTGACCATGGGAGTGGTCTGCGACATGTTGGGGCCTCGCTACGGCTGCGCCTTCCTCATCATGTTGTCGGCTCCCACTGTGTTTTGCATGTCGTTCGTGAGTGACGCGAGTGGGTACATAGCCGTCAGGTTCATGATCGGGTTCTCGTTGGCTACATTTGTGTCGTGCCAGTACTGGATGAGTACCATGTTCAACAGCAAGATTATCGGGCTGGTGAACGGGACAGCGGCCGGTTGGGGGAACATGGGGGGAGGTGCGACGCAGCTCCTTATGCCGGTGTTGTTCGAGATCATCAAGAAGGCCGGCGCGACACCCTTCACCGCCTGGAGGATCGCGTTTTTCATACCGGGGTGGTTTAATGTAATCATGGGCATACTTGTCTTGACTCTGGGTCAGGATTTGCCTGATGGTAACCTCGGTGCCCTTCAGCAGAAGGGTGATGTTGCAAAAGATAAATTCGGCAAGGTACTAATTAACTATTAATTAATTAATTAGTTTCTTCTTAATATTGATTTTAACTTTTATTATTTGCCTTAATATCTTTTTAGATTTTATGGTATGCTGTGACAAACTACCGGACATGGATCTTTGTTCTTCTCTATGGTTACTCCATGGGTGTTGAGCTGACAATTGATAACGTGATCGCTGAATACTTCTACGATAGGTATATTATATGTTTCTATTCACTAGTTAAATTAATAAAGTGTCGCTAAAGTGAAGAAACAGTCATTATAGATGTGATGAATTTTACTTGTACATAAAAAATGGGGGTAAGAGTTAAAGACTTTAAGACTGCTACATATTATTTGGCTTTGATACTTCAATAAATAGTACCTTTCCTAAGTGATGAAAGTTAATATCTGCTTCATAAATAAAATCGGGTCTAATTATTTATTAGTTAATAATGAAATAAGTACTTTATACGGATCAAAAGATATTAAGTTTAGTTGTAGAACTTTTCAACTCAACAACAAACAAACATACAATAAAATATGAATACTAAATTTGCATAAATTGCGAAATCAATAACGAAGCCTAGAAATGAGAGAAAGTTTTACCCGATTCTAAACAAATCTGTAACCGTTTTACTATATGGCAATTTTAATTAAACAATTATAAAACTCCATATAATTTAGTTAAATTTTGTTTTAAATTGCTTGTTATTATAGGTTTGACCTAAAGCTTCATCTTGCTGGAATCATCGCGGCTTGCTTCGGAATGGCAAATCTCCTGGCTCGTCCCTTCGGGGGTTTCACATCAGATTACATGGCAACACGATTTGGTATGCGAGGTCGCCTTTGGAACCTATGGCTTCTTCAAACTGCTGGTGGTTTGTGTTGCCTATGCCTTGGCTTAGTCAACTCGTTACCATTAGCCATCACCTTTATGATGCTCTTTTCCATCGGAGCACAAGCGGCATGCGGTGCCACATTCGGCATCATTCCGTTCATCTCCCGGCGTTCGCTTGGTATCATATCAGGAATGACAGGGGCTGGCGGGAACTTTGGATCGGGGCTAACCCAATTGATATTCTTTGCCAATGCATCTTTCTCAACAGAAAAAGGGTTGACGTACATGGGTATCATGATCATGCTTGTGACAATTCCTGTGAGTTTTGTTCACTTCCCACAATGGGGGAGCATGTTTTTTCCTCCTAGTCAAGATATCATCAAAGGCAGTGAAGAGCATTACTATGAATCTGAATGGACGGAGGACGAAAAACTGAAAGGGATGCATCAGGCAAGTCTTAAGTTTGCCGAGAACAGCCGCTCCGAGCGTGGCAGGAGGGTGGCATCGGCTCCAACACCACCCGAGAACACTCCCAACCATGTTTGATGTCACTACAACTTTCAGATAAAGATTGCATGTTTAGTTGATTAGTAACCAAAAGAAGCAATACATGCAATCAAGAAGTCTAACCTTGGTTCATGCATTTGCAGCCTGATTTAGCAATATGGGGGTGCATGCCCTAACAACCAATGGGATTATGGTTTCTAAATCTTATTTGAAAACAAACTTGTTATAAGTGTCTATTTGTGAGTCTTAGCTTTATTTTTCCAAACTAGATGTTTGAACAATAAAACAAATGTATTTCATGTATACTTGTAGCACCGTATCAATATGTAATACCGTTTTATCTAGCACTATATCTGATTCGTTGAAAAGGTAACTAACTAGCTTAAAGACTCAAACACGAACACATTAATTAGCAAATTGATAGCCACTTATAAAACAATCTAAACTTTACAGGCAATGCCTAGAAAATACTGACTAATAGTAGTGCACGTAAGATTACTTGTCCTAAGACTTAAGACTTATATATAAGAAACCATTATACTAAGGAACCTCTAACACGAAAAGAAGGTGTGACATCTTAAGTTCCACATAATATGTTGGAATATTTTTTAAATGAGAGGGCCCCGTAGATGCCGTTAAAAGTGCCTTGAAGGACCAAACCCTAAGTACAATAACGTGACATAATAACGGACTTAGAAACTTTTTTCATAGGGGTGAAAATTTCTTTTGTTAGTATTCGGTGATATATATAAATACAAAATTTTTTATAAAAACTTTAGTTATTAAGAGTTCATTTAAATTCTTAAATAATTTAAGTGTTCTGTAATAATACTCATTATATATATATATATATATATATATATATATATAAATTTGTTCTATTTTGATTGCTCGGGTCAGGTCAAATTACTATATATCTCTTTTTTATCCAGTTAAGCTATTTTGGTCTGGTTGAATCAGGTTACACACACACACATATATAAATATATATATATGTGTGTGTGTATATATATATAATCAAACAAATTATCATTAAAATGTATGATAAAATTACAATTTATCTAAAACTGTACTCTACGGGTTTTTATTTTTTGAAATCAAGCCAAAACATCATCTACTTTGTCATTGGTGAAACTAGATTTTTATGAACAGGAATGTAATTCCTACTTACATAAATATACACTAGTAGGTGTGCCCGCGTGCTGTGGCGGAGACGCAATGGGGATTAGGTCGGTATGTGTTAGGTTTGCGTAAGAGAAACAACGGAAGTTTGATGGCATCATCATGGTACCATAATTTGTTATATGTTAATGCAACATATGCCAGTGTAGATCGAGTAAAAACAAGGCTAATGGGACAGAGAGTGACGAGTCTTCAATGTCAGCACAAGACAATTTACAAGGCGACTGTATACTTGACTAAGTTTTAATCACTAATAAATACTATAAACAAATTTTAATGAAAGAAAAAGCAGAAAATCAAAAGTATTTATAATACACTTCATTCCATCATCATCAAAATGTATAATTTGTAAATTGCACACCAAATAAAAAACTAAACATGACAAAAAGATTGTGATCAAATGATACTCCCAACATTCGCCCATGACCACTACTTATGTGTAACCAAATTTATAATCGGCATAGTTTATGACCAAAAAAACATATAAAAGATACAACAATATACTAAAAATAAACTAAATAGAAATACGGAGTAAGCGTTGCAATGGAAAGATATTTAGTAACGAATTTCTACCCATGATCATGGTACATGTCACCATAAACGCCCTTGTGAACATAAACCAGTATAGCATTGCAGTGGTACCTTCCTGTCCATCAAAATGGCGTATAATTCATAATTGTCTTCTCTATTAAACAAGTCTCTAGCCATGAAAATCCAAAATCAGTGTCAAAATGATAGTAGAAAGTTTGAACTTTGCAACCTTGTCAATTATACGACAAACGATAATGGCACATGGTTCTCCAAAACCAACACATTAATGTAAATGGTTACAAGTATGGTCAACAATTCAAGATTGTACATGATTACAAGTAGTTTGTCTGCTTATAAAACAATACCCAGAAACAAAAAAAACATGATCACAAGTAAGCAACTGGACAACTCCAAGCACAAAAGGATGAAGATAATTGTCATTAGTTTTCTTAAAAGTTTGGTACATCCCATGGTCCAAGCTAAATTTAAGCATTATGCCATTGACGTTTCTTTGTCAACGCATATGTAGCAACCTTATTCACTCATGTTCTTTATAAGAAACAATACTAAAAGTTTTAGTACCTCATGAGTATGATCTAACAATGGTTAAATCACAAAAAGACTATGGAGTTGAAAAGCACACCAAACAGGTTCCTCATCGGTCACTTGCATCACAGATGTGGCTCTCGTGTTATGGGTCTAAACCTCATCGTTCACACGTTACGCTTTTAAGTGTGTGAAAACCAAACATAATTCATAAAGTAGCCCATGTCCATCGCCTCCTATTAACCCAGTTACCGTGTGGTCGGTTGAGGACATGACCTCAATTGACATAAACTGACGATGTATAGCTAGTTTCTGACCCTAGTGCCCGGGAATCAGCACCAAAAGCAACCTTAATTATTAGATTCTGTCACACCCCCATCTTAGGCCTAAGAGTGTGACCCAACAGTTGGTACCATAAGTGTAAACAAATAGGAGTTGCATTCAATTAGCGGAAGACTTGTAAAACTTGTGGATTTAAGTTGTAAATATTTACATAAACAAAAGTTGGGATTTTAAAAGATTCCCAAACTTAAGTACAAAAGATTACTTTTTTTTATATTACAAAACCACCACCATTTATATATTAAAGTTTAATACAAAAGATCCGAGCCATCGGATTTAATATAGCACTTCGACACTTCCAAGTGCTAATCTTGTTCACCTGCAAAATGTAAGAAAATACGTCAGCAACGAATGTTGGTGAACACGCTGACGCAAAAATATTTTCTTTTACTTTATTACCCCTCGAGACCACGCCTGCCTCGGCCCAACGTGGCTTAGGAATAACAAAGTTAAACAACACATTATAAACATGAGCCTCTACTCTAGGTCACCTCAGCAAACACCGCAGCGTTCGACTTAGTTAAGTACCCGTAAATATACACAACGGTCGTACTCCCTGCAGGAGAGCGTCCTAAGACCAAGGGTGGTGCGACGTGCCCATTCATCGCATAGTACCACCTATGTAAGGATCCAGACATACGTATATCACAGCCTGAGGGATAGGTTTATACCCTTATCTATAACGATTTTAGGAACACATAGTTCCTTGTAAACAATTTCATATAACATGTTTGACTTATTTGAAAACAAGTTTATAAAAGCTGGGGGCGTATTCACCTTATCGCTTTAGGATCGGCTTCACTCACCGTCCAAGGGTCTTTCCCTTCTTTATCTCGCACCTATAGTACGAGTATAAATATCTGTTAGTCGGATACACGATCTGGCTTAAGACCTTTAGTCTTATTTTATATCTCAACCTCGATGAACCTTTAGTTCATTTTCTTTTACTTAAAATCATTTAGTTTAAAAGTAAATTATAAACCTTTAGTTTATATAGAAACCCGACGTTTCTTCTTCTCTAAGAAACGTAATCATTTTCTTTTATTATTTAAGAATACTCATTATTCATTAAATAATATTTCCATAACAAAGAGTATACATACAAACTTACACACATATATATGTATTTAACAATATTCAATATCTACTCTTTCATTCATTTCTTTGTTATGTTTTCTTTTCTTTTATCGAGGTATCGAGTATAACCTCGACTTAAGGCTTAAGCCTTTAATATAATATTGAATTATATTCAATTGTCGTTACGCCTAACCTTATTTGCGTATTAGAAACCCTACGAAATTGAGTAGCACTCCGACGCCGCTTTACTTCTTGATCAACTTTGGTATGCCAACTTCAACACTCATCGGCACGTCTTTCGGGACTCCTCACCATTACAACAACGCCTTTTTGATCATATGTGGGTGGAGGGTGGCACGTACTTTGAGGAAACGTTGTTACACAAATGAAGGTTCGGGACACGCAAATCGAGGAAACTATGGCAGGATTTTCGAGGTGGATCGTGAGTCGGGTTCTCGGGGTTTAGAGAGAAGCTAGAGAGAGATATATGTGTGTTTTTGAAGTGTGAATTGTGAATACCCCGGACCTGCTATTTATAGACAATATTTGGACCCCATCGCGGTACGCAATGGGTCCTTGGGCAGACCTATCGCATATCAAGATATAGGTCTGATGACTCACTGCATAGACCTGCCACGTGTTGACACATGGCAGGCGCCGCGCCACGTGGCGACACGTGGCAGCACATAGTGCCACCGTGTGCCACGTGGCACACGTGTCACTCTGTGTCAGAAGCCCCATCTCGTATCGCGATGGGTCTCTCTGATGATCCATCCATCGCGTAGCGCGATGGGTCAGAAAATCAGAATTTTCATTTTAAAACCTAAGGTTTGGAATATAAAATTGTAGTCTCTATACTTTGAAAAGTTGACATTTTGAACTCAAATTTTTCACGATGTTATAGATTCCAAGAAAGCGTTTGAAAGTAGGTACCCTTGTCATAACAAATTAAATATTATTATGATATATTTTTGAAATTGTGGGGAAAATGAAGTGAAAATCCAGCCAACAACTCACTTCTGAATAAACTCGTAAACTAACATCCTGCCATCTTCTAGGCAATAACCAATTAACTTCACAAGATTCAGATGATTTACCTGTCATAAGTAATTAATTTCAGCCTGCAATATGATTAAATAAAAAAATCCAACTTAAATCAATTGAAAACAACTTTGGTTAAACATAAATAAAGTGAAAAACACCAACAAAGTTGGCACTTACCACCCATTCTTGTTGATATTGAAGGCCTTCTTGATCCAGTCTTATAACAGCAATGACAGTACCGGGCTTTGCAAGTTGAAGTGTTTGTTCATCAATCCATTCTTTAAAAAAATCGAGTCAAAACTGCCTTCTCCAAGAACACCATTAGGTAAAAAAAATTCTAGATTAATATGAAAGCATAGGTACATCTGAATAACTGTATGTATGCTTATAAAATTAACCAATTAGGACAGAAATTTGAATTTACCCACACAAACTTATGTGGGCAGGTGATTAAGAAGTTGATAGACAACATATCGTTATCTTTCTTTGTATGATTACTGTTTGCAAACTATAGTTTTTTAAGTAACATGATAGAAATAAAGATTTAAGGATGGTCTACAACCACCATATTTAAGTAAAGCATGTAAACCCAAAATTTGTAAAGGTGGTGTCATTTTTATGTTTAAAATCTTTATGTTAAATTGGATGTGTAGTATATTACAATAATCACGTTTCAAGATTGCCAAAAATATTACTAAATGTCAAAAATAAGATGAAGGTAACCCTTAATTGCAATTTTGAATGAATACTGGTGTAAAGAAAAGATAACATTTATATTTGGCTACTTTGTTTAACTATAAAAATACAACACGTAGGCCTGATTAAAACAACAATAACAAATTACCACATGAATATTAAACAAGCAAGTTGACCTTAACCCATAAGAAAACCTAACTAAATCCAAGTCTCCCTTCCAATTTAGTGAAGCTCGGCTCGTTTCTTAAACAAGCTTATATGTAGGCTCGAGCTCATTTAAGACTGACTTGGTTCGCGCTTTTTGTAAGCTGGTCTCGAGAGCTCACGAGTGGCACGGCTTGTTTACACCATTAATTAACTCTAAAGTCAGCCTAAAATATAATATGAATATTAACTTAGATTCTTACAGAACGTAGAGCAGATAGTATATGAGTCAAAGAATTTAACAAACTACCACATAAAGATTAAACAATTAACTTTTTGATTCATTTTGAGTACAAATAGACTATAGAGTAACATGCTAGTTCATGTTATCTTTTCAAATTATCCAATTAGAAATTTAGAGAGTATTATCAAAATACTTTATACTAAAAGTGTTTACTAACTACAAAACTTGCATATGAGATGCAAAACTAGTCATCAAGATATTAGTTGATAAGTAAGAGCAATGCGATGACTAAAAATCTTTTATTGTGTTGGCTTGCCCCTAGTGTAATTGTTGACCAAAATTTAGTTGCTTAATCACATATAGCTGTACCCGAAATTAGAAGTCGTCAAGCTAGTATCGTATCTTATCTTCAAGTGTTGTTATTAACACATCTTGAATATTTGCAGTAAAGATCTTTTGGAATATCCGATAAGGCCAAATGCTATTCTTATCCATCGTATGCGGCAAATTGGATTCCTTAGAAAAAGTATCTACAGCCTTTTGGGAATGTCCACTAGCTATCAAATTTAACCCTTTCATTTGTCAACCCTTGTATATATATTTAATATTCTTATACCATTTCAACATCCCCTCAACTTGTACTATAAAACTTATTAACTTCACCTATATATCACAATATCTGAAAACATATCAGCAAACAACAAAAACATTAAATCAAACCGGAGAGATATCATTTAATTGGAGAGTAACAACAATGGCTGCGGTTGAAGGTTCTCCAGGAAGCTCCATGCATGGAGTCACTGGCAGAGAAGCAGTGATGGCCTTCTCGGTGGCCTATCCGATGGTGCACACCGATCGCACTGCAAAATTCGACCTACCTGTCGATTCAGAACACAAAGCAACCGTGTTCAAACTCTTCTCATTTGCAAACCCTCACATGAGAACATTCCACCTCTCCTGGATATCTTTCTTCACCACCTTCGCGGCCGCTCCACTTGTCCCCATCATCCGGGACAGCCTGGACCTCACCAAAGCCGACATAGGGAACGCGGGTGTGGCGTCTGTTTCGGGTAGTATTTTCTCTAGGCTGGCCATGGGTGCCGTTTGTGACTTGTTGGGGCCTCGCTATGGTTGCGCCTTCCTCATCATGTTGTCCGCTCCCACCGTCTTTTGCATGTCTTTTGTAAGCGATGCTAGTGGGTACATAGTCGTCAGATTCATGATCGGGTTCTCCTTAGCTACGTTTGTGTCGTGCCAGTACTGGATGAGTACCATGTTTAACAGCAAGATTATCGGGTTGGTGAACGGGACAGCTGCGGGTTGGGGGAACATGGGGGGTGGTGCCACGCAACTCCTTATGCCGGTGTTGTTCGAGATCATCAAGAAGGCTGGAGTGACACCGTTCACGGCTTGGAGAATTGCATTTTTCGTACCAGGGTGGTTTAATGTAATTATGGGCATTTTGGTGTTGACTCTTGGCCAAGATTTGCCTGATGGTAACCTTGGTGCCCTTCAGAAGAAAGGTGATGTTGCCAAAGATAAATTCGGCAAGGTAAACTTTTTTCTCTTGCACCACTCCCGTATCGTATCGTATCATATCATAACATATCATAAATTCGACGTATTTTAAATTTTCGCATGTTTTTCATTCAGGTTTTATGGTATGCTGTGACAAACTATCGGACATGGATCTTTGTTCTTCTCTATGGTTACTCCATGGGTGTTGAGCTGACAATTGATAACGTGATTGCTGAATACTTCTACGATAGGTATTGTTTCTGTTAGTAAATAACTCTATTTTCTCTGCACCATTTCACCCAATAAACTGTTACTAAAATGGAAAAAAGTAGACATTGTAGCTGTGATGGATTTTAATTACTTGTACAAGATTAATGGTGGTAAGACTGCTTAAATAGTACCTTAAAGTGGTTTTTACATAAGTGATGAAAGTTAATATTTGCTTGATAAATAAAATTGAGTCAAACTATTAATTGATAATCTAGCAAGTAACATGTTTATACATCAATTAGTTGATTGAATGCTAATATATATTAAAATAAATAAGTAATACCTTACACGAATCAACATGTATTAGCTATTTAGCTTTTTTTGTAATGACTTTTCAACTTTCAGTGATCGTAACATCAAATAAATATAAAATCATTATAAAATATGAATCTAAATTTGCATAAATTGTAAATTCATTAACAAAACCTAGAAATTAAAGAAAGTTATACCCGATGCTAACCAACTTTTGAACTGTTTTATTATATCTTATTTTAAATGAATAGATTAAACAATATATTATTATATAGTTAAATTTTTATTCCCTATATGTTTCTACTTCAGCTAATTATCTTACTGCATTTAGAGTTGATTGCCAGCATTTATCCTACTCTTTTTAAATATAATCTACTATAATAAAACAAAGTTTTGTTTAATACGTGTCATCCTCCTCTCTTTAATTTTCACTTTCTACTATTTTGACACGTGGCATGTCTCCCCATCAAGCTTTCTTACTGTTACTTTAAGAGGAGAAGTTGTGCAGTTAGCAGATGGTTTCTTCCTTCCATGATTTTAGCTCCATCTTTCTTATAGATACTTCCTTTCAATCGCTAATTATTTTGAAAGACAACCGGTAATTAACCTTAATCTAACCTCTCCTTCTCACAACTACTTCTGATTCTCAAGTAAGTTTGATCTCTTCTCTTCTAATCCCACGTATCAATTCATTATTTTCTTTTATATCTACATTGTAATTGCTCCAATTATTTGAGTTTCTCAGTATCGTTTTCTATTACAAGGCAGAGAAGAGAAGCATCCATTTGGTTTACACCCAAATTGGCAAAATTAGGGTTTATGTGATTGTTCAACTTTTGAGGATTTGGGGTTAAGTCAGAAATTCAAAAAACAATGGTATTATGTCAGTTTTTACTTTTATCATACTTGCTATAGTTTTATTACAAAAATTTTATTTGAACTGATTATTGAATCATAACAAGTTATATTATACCTATAATATATTTGGGTTTGAAACAAAAAGTTTATTTGAGTTGAACCTAACCCCAGAAATTTGACCCAACTACCAACCCGAACTACTTCAGTTCGGATTTGGGTTAGTCATTTCTTTTGAGTCAGGTTTATTAAGTTTAGGGTTGTTTAAAAGTGACAACCCTACTCTCAAGTGTCTTTCTTGATATTCTACCAATATTTCACCATACACCCGGGATTTTGCTTTCGCCAAGGCATTTCTTCTCCGGTAACTGATCTTACTAAGTGGTTGCTGTTGAGGAGCGTGATCTTTGAAGAACCCCATTTGATGAGGTACTTTTTGTAATCACATTTTGTTCTGCATATGAAGCTGATTTTAATGTTTTTTTTTCTTTTTGTATATGAGATTAGGTGGACATACAAGGCCTTGCGCGTGACCAGACAATGGGCAGTTGATAACTTAAAGTTTGCAAAGGGTGATATATTTCAAGCGTTTGAGGTAATGGATCAAGCGATTCGGTATGGGTAATACACTAATACTTCAACTATTTCTTTCAATATACCCTTTTTTTTTCAAAGCTTCATGTACCTAAGGCATAACTTATAATGTCGGTTTAGACCCAACCGCTTTAACATCAAGACACTTGTTTTTCAGTTCATTATTCAGTTTCAAATAATCGAAGGGAAGATGAATATGAGTTAGAAGTTTCCATCTTAGGGAGCAAAGACACCATTTCGAAGGTACTAGAAAAAGGTTAAAGGTTAATGGATCTTCTTTATCTGATTTATGAAAAAGATACAAAAAAAGGTTTTAAATTTTGTAGTTTCTGCAAGCTTTTTTTATACCATTATGTATTGAGTCATATGTAAAGCAGTATTTGACTATATGTCATATCAGCTTTTTAGTGGATGCTTTACACAAGATTATTTTAAATTTTATCTTCTACCGGCAGAACTTAAATTTGGCAATTAAAGAAACAGTGGAGGATAGGAAAAGTATGGTTGGGAATATAACATGGATTAGAAGAGAGTGGTAAAAATAGTAAACTATTAGGGAAGCTTTGCTAGAGAGAACAATTCTTGCATCCTAAAAATTTGGTGCGCATTGATATGTTGTATAGTTACTTCATGCGTTTTAAGCACTGATTTGTTTATACTTTTTTTAGGTTATGGGAAGAATGGATAATAAGTGAAGGTGTGGCTATTGATTATAGACTAAAGTGTGTGCATTGGGCTAGATTGGAACCCAAGATAAAGTCAAATTCTGCCATGAGTAATTGGATGAAAGAGATAAGTGAATGGCAGACCAATTCAAATATAATCATGGAACATGGGTAAAGGGAGTGATAGCAATTTGGGATACGTTGTATGTGCTGCTCGTGGGATGTTGATAGTCAAAGTTACCCGTGTAAACATATGGATTAATGGGACGATGGCGAAAAAAAGTATAGCAGTGGTGTTTGGATTGCAACACATTGCTATGATTCCTATGATTTGTTTGAATAGCATTACTGCATCAGTTGATCTGTGGTATTGCATCACCAAACTGCTTAACGGGTCAGGAGAGTAAGCAGGAGCATACATGTTTAACAGGTTCCTTAATTCCATATATATTGAGCGAAGCTTGATGTGGTGGAGTTTGGATGCTAATTCCATAGTTGTTGTAGAGGTGGTTCAAATCAGTGATGGTGATAGGAAGGACTGTGAAGCAGATAAAGGAGCTTGTGGAAATGTTCTAAGTGGATTTTATTTGTGATCGTTATTATTTTGGTGAAGATAAATAAATGTTCTTTTCACTTTTTTTCTTTTTTGGATTATAGGCATATATGATATAACTTATAATCTAATATTATTATTGACATCAAAATATCAACATGTAGATTGACCCACAATATACAAATGACCAAGTTTTACTAATGGAATTTGTTATGCAGCCTATTTATTATTTCAAACTAGATGATGTGTAAAGGCTCTCAAAGCTGTTAAGAAGACATCTTTAGACCTTCTATTCATCATACATGTTAAAAGTCAACATAATAAAATGGTCATTTGAGATAACATGATAAATGGCCATTTGATGACCATCTTTCCTTTATTTGTTTATATTTATATATTACCAACAAGACAAGCATCCATTCAATAATGGTTAAAGTTGAGAGCGGAGGTAAGAATGTTGTAAGTCAAAGTTATTGATCAACATATGAAAGTTTGAATTATTTAAGTCTAAATTTTCAGTTGAAAAAGATTGTAAACTAAGTGAAGAAACACTAACCGGACCCCGGGCAGATTACGGGTAACCTGGGGGTTGAATAGATGTTTCCCACGAGGGGTTGGACCCGGCAAAGATGGTTCTTCTGATAACCTGCAAAACAGACCGTGAGCTTGTCACTGAGAAGGGGGGGGGGTTCCTCCTTGTGACCACCCTCCGGCGTGAGAATCAGACTAGATTGCTCTTTAAATATAAATGTATATTAAGAGATTGCTAGAGCAGATATCAGGTATAATATGTAATACGAGATAGTATATGATGATAATATGATAAGATGAGATGATCATACCATTTGGGGTATTTATAGCCGAAGGTAGGTTTCCAAGGAGGTGTGGCCGGCTGAATAGTATTCCTGTTCTACCAACTGTGGCCTACGCACGTGCCCTGCTGGTAGTTGGTGGGTAGGCAGCGGCTGACAGTGACCAGGCCTGCTGTGTACTATTCCTTTTCCACCAACTGCCGGCTATGCACGTGGTATGACAGAAGTTGGTGAGTAGGCAGCGGCTAATAGTGACATACAGTACAAGAGCATGCTGCTCGCCATACTGTTGTCAATAAGCTGTCGTATCTTTGGTCAGATCTTTTGCCCATACCTCGTCAGGTACAGTACAGAAGATCTTCCCGTATCGTACGGACTGGCTTAGCTGGGCGGGAGTATTCCCCCTCCCGCCTTTGTGCGGGATTGTTCCCGGCTTTGCTCATTCCTTCAGGTGACAACTGAATGATTGAGAGCTAAGTGCCTTGTGCGTGTAGCCTTGCTACGCGGGTGGCCTTCCCTGATGGCTTGTATCCGCAGCTGCGGGAACAGGCAGAGTCCTTCACAATTGGGAGGCATTTCCTGCGGGAACAGCTTGCGTACTGCGCGTAAGGACGTCACGTCTCTGAGCATGGTGGGTCCTGCGGATCCAGTTGGTTTCTGCGCAGACGTCTCTCTTCAAGGTGAGTCTTGCGGGTCCAACTGGGCTCTGCTGGGACCTACCCCTTCAAGTCCCCCCAGTCCAATGTTCTTCTCATGAATGTTTAATAAAGTGAGGTGAACTTTTGGACTTAAGCAAAGGATTTTGAAAAGGGTTTAGATTTAAGGTTTTCCATGGGGATTCTTCCCGCGGAAGTCCTTATGTCACTTGCAGAAATTCCCGACTTTCCTGCTTGATCTTTGGGTATGATGCGGGTAGGTCTGTAACCTCCTCGCAAGTCAGGAGCGTTGAGTCCCACTTGTGTGGATTCTCCATGAGGTTTTGGTAGTTTTGAACATAGTGATCAATTATGTTAAAACCACCAATTCCATCCTGGAGCTTCGAACAATGTAGTTCTCGACGTTCCCGCTATGCGGGGATGTTATTTCCGTTTCCGCAAGCATTGCCCAGAAGATCCTTCTTGGTTTCAATTCCCTGCGGAGCGCTAGGTATGTGAAGGGTTTTGCCTTGACACTGTACCCGCGCTCGTCTTACGGTTACTTTACTTCCAAGGTATTCCTGGCGTCAATTCCCTGCGGGTGCTAGGTATGTGAAGGGTTTTGCCTTAACACTGTACCCGCACCCGTCTTATAGTTACTTGGTTGCCAAGGTATTCCTGGCGTCAATTCCCTGCGGGTGCTAGGTATGTGAAGGGTTTTGCCTTAACACTGTACCCGCACCCGTCTTATAGTTACTTGGTTGCCAAGGTAAGGGGTATTTTCCCGCTTACTTTTGAATCTTTTTGAATTTTTGAAATTCGAAGAGTTGGTGAAAGGATAAGAACAGTCCAAACCTCTGAAACGTCGTGCGACGGTTTCTTCTGACTGTGTCAGGACGTGTAGGAAGTTATGGTGACGTGACAGTACATGGTCATTCCAGACGCTTTTTCAGGCGCGTGGGCGCGATTTTTCGGGCGCGTGGCCGCGAAATTAATGGTACGCGTCCTTTCAACAGCTGTTGCCAGCTTGCTTTTTGCCACGTGTCATAGTTTCATTGCACCTTCGATTTCTCTCTCTTCCGCATTAAATTCATCGCATTAATTGCGATTAGTATATAAAGGGGGAGAGGGTTCTTTGTAATCCACACTTTCACTCTTCTCTTCATCTTCAAAACGATTTCCGGCGAATACTCACCTTTTCAGTCGAGCATTCTCTTGAAATCGTTTTCTTCTTTCATCTGCAAGATGTCTTCTCACGATCTCGAAGCTACAGCCCAGGAGGCTGGGGTGTTCGCCGATGACAAGAGTACTGCTGGCGAGTGCCAGTGTGCTCTGCCTGTCGATCTGTATCAGTACATCGTCAGGAAGTTCATGCTCGAGTCTCTCGAGCCTGAGTTTCCTGAACCCCATCAGACGGTGTATGATACCCCCAGAGGCAAGATCGGGGTATATGCTGCATTCTTTGTTTATGGGAATCTTAGGTTCCCTTTGACAAAGTTTGTGTACCGTGTCCTGGAGAGGCACGGTGTGCACCTGACCGAGGTGCACCCGATGGCGATCGCGAAGATTCGCCACTTCGAGTGGGTGTGCCGGATTCTGGGCATTGAGCCCTATGTCGACCGCCTGATGACCTTCTACTCTTGGAGGTGCATCCAGGGGTGGTATACGCTGATAACCCGGATTAAGGGTTTGAAGATTTGCGCAACCGAGCGCAGTCTTCGCTCGTGGAAGCGGGAGTTCTTCTACATCTCCGCTCGCGCCATCCCCCTTGCCATGAAATTCAAGAATGGGCAAGCACTTCCCAGCCTTCATGCCTCCAACTACCAGGAGGCGGAATGGTTCTCGAAGATATCCCGAGTCCAATCTCCAGTTTACCGGTTTGCGGAGTCCGGGATGGTGATGCTCGGGATGAGCCGGGTGTGGAAGGATGCGGATGCGCAAAAGATCCCAATCGTCCTTGAATACGGTTCGAACTCTGTTCCTTACGGTATGCTCTGTTTCTTTTTGTTGATTTAGAATCTCTTCTAACTTCTTTCCTGTTTATTTCAGAGGGGAACGACTTGCAGTCGCTCATGTATCCGCGGGAGGCTGACAGTCCCGCTCGGATGGGTACTCGCGCTCTAGACGAGAACGAGTTGCCCATCCTAGAACAAACGGCGGATCGGTTCGTGGAGGTCTACCCGTTAGGCCACGAGATCCTTAGCGCCAGGCGGCCAGGTAAGGCGCTATTCAACCCTCGACCCCTCAATGTTGAAACCTCTGCTGGAATTCCTCTAATCTTATGTTCTGATGAGGAATCCGCAGATGGTCCTCCGTTGGTGCGGAAGAAGAAGGCTGCCGGCGGGAAGGGGAAGGAGAAGGTGGCCTCCACTGCCGATCCGGTGCCTCGGTCTGACTCAGAGGCCGAGAGCGAGGAGGTGGCGGGGAACCCCGGTGGTGATAAGACCACCGCTCCGGAGGCTGCGACGACTGTCACCTCCGGAGAGCCCAGGATGACAACGGTGAGCGGCGTGAAGAGGCCAGCTCCATCGGGTTCATCCCCGCCTGTCCGCACTTTTAGGCTCAAGAAAACCCGTAAGTACAAACTTTATTTTTAACTTCATAGCTTTCCATCATTAACACTTATCTTCTTTGTGCAGGCGTGGATGTTGACGCATTCCAGGGTGGAGCGCAGAGGAGTACCCCTCCGCCCATGACGGTAGGCTTGGTCAGCCTACCTGAGGCGACGACCCAGGCGGCTGCGCCTGCGCCTGCTTCCGCTGGTTCAGTTGCTCACTCCGTTGAGCCGACTGTTCCAGCTGTGATGACATCACCGCCGGCTGTCAGTGCCATTTTTACCGCATCTTTCACTGAGCCGGCGGTTACTTTTGCTGCGGATTCCGCAGCGGCGACCGCGGCGGCTGTTACCATGCCTCCTCCGTCATCGGCAACGACGGCCGATCCTTCAGGTATGCATGGGGCTTATCGCCAACCTCTGCCTCCTTCCCATCTGCCTGACCTCTTGGATGGATTTCCCTTGGGTTCAGGTGATGGGTTTGGCGGCTATCGGCCTGTTGTTGACCCTACAGGTGCGTAGGGTTCTTTTGGCCCTTTTCATATTTTTATCATCTTTTCCTAACTGCTTTATGTTTTTTGCAGTGTCGGATTCCAATGAAGAGTATGTTCCACGATGGAACATCCGCCGAGGAACAACCCTTCGCACACCTGTGGAGTGCGTGGAGTGGGCTCGTCACGCAGCTCCCAGTGGTGCGTTGGGGGAAGCCATGGCTAGCTACCAGGAGGGTAGGCTAACCAATGAGCTTCGGGTTCTCCTGGCCCGGATGCAGCCGCGCGTCGAGCTGCTTTGTCGTGAAAACGACAAGTTAAAAGCAGCTCGCATTCAAGAAGTAGCTCAGGCGCGGGCTGTCCGGGAGGAGAATAGGAGGCTCTCCGCCGCGGCTGCGGAGAAGGAGAAGGCGTTCAAGGCCCTTGAAGTTGAGGTTCAGGCCCGTCTTGAGGCCCGTTCCAAGGCTGCCCAAGCTGTTAACGAACAGCTTCGGCTGGCTAAGGAAACTGCTAGGAACGCAACTGAAAGGGCCACCAAGGCTGAAGCTGTTGCTGAGCCTCTACGCGTGGAGAATGAAGAGCTTAAAGCCAAATTAGAGGCTCTCCAGCAGGCTCATGATGCTTTGGCGATGGAAGACGCCAAAAAGCTCCAAGAGATCTTGGACCAGAGGGGGGTGCTTGACCACACTGAGCGGAAGCTAAAGGGCGTCGAAGAGGCTGCGGCTAAAGAAGTGTTGCTTGCCAACCTCAACAAAAATGAAGCCGAACGCGCCCGTAACGAAGCTCAAGCTGCCCTCCAGGAGGCTCTGGTTGCCAAGGAATGGCTTCTTCGAGAAGCGTTGTCTCAGGTATGTTTAGCTTCATGTCTTCACGCTTTTCTTTGTAAATAGAAAAGGTTCTGATACTTGTATATATATTTTTTTTTTGTAGGTTGTGCATCGAGTCTTCACGGAGACGTCTTATGACGATGCTATGAGCGCAGCCCTCAACGCTTCTCATGAGGATGGGGAAAAGGCCGGTTTCCTGCTTGGTCTAGGGTTCGTTGAGAAAGGCATCCCGCCTTCCAACTTCCCTTTATTTGATGTAGATACTGAAGCTGTATACGACCAAGCAGTGAATCAGTATGCCGCCTTCCCGCATCCGGTGGTGGAGAAGGTAAACGAAGTTGCTGCTGCTGATGATGGGCTAGCTATCCTTAAAGCTTTCCTTGAACTGCCACGCTCTACTGATGGTGCTGGTCCAAGTGGAAGTGGCCCTGAAGCTTGATCCTGAAGATCCCTTCCCACTGCTAGGATAGATTTAGCTTGTATAGATTTATATTCTTGTAGGCGGGTAGTTACCCGGCCATTCTTGTAATGAATATTATGAAATATAAATCTTTGTGCGGGTAAGACCGCTACTTTCACTGGATTCCTTGCTTTATAAACGTTATATGACTTGCATACTTTAGTTTAAATTAGCAATTTTCCAAGTGTTTAGAATAAGTTAACCTTTGAACGTGGTATATAATAGGTTGAAGTTTTGCTTCCTCTTTCGTGATTGTGCGGGTAGGACCGTCACTTGCACTTAGTAGGATGGCTAAACTTTACCTACATCTGACCTGCGTGTAGGTTTTCCTCATCCTTTTTGAAATTTCTAAGTGTTTAGAATAAGTTAACCTTTGAACGTGGTAGATAATAGGTTGAAGTTTTGCTTCCTCTTTCGTGATTGTGCGGGTAGGACCGTCACTTGCACTTAGTAGGATGGCTAAACTTTACCTACATCTATCCTGCGTGTAGGTTTTCCTCATCCTTTTGTTAGAAATTCTCTGTTTTGAATAAGTTAACCGTTCGACGCGCGGTTGTCAATATGTTCGGTTTCCTCTCATGATTTGTACTGTTAGGACCGGCACTTTCATTTAGTTGATCAAAGTTTACCTATGACTGACCTGCGTGAAGGTTTGCCGTTTTTTGGGTTTATGCGGGTTTTGCCGCCTTCCCCACGCAACGACTTTCCACGTAATTATGCGGTGAAAACCGGCATATCCGTGTTGAATAAATTAACCGTTCGACGCGCGGTTGTTAATAGGTTAGTGTTCAGTTTCCTCTATCATGATTCATGCGGATAGACCGGCACTTTCATTTAGTGGGATGACTGAACTTTACCCTTCAACTGACCTGCGTGAAGGTTTGCCGTTTTTTGGGTTTATGCGGGTTTTGCCGCCTTCCCCACGCAACGACTTTCCACGTAATTATGCGGTGAAAACCGGCATATCCGTGTTGAATAAATTAACCGTTCGACGCGCGGTTGTTAATAGGTTAGTGTTCAGTTTCCTCTATCATGATTCATGCGGATAGGCCGGCACTTTCATTTAGTGGGATGACTGAACTTTACCCTTCAACTGACCTGCGTGAAGGTTTGCCGTTTTTTGGGTTTATGCGGGTTTTGCCGCCTTCCCCACGCAACGACTTTCACACTTATGTATGCGGTGAAAACTGGCATCAGTGTTGATAGTTCATAAAGTATAAATGTAAAATCATCAGCGTCGATGTTCTAAGGAGAATCATTTCCATTAGAAGTGGCTCTGGGCCTTTTCTTTACAAATTTGGAATTGATCTACATGCAAACTGTGTAATTGAGCTCCCTTCCCTGTTGTTGGGATGGGAGTGCCATCGAGCCGATATGCACCTGGTTCGGGATCTCGTTGTTTGCGCAGTATGTAGTCTCCAACATTGAAGCTGCAATTTTATTCGTGTTTTCCCCAACTGGGGTTCTACACGCATCAGCCTGCTCAGCGTTCATTGCGCCACGAGGTGCGCGAGCGTCCCATCTCTGACAAATGCTTCGACCATGTCCTTTACGTCTGTGCATTCTTCAGTGTTGTGGCCTTTTGTCCTGTGAAAGTCACAGTATTTGCTCCGATCAGCATTGGGACGATGTCGGATTATTGGAGCCTTTGGCCATGGGAGCTCCTCAGTGGCGAATATCTCGGTGACGCTTTTGGTGAGTGGCGTCCATCTGGAGTTCTGGTTCGACCGTACGTTATCCCTTCCGCCTAACCGATGTTGCAAGCCGGATGAGGTGTCAAAGTTTACCCTTTACTGCCAAATGCCTAGCTTCCGCTTTTTGTTTAATCGGGCGGTAAGGACGTTGTCTTCTCTTGTTTTCTGGGTGTAGAGGTTTGTGCTCTGTGGGAGATCTCTACCCAGTTGCTTCTCCGTTTCCGCAAAGCGTTTAGATGCTGTCATGATGGCATCCCATGTGAATGGCATGCCATCTTTACCCGTTAAGGTGCGGATGAGCTCTGGGTCGTTCGCGCCCTGAATAAAAGCAGCGCGAACAAGATCTTCGCTAATGTTACCCAGACTTAGCTTCTTTGAGTTGAAGCGAGTGATGAAGTCTGGCAAAGATTCATCTTCCTCTCGAATGCATTTGAGGATTGTCCATTGCTCTTCGGTATACTTTCGTTGTTGGCTGAAGTGTTGGCTAAACTTCTGTTGGAAGTCTGCCCAGTCGTAGATGTGGTTGACCGGTAGACGATCGAACCACGCTCTAGCTGGCCCAACAAGCGTCATTTGGAACATGTAACACCACGTAGGTTCCGTCCAATTGCTGACGGTTGCCCCCGCTATGAATCTGTTCAAATGATCATCTGGGTCAGATATACCATCATATGTGCCTATGTTGGACATCTGTTTGGCACTTTTTGGGGCGATTGCTTCCGCAATGTCCCTTGCAAATTTGGACGTTCCCGCATTTGCCACAGTTGGTCTGAATGTTTTGGAGAAGTCACGTGGATTTCCACCTGTGTTTTTTGGTTTGAAGGCTTCTCCAAAACGCCTTCTCGGTTGGGAGTCCGTTTCCTTACGCTTCCCTTTTGCCCTATGGCGAGGGTTCGCGTCGGTGTCGGATTCCTCCGCGTATTCGCACTCACTACTCATGTTGAGTTGAATGCTTCCAAATTCGTCAGCCTGTTGGACGGAACGCAAGCGTTCGTCCAACTCAGCTTGGAATTCCTTCTGACGTACCTCCGCCCATGCCTTAACTTCGTCGAGTGTTTGGCGGGGGAGCCTTGTTCGTTGTCTCTCTAACTGGGTATCGGTGAATCCCAGTGAGCGATTATTTACTGCACTTGCCCCAGCTTGGGTAACTGGGGTAGTGTTCGTAAAATTTACTGCACTTGCCCCGGCTTGGGTAACCGGGGTAGTGTTTGTAAAAACTGTGTAGTCGCCGGTATTCCCCCCAGTAGCTGGGGTTGTGGTTACCGGAGTTTCTTTAACCATCTTTCCAGAAGTTTGAAAAAACTGAAAAGAAATGAAGTTCTAGCTTTTATGCACGGATGGCGCCAATGAAGAAACACTAACCGGACCCCGGGCAGATTACGGGTAACCTGGGGGTTGAATAGATGTTTCCCACGAGGGGTTGGACCCGGCAAAGATGGTTCTTCTGATAACCTGCAAAACAGACCGTGAGCTTGTCACTGAGAAGGGGGGGGGGGTTCCTCCTTGTAACCACCCTCCGGCGTGAGAATCAGACTAGATTGCTCTTTAAATATAAATGTATATTAAGAGATTGCTAGAGCAGATATCAGGTATAATATGTAATACGAGATAGTATATGATGATAATATGATAAGATGAGATGATCATACCATTTGGGGTATTTATAGCCGAATGTAGGTTTCCAAGGAGGTGTGGCCGGCTGAATAGTATTCCTGTTCTACCAACTGTGGCCTACGCACGTGCCCTGCTGGTAGTTGGTGGGTAGGCAGCGGCTGACAGTGACTAGGCCTGCTGTGTACTATTCCTTTTCCACCAACTGCCGGCTATGCACGTGGTATGACAGGAGTTGGTGAGTAGGCAGCGGCTAATAGTGACATACAGTACAAGAGCATGCTGCTCGCCATACTGTTGTCAATAAGCTGTCGTATCTTTGGTCAGATCTTTTGCCCATACCTCGTCAGGTACAGTACAGAAGATCTTCCCGTATCGTACGGACTGGCTTAGCTGGGCGGGAGTATTCCCCCTCCCGCCTTTGTGCGGGATTGTTCCCGGCTTTGCTCATTCCTTCAGGTGACAACTGAATGATTGAGAGCTAAGTGCCTTGTGCGTGTAGCCTTGCTGCGCGGGTGGCCTTCCCTGATGGCTTGTATCCGCAGCTGCGGGAACAGGCAGAGTCCTTCACCATTGGGAGGCATTTCCTGCGGGAACAGCTTGCGTACTGCGCGTAAGGACGTCACGTCTCTGAGCATGGTGGGTCCTGCGGATCCAGTTGGTTTCTGCGCAGACGTCTATCTTCAAGGTGAGTCTTGCGGGTCCAACTGGGCTCTGCTGGGACATACCTCTTCACTAAGCAAAATTAAAGTCTTTTAAAAAACTTTAACATCACCCAATTGTTCTTTTTTATAAATGTCTTGCGAGAAGAGTTCACTTTTTTTATTTAATATATGACTCAACATTCTTTAACTAACATATATAGATCAAAATATTGATAAAATCGACTTTGTTAACTAGGGAAGACATTCATTACCAAAAACAAATATAGGGGTAGTGATATTTGAGATATGGTTTCGATTAACTATTTATACAATGTATTTTCCTTTTCATTTTAGTTTTGAATTCGTTAATTTCGCATGTAGATAGTATTAGATCGATATGGTGTCATTTCTCCCGCAATGTCTATTTTGCACCGACGACGGTCATTTTTGCATTTTGCTAATTTCAAGTTTGTTGATAGTTTGTTTTTGCCAACGTAATTTATACATAATTGGTGTTGTTAAGTTAACCTTTTTTGTACGCAATCCCGTGTACCACACGGGTTTATAACCTAGTATATAATACAATATCATAACTTTTTAACCACTGCGTGCCGTCATCTATATCAATTGTCACATTAATTATTATTAAATTTTAATTACACAACTTTATTATTATTAACCTTTTTTAAATTAATAATATTTAATTAAATTAAAAGTATGGACGCGACGGTTACAACCACCGTCATAACTCTTTGCAATTACATTTACAATTCATGCAACCCTTTTTCAAACTTTCTAACAAAATAACATATATTTATTAAAAAATTATCTCTATTATAATTATGTATAACAACTTCTTTATTAATTTGATAACTTATTGTCCGTTTACCTGTCTCTTTATTGTAATTGAATCATTTTATTTGAAATAAAATCTCTAATTAACAGTTTCAATTTGATAACTACCATAACTGCCGCCCTGTTTCTTAACCGACACGTCTTTTTGAATCGGTGCAAGCAATAGTATAAATAGAGGCATTCCGTTAACTTCTCCATGAGGAGTACTAACGGCGGATGCGGTTTCCGGTTAAGCGGCGGTTTTCGTTAACATATATATAAGATTTTTATCCCTGCAACCATCTTCTCCATGAGGAGTACTAACGGCGGAGGCGGTTTCCGTTACGTTGCTTTTGTAGTTCCGACGTTAAGTGGCATCGATTGGCGGAAAACGTATCGGTTGGTTTAATTTTATAACAATACGGAGTACAAAATAATGGAAACTGAAAAGGTAAAAGAGGGAGGGCATGACGTTAATGTCATGCGGTGGTTTTTATCATGAAAGCTTAAGGGTTATGGTGGTTGGTGTTGGTTTCCTTTATGCCTTTAATTAACTGCCGTTCACAATTTACAAAACGACGAGTATGGCGGTTTCTAGCAACCATCGCGTCGTTTCATCAAGAGAGAAGGTGACGATTGATTCACTATATAAACATTACCAGTCCTTACGCCAATTACAACCGTGAATCGTATCTCTTTTCCCCTCTTTCATGTAATGATTAATCGTATGAATCTTTCTGTTTTATGATTAATACGTAATATTGTTATGTGATTAATCGTATGAATATGATGTTATTTTCAATCTAATATTTTTGCAAATTATGTTATTTGTGTCCAAATCATTACATAACCTCCATAAATTTGTGCATAACATGACTAAAATGGTATAGAATTGCATCGGCACAGGTAGCCTGTGTGTACATTTTCGACACAATTCATTACTCAATCATACCATAAAAATATTAATTTGTTGCTTTGGCGTATCAAATTAATCAACAAAAAATTAGGTTAGTGTTTAGAGTTTGTATACCGTGTGAATCTTTAATATGCTGATGAGGGATTCCAAATGTGCAATCTCAATAAAATGATCTAAACATGGTTTCATTCTATTGCGTGGTTTTGGATTTTGAGTTTAGTTTCGGTTCTTTGTATGGTTTTACTAATTCAGGAATGTTCATGTTATCACGATTTGCATTAAATGAATTTGATCTGCAGTTTTTTAACACAAATGGATGCAATTCTTTGTAACTTTGTAACCGAAGTGTTATAAACAATATATGTTAGTATGTATATATTCTCTAATGGACGGTATGATTTGTTTGTTTTATATCAAATTGTTTTATGATTATAATTATGATGTGCAGGCTCACGTTTCAACAAAAAAATATCTAAAAATTCTTTACAAGGTTTATGTATTAAGATAAAGTTATTGTTTTGTTTCTATAAAAGAGATCAATTAGAGATAGCTATGTCTACATCTCCTTTTGTTTTACATTCTTCTTTCATCGGGTAAGTCATCACAAAAAGCACCATTCTGTTACATATGTTAATGACGGTGATGGTGATTGTGCAGAGGTGTGTGAATATTATGATGCGTGGTTTTGGTATGATGAGAGTCTTTAGTCATCTTTCACTTCGCATTGAAATAAAGATAACCAATGTTGTAAAAGTGGCCGAGTTTGATTGACTTTTGTATGTAGCAAATATTATTGGCAACTGCTATAATCTAAAACCGAACACAAAATACACCGCCGCAACGCGCGGTAACAATGCTAGTTTGAAACAAATAGTTATTAATTCAACAATAAGATTTATATATGTTCTAATTATAATATTCATTTAATTTTAACTAACTTTTTGAGTTATAAAAAACTTTCGTGACATTAGAAATTTTATAAATATGAGTAACTTTAAAAAAAATTGAATGAGGTTAAACAAAAAGACTAGTCCTTCAAACTAAAACTCTCATAATTAAGACTGTAACAGTATGTAAAAGAGCTAACTTTTGTTTAAAATTGTTTATAATTATAGATTTGATCTAAAGCTTCACCTTGCTGGAATCATTGCGGCTTGCTTTGGAATGGCGAATCTCCTAGCACGTCCCTTCGGAGGTTTCACATCCGACTACATGGCAACGTGATTTGGAATGCGAGGTCGTCTATGGAATCTATGGCTTCTTCAAACTGCCGGTGGTTTGTGTTGCCTATGCCTTGGCTTAGTCAACTCGCTACCGTTAGCCATCACTTTTATGATGCTCTTCTCCATAGGAGCACAAGCGGCATGCGGTGCCACCTTCGGCATCATTCCCTTCATCTCTCGACGATCACTTGGTATCATATCAGGAATGACTGGGGCTGGCGGGAACTTTGGATCAGGGTTATCCCAATTGATATTCTTTGCGAACGCATCTTTCTCAACGGAAAAGGGGTTAACGTACATGGGTATCATGATTATGTTGGTAACAATTCCAGTGAGTTTTGTTCACTTCCCACAATGGGGAAGCATGTTTTTTCCTCCTAGTCAAGACATCATAAAAGGCAGTGAAGAGCATTACTATGTTTCCGAGTGGACCGAGGAGGAAAAACAGAAAGGGATGCACCAAGCAAGTCTAAAATTTGCCGAGAACAGTCGATCAGAGCGTGGAGGGAAGGTGGCTTCGGCTCCAACACCACCGCAAAACACTCCCAACCATGCTTGATTTCATACAATTTTCATATGTTCTTTAATTAAATGTGGTTATTTGATAGTAACAAAATAAGCAAAATACAAAATCAAGAATGTTAACCTAGTTTCATATTTTTCACAAACAAACATGCTTGATAGCGATATTGGGGTGCTCAAACAAACCAAGGGGTTGTGGTTATTATGTCTAATTCCACAGTGAATTGACAAAGTGTCTGTTATGAGTCTTTGCTCTGAAAAACTTTGTTGTTTTTCAAACTATTTAAACAATAAAATCAACGTTTTTCATATGTATTTCTGCATCCAATAGTGTTATTAATGGTATACTTTTTTGTCTCTAATTAATTATATGTAATTCGTTGATAAAGATTGATATGATTAATTTATATAAGAATGATGTGTGTAAAACGGTAAATTTTTAAAATTCACTCCATGCATATTTAAATTACAGGTAAATAAAGTATTTATTTACTAGTTTTATTTTTCTTTTTATACTAATTAACTTTCGAGTTATTGTACAAAGAATCTTTATCGTAGAAAGCGTAAGGAAGAGGGATGACCCTTGATTTCACTTAAAACAAAAATGTGGTGGTATAATTTTAAATAAACCAAAAAAATATATGTGTAACTCTCGAATATGGTGATTCGAGACTGTTTCCAGTGACGGTGGTGGAGATGGGTCAACTGTGAGCCAATCAATCAAGCAAACACAACGATATGAACGATAAGAACAAAGAAGCTATGGGTAAACAACTTTTATTATAATAACGATTACATATCTTCGTCTCACCATAGAGGAGCCCTCCCACGGGTGGTGGCTCAAAATACAAAATCGACTAACACTAACAATGAGACCTAGTTCTCTATTTATAGACCTTTGAGCATGGGTCCACCAAATGAACCACCAGTCGTTGAAGAACGCATGTACTTTCGGAGAGATCGATCCATGGAGGTTCGCTTACACCATCGTCAACATTCACAAAGAAGAATTTGACAGATTTGCGAACTCCGTCATGAAGATTCGCATGCTTCCGTACAAGTTTGCATACAGTATTGTTGTAGTTTTGTAGAGCGAGTTCTGCGAAACTAGCTTCATTGCGAAACTTCATGAATTATTCAAATCTCTATCTTCACAATCTTCAATTCACTGCAAACTCTAAGGATCGGTTAATTGATAATATCATCCTCAAACCTACAATCAACAATTTTCCTCCTATGATGATACTATCAATTCATCACAATATTCAATGACTGCTCGCTGATCTTCTACCCAAGTAAGTTTCTGAATATCTATATGAAACCATAACATAATGTAGAGCATGATTCCACTGAAATCTTTGAAGTCTTCATTTGTTGTTCCCCTCCTCGATGTAGCCCCTCCCATGTTTGATTGGTCTAGGCCCCGTATCTTTCAATTAAGGAGAATATATGTCATAGGCAATTAATAAGGTTTAATTTTTGACGAGAGACTTCAACTTCAGCAATAAAAACATCATCCTCTTCACACTATAATGTATGACCCCTATTGGATAATGCATATAACAAAGCATAAGGTTCACAATCTACACATAGCTATTTGTTGAGCAAGACACACTTATCGTTATCGCTATCATTGCCCATCACATTAGTCAAGTCAATGCCACCGACAATAACGCAGTTCTCATTCCCCCCACCCAGCGTTTGACGACATATGACGAGAATTTTAACTGATTAAGATAGAGTGAGTGATGTCATTAATATGACAACTTGATCTTCATTTCCTTGAGGATTATAATAGTAAAGATGGAACTGAACATCACTTAATTGCGCCGATCGATCCCATGGACGAAAATGACAAGATTCGGAAACCTCAAGGGTCTAGAAGCAGGAAAAGAAAGCTTTTGTATGAAACTTGCATGACTGACCAAGCGTTAGGGAAGAAAATTATAATTTACTCAAAAAAAACTTTATTTTCATATCACTTCAGATAACACTAGTAAAAAAATGATCATTTTAAAACGGTTAAATAGCGTTTACACAATGGTTTCAAAATCATTTTAAAAGAAGCGTTGCAAAATAGAATTAAAATGATTCCAAAATCGGTGTATATCCTAGAAGATATTAAAACGGGTTGTAACCGATGTATATTATACTTAACAACGGGCTGGTAACCGTTATAAATCTTTATTTACAACGGGCTCTTAAGCGGTGTAAAGAACCTAATACAACGTGTTGTTAACCGTTGTTGTTAAGTATTTACAACGAACCAACACAGTGTAATAAAGTGATTACAACGAGCTACAAACTGGTATTCTTTATAAATACAACGATTAACGAACCAATGTATTTATGTTCTTGCAACGGCTTTGTAACCGTATTTATAATGGTTTAACAACGGAAAGACAGCCCGTACTTCCAATGGTTTTACAACGGATTGACACCGGTGTTTCAATTGGATTTACAACGAATTGAAAAGACAACTGGTATTTTTATGTTTTTACAACTTTTGTGAACCGGTGTTTTTTATTAATGAAAACGTTATTGAACCGTTACTCTTATTGAAAGTATATATAACGATGTATATAGTTACAGTAGGTACATAATTAAAAGCATGCAATCAACAAAATATATTAATTAGCACCCAAAAATATATATCATTTACATTTAAAATAATATATTAGCATCTTTACAACAACATTAAAGCATCTTTACAATTGTCATTCCCACTTTGGTTGGGTGGTAAGGTGGTTAGGGTGTTAAATAGAAGCTCAGGTGTTCAAACACCACAGCGTACAAATATTTAGTCGTTCAAAATGAAAACAGCTTTTCAATTCCTCATCTAACTTATCATTTTCCATATCCTGATTTTAGGTAGTGTAGGTTTTAAAGACGGGATCAAACAACAAGTTTTTAAATCAATCTCACTTGTGAGCTAGCTGAAATCAATCACAAACAACCAAGATCTTGGATCTTGCTTTGTGTTTTGGTTATTGTCGAAAGTAGAAAGAAAGATAAGGTTAGAGAACGTAGGTGAGAGTTGGTAGTATTTGCAAAAGCTTATGGAATGCATGGGCATGCTTCACTAGTTATAGTGAAACCATGCCATGCTTCTCATTCATTATAACGACCCAATGGACTTTGTTTACAAAGGGCCAAGCCCAAACATATAAGATTTTACAAAAGCTAACAAATACATCGTGAAATAAAAGAACAAATACAAAGAATTTAATACACAAATTGAGCTCTACAATCTCCCACTAGTCTTTTAGTATTTGTTGTAGCTTCTGTCTTCAGTCTATCTCGTACTCGAATGGGGAATCATAGTCAAATAGTTGGTTGTCAACAAGGTAACGAACAAAGTTGTTGAACTTCCTAACTATTGCATATGTGTTGTTCTTCCCATGATCTTCAAGAGTACCCATAGGAGACTTGTACGACTTCAACAAATCTTCGTTGCAGAGACCATTAACTCGTGTTCGTCAAATACACGAAGTGGATGCATGGACTTGCAACGTATGACTGCTTCACTAGTATCATTATCAATTTCCTAGAAGAGGAAATCATAAAGCATGTTGCGTGTAACTGGATCAATTTCATGACCCTCCGTAGGCATTTTGTATCTCCATGCCTTTCTTCCTTTGTCGATAACTGGATCGATCTCAGTCGGATGCAGGTAGGTCCTTCCCTTGTTGAGCTTCCAGTTTGATTAATCCCGCTTTGACTCTCTGTGCAAGTACCACTTGAACCAACCATCAAGCCTTTTCTCATCAATCACCAGCTTCCATTCGGAAGAAATTCATGTCATGTTCAGACAACAAATGCATCTTAGTGTAACACATGTAGGTGATGTCGCCATTTTAACGCCTTATTGCCCAAGACTCACTGTCGGCATGCCACTTGGCGTATCGGATGAGTGAGTCATCATGATACAGATAGTTTCTGCAACAAACACTATCTTCTAAAGCAATGCCACTTCTTTTTTCTTTGTTTTGGTACAGCATCAACCACATGATTTGTTGGAAGAGCAACAACAACAACTTGATCAAAATCTCTGACTTCTTGTTTTGAAGTATCTGGATTTGGTAACCAGTTGATGTAGTCTTCATAGTCAGAGTCGTGTGTCTTCTCTTTCTCATGTGACTGGGTAGCTGTAAGAGAATCAACCTAAAATATAGACCTGAAGTCTTCATCCAAACCGCATATCGATCTCTTGTTTTCTTAGCAGCATCTTCAGTAGATGGATCATCACATGGAATATCATGATGTAGAGCAGTTTGTTTGCATGCTCCACTGGCACCACCAAAACCAGCACTTCCATCGTCATCGTCATTATTTCCACCAGGGTCTTCGTCATCATCACACGACTCCTCTAAAATATCTCTTATTTCTCCTTCTTCATCGTCCCCTCCTCCTCCTCATCATCACCAGCTGTGTCAGCACCAACAGTCTTGCCAACCACTGCTAAGTCACCACCAGTGACACCAACACCAGCTCCACTACCACCATAACTAACACCATTACCCCCAGCACCACTTCCAACAACACTAACACCACTTCCACCAATCACAAGATCAGTCCTAGCATACTGTCTTTTCTTTCTCTTCACACCACCACCCTCGTCATCGGAATTCACCCAACTTCCAAAGACGGTCTTCAATCAATCCTTCAGATCATAAATGGTATCATATGACATCTTCATAAAATCAGATGTAGAGTTGCACTTCTTGACTGGGTCTTTATTGATCTTGATATGAGCCTTGTTTAGTCGGCTCTATTCTTCTATTTTAGGTTAGCATCTTGATCTTTGACCTGTCTAAGGACCCTTGATTGTTTTCAAGGAAGACAATCCTTGATTTCAACCTTTCGTTGTCACACAATAACCTGTCGACCTATGAACTCCAATCGCTTCTCATACTTGATTCAATGTGGGAGGAGGACGGGGGGTCATTTCAAGAAATACAATTCTTGACTTCAGTCTCACTATTTCATCATGGCGTTCAGCTAGGGTCAGCGATTGATTGTTCAAGGAGGTTTGTTGACCGTCAACCCGCTTCTAGAGAATCTCAATCAACCTTTGTTGATTAGCAATGAGAGCTCTATTAGCATCCGTTTCTTTCTCCATTATTTCAACCAACACCGCCTTCTCCTTCTCCGAATCCACCATCTTCTTCTTTTGTTCTTTCACAAAATCTAGCATCACTTTCTCCCGATCCGCATGTTTCACATTGGATTCCGGTGCCAAGATCCTATCTAAGATAGGATTCATGTACACTAGATCCTTTTTATACTTACCACTTGACAGAGGCTTTGGGGTTAGGATTTGGGTTGAGGGTGGTGTTAAGGAATGTGTAGGTTGAGTTGTAGTTTGGATGGGTATTGTTATGTTTTGGGTTTGGTAAGGGATTTGTTGGGTTAAGGGTAGGGTTTTGTAACATTTGTTACTTTTCAAATTCAAAAATCCGACCCGTTTTAAATTTTCGGTTTTTCTTTATTTATAAATGTTTGTATAAATATAAATATATATCTCAAGTGTTGTTTCATGTAGATTATATTTTCATTTGTCGTTTATCAATTATAATTTAATCACGGTGATTTACGATTATTTAAGTCCTTAATTAAACGATTTCGCAAACTATCAGGTATAATATGCTAAATATATAAGTTTATAACTTCTTATAACACTTAAAAGTACAAGGTTTATTATGTAAATTAAAGTTAAATTATTTTTATAAAGAGCTTGAAAATAGAGGGGCTATTGTGTAAGTTATTTAAATTATAATATAAAAATCATATATAATAAAAAAACCTAGCCCCTTCCCCGTCTTTACGGCGGAACAATCCGGCGGCTGGAAACGGCGCCAAAAAGTCCAACAATCACATCTTTAACCCCCGTTTGATACGTTAAAACATTCCAAACGACTTCTCCATTTATCTTAAGCATTAATACATGATTTATTTCGTCATTAACAACCAAATTAACTCGTATTAATCGTCCACTCATCGGATTATACTTAAAATCTTAATAACTCGCATTTAACATTATACGCTCCAATTGATCTTATAAATAGGCTTCTAATCTTCACCTAAACTTGTTCCTAACATCAAACTAATCTAACCTACCCGCTGTAATCTCGTTTTGCCCGTCCAAGTTTGATTCCGGCCAACCCGTGGTTCACCTTCAATCAACAACATTTTCAAGTAACTTAAATATGATTTGTGATTGTTTCAAGCCGTAAATCAAAACCCCTAAACTAATTTGAACAAACATGGAACGGATTTAACATATTTGAAAAGCTAGGGTTTTGATGACGATGATGAACTTTTATTTTAATTAACATATCTTTGTTTATGATCTTTTAACAAACAAACAATCTAGTTTAGTGGTTAGTTCATGTGAGTGTGGGCAGAAGGACCTGATTTCGAACCCGGGTCAGGCCGTTCTCCTTGTTTTATTTTTTTTAGAATCATTTTCTTTTATATAATAACCAAACTAAAATGTATAAAAATTATAGAAATCAAATAAAATTATATTAAGTTACATAAAATTAGTTGTTAAATCATATTTATCATTTGTCACCTAAAACCAAGCTTTCAAACTCTTCAAGGCTCGTTCAAACTCGTAAAACATTTGTATATATATATATATATATTTATCGCTTGTTAAACTTTAAAATTCGTTAACATACTCTCTTTCAAGATAAAATGTACCAATAGCACCCAAAATTCAGTAGCATTATTATATTCAAACTTTATATTAATCCCGTAATTTAAATAATATTAAATTAATATATCGTTAAAATATAATATTATAATATCAAACTTCATAAAATAATAAAAATATACATTAAACACTTCTAATTTCCGACAAATCGATTTATTTACTTTTATGAGTTGTTAGTTAATATTTTATTTTGTACTTTTAATTCTAGTTCATGAAGTTCAATTGCTTCGATTTCTTTTACGCGCTTTCAGTTTTATTTCAAGTTTGTCTTCAACTTTAAGGTGAGTTTCTCACACCCTCTTTTTACTCTTTTACTACTCTTAGGGGTAGCATATATATCCTATCCAAATTACAATTTTGTTTATTCATTATTTACAAACTACAATTTGCTACATGGACTTGTGTGTTTACTTGCTACTTGCTCAAAATTACTTGCACATGGATTACTTCAATATAGTATGATCATACGCCCCCCCCCCCCCCCCCTTTGCACTCAAGACATTTGTTGGTATGAGTGGAAAAGGGCCTCATTACTCGAGTACGTTGGTGCACAATCCCAACTGGAAATGACCTTTTTTGCACTACTATCTGAGTACGTTGGTTGTTACCAACTGGAAAGGACATTACTTGCTCATTTACACTTGTTCATGGAATTGTAGATTTTTATGTTCTTTTATCAAACTGTGGAAGCTCACCAACTATTCATATAGTTGACCATTAATTTATATATATGCTACATTACCTTGTTTAGAGGATGCTGCCGTGAAAAAGACATTAGTACTTAGGATATTCAAACAAATGGAAAAGATGCTTTAATATGTATTCTTTGTATTTATCTATTTGATTCCAAGCTTGTGTACTTGTTGTTTAATTTAATTAATGATAATCATCATCATCATCATCATCGTACTCAGTATATCCCACCAATAGCAAAGCTATGGTAGGGTCTGAGGAGGGTAAGATGTAGACAGCCTTACCTCTACCCCATAAGGATAGAGAGGCTGCTTCCGGTGAGACCCCCGGCTCGATAGTAGTTTTGCATCAAGCCTTGGACATAAGGCACATAGCACTCAATCATCGGGACACCGGCTGATCGGTGCATGTACCCTTGTCTTTCGGCTATCAACGCCACTACATGATGCCTGATTAACCGTCCGTCACTTTTAACGTTATTTTCACGAGATTAGTAAAATAACGTCAAAATTAGTGCAATTTCACTTTTGCCCACCCGAGGGTTCACACATATATACATCATATGTGCGCACCGCAATATAATTAATGATAATATTGTCACTAAATAGTATCGTATGTGTTTTGAGCAATCTGTACGTCACACTCGGGTGTATTCCGCTTTAGCCGAGGTGTTACAGGTTTGGGGTTCAGTTTGGGAAGTGGTGGGAATGGGAATAGTGAGAAGTAAGGACATTGATGAGGAAATGAATGTGGATATCCAAACGGATGCAACTCTAAATGGCGGTGAAGGTTGAGGACCTAAATACAGAGGATCTAGGTGAGGGTTGTTGTGGTTCAATTACAGGTTGGTATGTGAATATTGTGGGTATGTCTAGGTTAGATAGGAATGATCCTTGAATGGGCGTGGTTTGTTGTGTGGGAGAGAATTCGGGGCTGGTTACTAGTGAGTCATGAAGTGAGAACTTGGATGGTGTGGTTTTGGGTTTGGTTCATGGCGCATGAACTTGTTTACCTTTCATGGACGCTACATGTCGTTTGAGGGTTTCAGGATAAGCTTGGAATGGATCTGTTTGAGTGGTCGTTGGTGGTGGTGTGGATGTTTGGGATGGTAATGTGGAGGTTTCTTTCACAACAATATTAGAAAGTATTACCTTTAAGGAAGTGGGCTTCTTGGAGACCCCTATCTTCCTTAGCCTCTTTAATGGTTGTTCGGGCTCTTCTTCCTCTTCTTTAGTTTGATGGGAAGAACCACCAGCAGAAGGCTTGCCAGGCCAACAACCTTCCTTTTCTTCTTCTTCTCCTTTTTCTTTTTCTCAGCCTTTACCGCCTTCTTCTTCACAACTTTCTCAACTCATCTTAGGCCCCATTCTCTGTCTCCTCATAATTTGGCTCTTCCACATTCTGCTACTCTTCAACTTTCTCATCACCAACTGGTTCGGTCTCAACAAACAAACCGAACTTTTCACTAGTATCTCTTCCTCTATACTTGTACCTTCTTCCTATTGTGTTTAACATGGTGTTGAACATAGTCTGTTTCACCATCTTAGCATTTGTGGTATCTCAACCCCATCATCGTCATATTCAACCTTGTATACATGCCTACGTACCTCAGGCATTAAATCATCAAGCAGCAGCTGAACGGACCTCGGATACAACATCCAGGAACTGTGTGTGGAGGCATTAGCGTGCATGCATAAGAAAATGAGACTGGATTAGTTGAACTGCTCTTTGTTGATTAAAAAGGCCATCACTCCAACCCAATCAGTCAGTAAGCTATCAAATCCCCCCACGTAGATCAGATAGGCAATGCACGTCTATATGAAACAAATATCTCTAGTACGCTGGAAGATGCCTCTTCTCCAATGTCTGCCACTTCATGTTATATCCCATCCTGTCAACCATGGATTGTAGTTCACTCTTCTTGAATTTCTTGAACAGCTGATCAGGAGCATCTTTGATGTTCAACACGCTTCTAATGTCAGCTTTAGTGATAACCAACTTCTTTCCTGCCACCTCACTAGTAATAACATCTACCCCTTTTGTATTTTCTCGGATTTCTTTAATCCAACACGTGTGAATCTTGGGATTTGCTTTAATTGCATCAGTTAAAAAGGGATTTTCGAAGAACTTTGATAATTAAGATAAAGAGTTTGTGCTTTCTACTTTTAGGAAGGTCCAATGGACAATATAAGTTATGTTGTGTTTGAAGGCAGTTAGAGAGAGAGAGAAAGAGAGTGTGTGTGTGTGTGTGTGTTGAGAGGGTTTTTGGAAGTGTTTGAAAAAGTGAGTGAATAAGGTGAAGGAGAAATGAGATACCCTTTATATAGGGTTAAGTCTATCTCGCGATCGGGTCAAATCTTCTCGAGTTTTAAATGAAGATTCACTCTCAACCCTCGAACTTTGAAAATATTTGCCGATTTAAGCCCAAAAAATACTTCTACACCGAACCCAAACACTTCAAATACATACAAGATATATTTTTGACGATTTACACTTTGGACAACATTTGCTTGAAGGATCTTTACTTAAGCCAATAAATATAAGGAATAGAAGAAAAATAACTAAAATTAAAATTGAAATCAAAATTAAAATTAAATAACCTAAAATAGGATATTAAGTTAAAAACATGAAACAAAATAAAATTAAAAATAAATTAAGCAGTAAAAATGAAATTAATATTATTTATTAAATAATATTTACAAAGTATTCTAATATTTTTACGAAAAGATCACAACATGGAATCACACTGTTCGTTAACGTCCTAGATCACACTTCTATTTCAATATTATCGTGCCAAGAACCCAAAGTCGATTGTGGATATATTTTGTCCACTTTAAACTTAACAAGTATTTTGGTATCAAAATGATATGTTAAGGTATAGATTAAGCACAATACTTGTGGTCTCCATTTAATCCAACAAGTTACTGACTTCATCATACATCAGGCTTAGTTTGTGTTCACCAGATCACTCCGAATTGACTCCGACCCCCTAATGATTGATCAAAACAGTTTAAGAACATATTAAACTTTTGCAAACTTTTACAAACAGTAAAGGTTGAACCATGGATTTACTTTCCGCGCAGTTCGAACTTACATGCCTTCATTCAATGTGTTAAGGACTTACTCATTGCCCCACCTCAAGTGATTCTAATATATCCCTTTTGCTTGTAATTATCAACATTTTGGGTTGATTTTAAAGACATTTAAGCACTTTTGCAATTTATTCATGATTCAACCTTGAAATCTTTAACATTTGAGACTACAGCTTATTAAACAATTTTGGTGACCAATCACTAACGGGCTCGTGTATGATATGCATTCATTTATATGACTTAAAAGTGGAGACGTACAACCACTACATAAGTGTATAGCAACTAGCATAGGCGGATATTTTAGTTTATATCTCTATGAAAATTACTCATTTGTTAAGCCTATCAGCATATCAAGCGATGATCTTGTTGTCTTTTGATGTATAAAAAATTATGCATCTTTTATGTACCAAAATATCTCCAAACAAGCGTAAGTTCGGAAACTATATTAGAATAAATAACCACTGATGTTTATAACTTCTATCTATAGGTAAATATAGTCCTACGAAATAAAACAAGCTGAAATACGAAGAAAAACGGAGATAAACAGTGAAACTGACAAGACACACCCCATGGTGAATCAAAACATGGTCATGCCTAGAGCATACGAAGTAAAGACAAAAATCAGGAAATCATGACATGGCCATGTTAACCAAGACACACCATATGCTCTCAAAGGCAATACGAAAAGACAAAATAGAAGGTTTTGAAGCAAAACACGGTCATGCATTCCCAAAATACAACCATGCCTTCAAAACAAGAGAAAATGACAATTCAGGAAGGGTTTGGACTGTTATGGAACTCAACATGGTCTTGCCTTGCTTAACATATCCGTGTTACCTTTGAGTCGTACAAACTGACAAGAGCAATTAATGCAGCGGGACAGAATTGGTGACATGGTCGTGCCTTGCTTAGCACGGTCGTGCCTTGAGGGTCTGATCAGCCTACATATTGAATGTTCTTCTTCTTTATTTAATGGAGTTAAACACCCCTTGGAAGAGCATTCAATACTCTCCAACCACTTCCTTTCACCACCATTAATAAGGGAATCAATCCCATCCAATCTTAAAGATTAAGGAGATTAAGCTTTTGGGAGAAGTCATTAGCATCAAAGATTAGTCATACAAATTGGTTAGGTTGTTTCAGTTTGATCATGTTTATATCTATTAGTTTGATAACTATCATTATGTATATTAGTGGCTAAACTTCCATAATATCATCTTGGTTTATAATGAATCTTAATTGAAGTTTGATAATGCTAGTAAAACATGTAATCGGTTTTTAATCACTAATGGTTGTGTTGCAATTATCACTTGATGAGGAATGTTAAAATACTCTTAAAATATACCCCAAGTGCTAAGCTTAACGATAAGCCGAGAAATTGCTAGTCTTGCGAAGCCTTGGCGAACTTTAAAATAGACATCAAGACCCCGAACTTGATGATAAGTCGAGAAATCGCTATTCTTATAAGAACTTAGTTGATAAATTAAGAATCCTTAAAATCAACCCCTAAACGCCGAGCTTGACAATAAGCCGGGGAACTGCCACTCTTTTAAGGGTTTGCGGAATAACTTAAGAAACTTTTAAAGAGCCACCAAGATTATGAGATTTATGATAAGTCGAGAAATCGCCATTCTTGTTAAGGCTTGGTTGGGAAAAAACATAAATCTTAATATTGATATGGACAAATGGAATATTAATAGTGATTGGCCATTTTAGAATGAGAATTATCAGCAATGTTGTGGAAACGGATTGTTGGTGTTCACCCACTAAGATCGGTTAATTACTCAATAAGTGAGTGTGCAACATAACCAATTTAAAACAACTTTTGAGTGGTTATTAATGAGTAATATAATTGTTCAAGAGTTGTGCAGGTTAAGATTTGGTAATTCAAGGTTAATCATTTAAGACTCAACTAAACTTAATTGGTATTTTAGGCATAATACAAGGGTTATTTAACTGAAGTATCAAAGACAATTCACTTAGTAATCATCTTTAAAGTGAGTTAACTTATCTGTATTAAAAACCACTTGCTTACATAAAATGATATTTTAGTAAAAGGGGTCAAAAGTTATATTTTAATAAAATGACATTTAAGTCGCGTACACGGTTGGCACTACAAAAAAAGTGACCATTAGAGACTAAACTTTAAGGAACTAATATATCAGTCTCAAATACTTGACATCTGAGACTGATTTATCAGTCACTAATAATATTTGGGACTGATTTTTACGTGAATGATATTAGTGACTGATAACCAGTCGCTAATATTGTGGCACCTTATTAGAGACTAAAATTCAGTTACCAAAATGTATAGGAAATATATGGTATTATAAGGAAACTTATCGGCGACTGAAAATCAGTCCCAAATACGTAATGAAAAACACGCAAATGTATGGCGACTGATTTTCAGTCTCTAATGAACATATTAGGGACTAAAAATTAGCTCTTAGTTTTTCCAAAACAAATCGAATTATGGACTAATATTCGGTCTTGAGCACCTTCTATAGATGCAATGATCAAGGACTGATTGTTTGTTGCAAATACAACATTTTAAGAAAAGTATTGGAGATTCAAAATCTGTCTAGAAAATATGTAAGGCTCCTTATTTAAGACTGATTCAGATCAAATACTTAGTCTCTGAAGAGTTTTATTGATGAAATTAGCAAGGACTAATATTGAGTCTCTAATAATAACTGAGGCATATTGTGCCTTTTTAAAGAAATATTTTATAGACTAAAAACCAGTTATAACTATTCCTATTTTAGCCGTATTTGTGACTTATTAATTAGTCTCAAACGCCTTTTGATAGTCTCAAACCATTTGCAAAAACCTTGTAAGTGATCTTAAACTGAACTAATATTAAGTCCCAAAGTGCTTTTTATGTATGAAAGAACTAGGAACTGACACTCATGGTTAATCCATTAAATATAATGGATGTATATAGTTATTCAAAACATAATTAAAATCAATTTAACGACATAAAAATAGTTGCAATATAAAAAAAGTTGTACACATTAGAAAATTTCTTGATAAATAATGACTATAAGTATATAACCAGATTACGTACATAATTTATATTACACATATTCTTTTATTATATAGACTTACATATTTTAGTATTTAAAAAAGGCAATTTTTATATAAGTGTTAATATTATTTTTTGCTTAAATATTAAATATCACAATATAATAAAATTAAAATGTCAGATTATTCTATAAAAGAAAAAAAAATGAGAAGAATGAGAAAAATTTATGACCTCAATAAAACCCTCATTAAAAATAATATAAAATTAATAAAAAAACCATAACTAAAAATTTTAACAAAATAACAAAAGTAAAAAACAAGAATGTTTCTCTCTTCTTCCTCGTTTCAAATAAATAAATAAAATGTTGAGTGAAAAAGATTATTGTATGTTCTTTTTATTTTCGTCATTGACTGTGACTTTTTTTAATATTGCGTTATATTACTAAACACTGTGTTATATATTGCTTGGTATTGTGTTTATTTTATTTATCATTGTTTTTTTTTGTTTTTTTTCGTCATTGTGTCTTTTCTCTACACATTGTGTCTTTTTCGGGGTTTTTTTTTTTAAATTGAAAGACGAGGGAAAATAGTTTTGTTTTTAAAATTTTTGAGTTATGATTTTTTTTTTTTTGAATATTTTTACGTATCTTTTTGTTTGGCCACAAATTTTTTTCACAGTTTTCATTTTGTTCTCTTTTGCATTTAAATTTTTCCTAAAACTAAAATATTTTTTAATTTTTACCTCCAAAAAATCATTAATTCCCACTCATTTCTATAAGTTCTAAATTTTTTTCTATCTATATAAGTTTGTGTACTTTTCAATGTGGTGTAGTGATAGAAAGTTTGGTTTCTCAATAGTGACTCAACTTCAATCTCACTTCCAACACTTTGTGTGTGTGGGGGAGGGGGGGGGGGTTGACTCAATGAAGAAAGACTGAGATCTTTATGATATCTAGTTGGATCCTGAGCGCGTCCGGGTTTTACCACTAATGGGTCTTTGGGTGGGTGAGTTCTCCCCGGAAGTGGAGATAACTTGGAGGAGCTTACGGAGCTTGATTGGGCCAGCTGAGGGTGACATTTTACCATTGTGTCACCCCGAACAAAATACCTATGCATTTGTTTGTTGGTCGTAAAAACAATTGTATATAAGTTTTCTTTCAAATTTAAAAATTTTTAAAAAAGTCAAATACTCCCGTGTTCCTAAATTCCCTCCCAACCCAATTCACATTCCCAAATCCCACTTAGCCAATTAACCCTAAATCAGCCCCCACCCACTCGTAATACTGCAGCCGATGGTGCTTTGTCACTAAAATAATCAAAGAGTGAGATTTTGAAGCTTTCTCTCCACACATCATATGGCGTTGGCTTGGAATGAAGAAGTCATCAAAAAATTGAATGGGTTGCGGTGATGGTTCCTACGTTTATTCTTAGCGCACCGGTGACCAAGATTTGCTACCCGCGATGGCTTTTTTCCCCTCTAGTCTCTGCATCAGTTATAATTCCATTGTTGTTTGTTCATGAGGTCCGTTTACTTTTACATTTTACTAATTCTAATTATTTCCATGCTATGATTCTTTCATGTTTCTTTATTATATATTTATGGATTAAAAGTTTAAAGGTAACAATTAAATTTTGATTCAACAACCATAGATGAAACGTTGGGCGGTTGGTGAAGTTTTGACCTTATTGTTTGAAAAACATTATATTAGTGTAGGTTAAAAGCAACATAATTTTAATTTTTTTGTTCATGTTGTTTTTCTTTTTTACCCTAATTAAAATTAGATTATGTGGGATTTGAGTGAAGTGGTGAATCATAAGTCCTTTAAATTTAAAACATGCTCTGCTAATGAATTATGATAATTATTTCAACAAGGAATTTATAATTGTTGACACACTTGTCACTTTGCTACTGTATTATATACCTAATATATGGTAGGTGATAACTGTTGTTAACGTAATTTTTATTTATTATGAAGTTCTTGATGGTAGTTTAACTGTTTATAACATGTATTTATCTCTGCTAGTTACCTTCATAATTTGTTTGACTGGTGTGTTAATGTTAGTTTTGAATAGGGCCTCAAACTTTTTAGTTTGTTTGAGATGTCATAGTTTCTTGTGCTATTATATCTATTTCCATATCATTACAACAAATATATTCATCATTGTCTAATATAAGCATACTAACCTAGCTTTGTGAACCCTATAGACGTTTCACGAGCATTGTTAAGATAGAATACTAGATGGTTTTGGTGGAGCATTGGGCAAATTTGTAAATACATTTACAAGATTTTCAATCTTTGATATTGTATATTTTTTTGTTGTGGCTATAGACCCAGGCAGCATAGAGACTGGCTTGCAAAAAATTTGAAGTTTTGGATCTTGGTGCATATTCAATGCCACATGATAATATCTCTTCTCCTATTATATCATTTAGATGGAATGCATATCATTACACATAGAGAGTGAATTTATATACACGTTAACTTTGTGTTTCCAAATTATCAAAGACAACTCTGACCGGTGATTATTCTTCATTACAGGTAATCAGGTGGCTTGCAGCACTAATGGACCCGAATGAGCCGAATCGATTACACTGTTTAGGCTAATTTTTCTTTCTCTAATGTTTCTTTCATTAAGGAATTTAACAAACAATTTAAAGAAAAGTTTGACAAGAAATTTTCTGCTGCTGCTGTGAGTGCTCTTAATTTTAGAAACTTAGAACAGTGAGTTTGACTGTTTGGCCAGTTTGTTGATTTTCTTATAGCTTTTGACTACTGGATTTATTTTGTGTTTAGCCTATAACAACAAAGATGATAACTATGAGGGTGACAGGAGATAAGAAGAACCCGATTGCCTACAACAATAAGCATGAAGACGATGGCTAGAAGTATTATATTTCATATTATAGTCAAAGTCAAGTAGTCTCTTCAACTCTATATATGTAACCTAATTTCTTTATATATGAAGAATTTATATAATTTTGTAAATTTCTGTACATTTTATGAGCTAGAAGTTTGAAAGATGTGAATTTGTATAAATTTTTTTTTCTATGCATGTTATTAGAAGCTAATTTTCAATCTCTAAAAAAACCCAATGAAACTGAGATAGTTTTAAAGACTGAAAAGGTAGTCACTGAAAAAACATACTAACTAGTTTAGAAGACTGATTTCAATCTCTAAATAATATATCAGGGACTAAATATAAATATTGATTTTCAGTCTCTAAAAGAAGCAAATTAACGACTGACATCAAGCTATATTGAGGTGATAACCACTCTTTAAAGAATCTTATTGGAGACTGATCTTATATAAACTACGAACCTAATGAAACGTATTAGGGACAATTACACTTGTTTAGAGGGCTGATTTACAGTCCCTAGAATTATGCATTAGAGACTAAAATATCATAGCATCCAAGACTAATTTGCAGTCGTTGAAAAAATGTTTTAAAGACTAAAATGACTTGGTACCAGAGAATAAATTGAGGACTGAATTTTTATGTATCGAAGACTGGGCATTAGCCTCTGTTGGTGTCATACATTGGGGAGTGATTTTCAGTTACCAAAACCACTATTTAGGACTAAGCATCCGTTACTGGCCGGGAACTGACAAATCAGTCCTCGATGACCATTATGTACTGATTATGTGGTATTAGAGACTAAATTTTCAGTCCCAAATACCAATTGTTTTTGTAGCGTGGGTGGTGAGTCGGTATATGCAAAGCCCGAGAGTTCTTCATTCGGTGGTGGTGAAACAGATTATGCGATACATACATGACATGTTAAATTATGGAATTAAGCATGGTTGAGGTGGAACCGGCTTACTACTCGGGTTTGGTGACAGCCATGGTGTTCAAAGTCGGATATCCGGAGTTTTCGATATCAAAACTTCGGATATCCGATCATTTCGAATAATGGATTTCATTATCCGAATCCATATCCGAAATTTCATATATCCGTTCGGATAGTGAAACGGATATCCGATCTTAAAAAAATAATAAATAAAAACAAAAAAAATAGAGAAAAAGTATATATTCCATAGATTAATTGTTTAAAAACAATTATCCTTCAAATACATAACCACAACAATCAAGCCAAATTGATATATACAATTTAGATTTGGAAATTCAAACAGTTGTTCTCTCGTTTACTAAAGCAACGAACAACATGTGACCAGAAGTCCAAAACCACCACACAGTCATAAACCAACCCAAAACCACGAACCACTGCCAAGTGCCGACCATGAACAAAGACACTTTGTCATCTCCATTTTAATCGACCTCAATTGTAGATCTTCATCCATGTTTCCCTTTTTCCGGTATACGGTCCATATCTGCTGTGGCGCATTTTTTGTTTGTGTTGGCAATCGGTCTTACTCCGTGTGGCGTTTAGATCAAGGGTTTGGGAGGTGGTGTGGTAGTGACGGCTGGAGCAGAAGTGTTGTGAGAGTCAATAACAATCAGTATTGGGGCTTAAGGTTTACAAAGTCATAAGTATATATATTTAAATATAAATATAACTAAAAAAATATAAAATATAAAGTTTCAGATACCGGATATCCGAAGTTTTTTAAAATAACTATCCGAATCTGAAAATTCGAATATCAAGGATTCGGATATATGAATTTTCGGATTATTCGGATTCGGATTTTTTTTAACACCCCTAGTGATGACAGTCGAAGCACCACATGTCACGTGTTCTACTATATGTCTCGTGTTTTACTATGATGATGCTCCTATTGGTGTTCTCAACAGCAAAGTATTGTTGTTCTATTTTCATGTGAAGCATAGTATGTGGCGGCATCAGCAGCTGGGGGTTAAACCTTTTGGCTTCGAGAGTTGTTAAGTGAGATTATTGAAGAGACACAGTAGAAGGTGGTATTAAAGATTGATAATACGTCTGCCATAGCACTTGGTGAAAAATCTCTTTTTCATAGTCGAACCAAACATATCAAATCTCGTTTTCACTTCATTCGGGACTGTGTTCAAGATGGTGAGTTGGAAGTTGAACAGATGAATGGCAAAGACCAACGGCCAGACATACTGACGAAAGCTCTTGCGAGGATTAAGTTCAAAGAGATGCGAAATTTGCTCGGTGTTAAAGATCTTCCTATTCCGATTTAGAAATTAGGGGGTGATTGTTGAAATTAATTACCGAACTGTGCTTAATTATATATGGCATTGCGGTACAAGGAAAGAGTTTTGAAGTGCAAGTAAAGTTAATTAAGGATTAAACATAATTATCAAGTTAGGATAAATTATTTGAATTTATTTTTTATTAGCAATCGTAATTATAGTTTAAAACGTATAAGTTATTAGGATATAAATACCGAGTTAAGGTATGAGTTGTAATTCAAGTTTTTTAGTTAGTTTTCTTGAATAATAAAATATCGGAGAGCTAAGTCCAAAACATCCACATTCGCTTATTCTGTTAACAAATCTGATTATTATAAATTAAAATCAATTCACCAACATGATATGTAACTGTGTTTGTTAAGTATATGTAACTCGATTGTTACATGTATCTAACTTAATTTTTCAATGCTTCAACTTTTGTATTAGTTTATTATTTCAATCTTTATCAATGAATTAGATGTAAGTTTAGACATTAATAATATCATTAGTTGCAAGTACGAAATATATTAATTTTGTTGTTCATAAATGTAGCTAAAAAATAAAACTTTTAAAGAGGAATCATCGACAAACAAACACTTATATTTAATTATACACGTATTTTTTGTGATACAACATAGAATTCAAAACTTGATCTTTTTTAGTTGAGCAACTCCATATTTTTAGATAAGCATACATGTTGTTTGTGGATTATATTATATAACCATTCAATTAACCGCAAAATCTTTATCTGAAAAGTAAAAACCGTTTGAACTGATCAAACATGGTTAGGAGTGTTTCCGGGAGGAGTTGGAGCCGATGCGACCCTTCCACCACGCTCCGACCGGCTGTTCTCAGCGAATCTTAGACTTGCTTGGTGCATCCCTTTTTGTTTTTCCTCCTCGGTCCACTCGGAAACATAGTAATGCTCTTCACTACCTTTGATGATGTCTTGACTAGGAGGAAAAAACATGCTCCCCCATTGTGGGAAGTGAACAAAACTCACGGGAATTGTAACCAACATGATCATGATACCCATGTACGTTAACCCCTTTTCTGTTGAGAAAGATGCATTCGCAAAGAATATCAATTGGGTTAGCCCCGATCCAAAGTTCCCACCAGCCCCCGTCATTCCTGATATGATACCAAGCGACCGTCGAGAGATGAACGGAATGATGCCGAATGTGGCACCGCATGCAGCCTGTGCTCCGATGGAGAAGAGCATCATAAAGGTGATGGCTAATGGTAACGAGTTGACTAAGCCAAGGCATAGGCAACACAAACCACCCGCAGTTTGAAGAAGCCATAGGTTCCAGAGGCGACCTCGCATGCCAAATCGTGTTGCCATGTAATCTGATGTGAAACCCCCGAAGGGACGCGCAAGGAGATTTGCCATTCCGAAGCAAGCCGCAATGATTCCGGCAAGGTGAAGCTTTAGGTCAAATCTATAATTATAAACAAATACAAGGAATAAGTTAACCATTTATGTACAATTTTAATTTTTAGATGACTATTAGCTTTTAAGTATATTTGGTTATTGTTCATTGTGTTCACTGTTTTTAAAAGTTCAGTATAAACTTAGTTTATTGTCAACTAAATAGTTACCCAATTTATTAATCATGCAAATATTAAGTTTCATCATTTACAAGCGTCCTTGTAAATACCAGTAAAGAAACCTATTATATGATGAAGAAAGTGTTCTTCTTAGCTAGTAACAAACCATATTCAAATTGTTACATTTCAAGTCCCACCATTTTCATTTTTTTTTCTACAACAATTTTCTGAGTATATTTTAGTCCGTGTATGTTCTCCATTCAAATATTAGAATAATAATTAACCTCTTATCATATTTTTTTATGTATAAGTAACACTTTTGTACGTAAAATGATAAGTTAATTAAGTGGCCCAGAGAATATACGGTTATTAATCAATAGAAACATAGAATATACCTATCGAAGAAATATTCAGCGATGACGTTATCAATTGTCAACTCAACACCCATGGAGTAACCATAGAGAAGAACAAAGATCCATGTTCGATAGTTTGTCACAGCATACCATAAAACCTAAATGAAAAAGAAAAGGATGAAAAACATGCGAAAATTCAAAATACGTCACAAATTTATGATATGTTATGATATGATACAGAAGTGACACGCGCGTGAGATAAAAGTTTACCTTGCCGAATTTATCTTTGGCAACATCACCTTTCTTCTGAAGGGCACCAAGGTTACCATCAGGCAAATCTTGGCCAAGAGTCAACACCAAAATGCCCATAATTACATTAAACCACCCTGGTATGAAAAATGCAATCCTCCAAGCCGTGAATGGTGTCGCTCCAGCCTTCTTGATGATCTCGAATAACACCGGCATAAGGAGTTGCGTGGCACCACCCCCCATGTTCCCCCAACCGGCCGCTGTCCCGTTCACCAGCCCGATAATCTTGCTGTTGAACATGGTACTCATCCAGTACTGGCATGACACAAACGTAGCTAAGGAGAACCCGATCATGAATCTGACAACTATGTACCCGCTAGCGTCGCTTACAAAAGACATGCAAAAGACGGTGGGAGCGGACAACATGATGAGGAAGGCGCAGCCGTAGCGAGGCCCCAACAAGTCACAAACCGCACCCATGGCCAGCCTGGAGAATATACTACCCGAAACAGACGCCACACCCGCATTCCCTATGTCGGCTTTGGTGAGGTCCAGGTTGTCCCGGATGATGGGGACAAGTGGAGCGGCCGCGAAGGTGGAGATGAAGGTGGTGAAGAAAGATATCCAGGAGAGGTGGAATGTTCTCATGTGAGGGTTTGCAAATGAGAATAGTTTGAACACGGTTGCTTTGTGTTCGGAATCGACTGGTAGGTCGAATTTCGCGGTGCGATCGGTGTGCACCACCGGAGAGGCCACCGAAAAGGCCATCACTGCTTCTCTGCCGGTCACTCCATGCATGGAGCTTCCTGGTGAACCTTCAATCGTAGGCATTGTTGTTACTTTATTAATTAATATTTGATTTAATGTTTTTTGTTGTTGGCTGATATGTTAGTGTGATCACAAAGATATTTGGTGTTTATATAGGCATGGTTTAGATATTTAATAGTACAAGTTGAGGGGATGATGAAATGGTTTTAGAATATTATATATACTTACAAGGGTTGACAAAGAGAAGGCTTAAAATATTGTAGCTTGTGGACATTCCCAAAAGGTTGTATATATTTTGCTAAGGAATCCAGTTTGCCGCATACTATGAAGTGGAATAGTATTTGGCCTTATCGGATATTCCAAAAGATCTTTACCACAAATTAAGATAAGTTTACAGCAACATATGGAATATACTATACTAGCTAGATGCTTCTGATTTTGGGTACAGCTATGTGTGATTAAGCAACACACTTTTGGTCAACTACACGAGAGGCAGGCGAACACTAAATAATATCTGCATTTATCTGCCTTCACACAAATTCTTGATGACTAGTTTTGTGTTTCTAATTTCGCCTAAAAACAGATCGCTCGAAATCAGCTCGATTACAAGCGGGTATGATGGAGCTGGCTCGGTAATTTGCTAAAGCGTATCAAACATATTTTTTTGGCTTCCGTGTTGTATCAACAAATATATTAAGCTTTCCGATAAACTAAAATGATAAATATAGAATCTCATCTATGATTGTCGAATTCTGTATATATAAACAAATACTTATGTCTGTCCGTTGAGGCGGAGCATGTTAAAAGTGTTACATGCTCAAAACCTACTACGCGTTGTGGCGGGGATGCATCTGGATCTCAGTCGGTATTTCTTCAATTCGTTAAGGTATAAGTTTTGTGGCCAAAGTTAAAAAACAAAAATTTTTATTATAATTAGTGAAAAGTCTTTGTGGCCGAAGTTGAAAGTCTAAAAGTTTTGTGACAAATGTTTGTAGCCTAATTTATAAGACCAAAAATATTGTGATAAAAGTTGATAGAATCAAAGTTTTATTAATTACCAAAATTGATTATCAAAAGGTTAATATTTATAACTTAGGTTGAAGATAAGTTTAAAACTTAAACGATAAAACTCTAAAGAAGTAAAAGTAAAACTCTATGAGACAAAAGGTAATATTTGAGAAATTAGTGGCAAAATAATAAGAACCAAACTTCAAGTTGGTTTTTGATTATATATAACTAGGGATGTGCAAATTCGGGAATGGTACCGGTTGGTACCGGTACCGAAATCGGTACCGATTCGGTACCGTCGGTAATGTACCTCATAGTTGGGCTGTACCTTCCTTATGCTCTTTCTGCTTGATCGTTCTCTTATCGTTAGGGCCAAGAATAGAGTTCCAAACGCTGGAAAGAGCGTTTAGACTACTTATACCCCTCACTGGGAATCAGAGAAAGGAGAGGATAGGACCGGTATTAGCAGAATAGATGGCTTCCTAATCAGTAATTTGATGGTCTTCCGTAAAGACTTTCATGCGCACTTTCCTTCATAAGGACAGGTAACCTGGTAGGTGAGTCACTCTCCGCTAACCTGGTAGAACGTTTTGAGTTTTGGTACCGGTACGGTACGGGACCAGTATTTCCCGAAAATTCCCGAAATTTTACCTTAAATACCGGTGCCGTTCCGGTCCCGTACCGGTACCAAGAATCCGCGATTTTCGGGACCGGTCGGTACCAGTACGGTCCCGATCTCATCCCTAGGTAAAACTCGAGTGTTACGAAGATGATTCGACAAGAATTCGGTCAGCATCAGCTGTGTTCGTTACGATATAGACAGCATTGGTAAAATTTGTGCATTAAAACCCAAAAAATAATTCGTCAAATTAACATGTAAAAATATTAACATATAAGAAAACAAAATATTTAATACGATGTTTATTTGGTTGGTAAACCCAGCGGTGGTAGAGCCCAAGTGTTGCGGTCCCGAGCATTGAGACGGTAACTTGACACAAATTCAGTTGGTTTTGATTATGTATTTTAAGGTACGGGAACTAAAAACGAAAAAGAAATATAAACATTGAGGTGGACCAACGACCAATTTTGATAAGGGGGGGGGGGGTCGGTAAACTTGCGCATTGGTAAAACCCGAGTGTTGTCGGTCATGGACTTTAAATAAGGCCGCGACTATGCCCGTACTTGGATGGTTTCTTTCAGGTTTGTTATGGTACAAGGTTTGAAACAAAAAAAATTAACGTTTGACCGGTTTCCATTACATTTGTTATGGTAATTAAACTAACAAATAAAATTAATCGACCAAGACGGTGCCGCACGCTAAGTTGCGGCACCAAATTTCTCATTTATATATAGTAAAATAATGGAAATGTTCCTATTATCATATATAACATTAGATTAAAACATCAATGAACTCAAAAAGCAGAAAGTGAATTCAATATGTGTCAAAGCAAGTTCTATAGATGAAGTTTCAGATTAAAACTGAGTTAGAGAGTAATTTAGATTGATTAGAATAAAAAACTAATAGTAAAATATAATGTTAAAAGTTATAAGGATTACGTCATTGAAAATTAGAAAGTCTAAATCAACTTTAAAGTCATGACACGCAATCAAACTTGACAATATTAAAAGTTTAGTCAACTGCTAATTTAGATGCCACATCATTAAAATGATATTGTAGTCGCAATTTGAAAGTCTCATGTTACAGATTACATTAATTTAATGATTTCCTATATACTTGATTACTACAAGTAGCTAAAATGACCCTTACTAGAAATAGGATCACAATGGGTTTTCTGGTTCAATGTATTGAAGTTGTTGGTTATGGCTTGAGATTTTTGTGGTTTTAGATTTGAAACCTGCCTCAAAAAGGTTTCTTATAGTTATGAGTTTTCTTCTTTTTGGTGTTTCTGGATCAAAATCAGTATGCATGACTACTGATATCATGTCTCAAAAACACTCACTCATGTATTTAGAATAGTCCAAACGCTATTAAAGAAAAACAGGACCCATATCAGATATTTTGATGACATGATAAGTTAATAATGATATTTATTATATATATATATATTGATTAAGCTGATTTCATTAGTTTGACAATACAATTAATTTACAGTCAAAACTACAGCCATTGTCATCTTAGCATAATTAAATAGTTACTAATTAATCGCAACTTGCATCAACACACATAGGTAATAAAATCTATATGGAATATTTAAAGGGTTTTGTTGCCACATGCAACTCCTACAAAAGTCTTGGGCTTATCACTTACCTCAAGGGTTTAATTACAGACATGATATTTCACAATGCTAATGATTTGGAAGCATACAACACGGATAGAAGATTATTTCTAATCAGAATGAATGGCTAAACGAACTTTAGGTATGTTACACACTGCTAAAAAAATAAGATTATGCTAAGGTCAACTCCATAGAAAACTCCCATTTTGCTATAAATTTATTATCTATTAGTTCGTAACCATAGGTCTCGTCGCAAATTGTTCACTACAATTTATACCTACGGGGTATATATATTTGCTACGGTTTTAGCTATATAAAGATATATATAATTTTAGCTATGGAAATATTTTTTTGCTACTATTTTTAGCTATGGAATTTGCTACGGATTATAGATGGAGAGTTGGCTATGGATTTTAACTAGAGTTTTTTTCTAATGTTTATAGCTTTGAAGTTTGTCACGACTTTTGTTACCCTTTCTAGTACAAAATTTAGCAACAAATTTTGCTACATATGTTTGCTTTTTTTCTAAGACTCTAGTCACAGATTTTGAAAGGTTTCCGCTACATATGACCAGCTTAAGAATGAACAATGCCTTGTTCTCCATTTGGTTCGTGGCCTTTCTACGGACAACATGGCGGCTTTAAAGACAAACGACCCGTGAATTCCAATCAACGTTGACTGCCGTGGCGGCTGTCTGATCCGAATCATCACCATAGTCAGATTACCGGCGCCATAGTTACTCACGTGGTGGACTGGTGGGGGTCAAACTGTTGGATATCCAAACTCATTTAACAAATCCATACAATATTTCCTTTGAGAAAGACAAAACATATATTTATTCTTATTATTATAATATATCAGTTCCAAAAGAAAAAGAAAGAAAATTCTAAGTGTTTAATAAAAACATATTATTCAAAAAGGTTTTTGGATATTTCACAACTATCATTTCCAGTCAATGTATATATCGTCCACATTTACAAGTAATATCTCAAAAATAGACTCAACAGCTTTAACAAACAAAGAACGATCACTTACACTTGGTATAAAACCATTTCAAGCAACAAACCAGTCAGTTTTTATTCCATATATGTGGAGTTTGTTTCAAATCATACAAAGAATTAACTACTTTATATATGTTTGTTTCATTTTCAGAAAGAGAGTTGTTTGTGTTCAAGAAAACCTGTAGGTTTCCTGGGGCGTCGCTGATCGATACGAGATCCGCACGAGGTCTAGGAGTGCGGAATCCTCCTAGACTCGTTTAATGGTGTAGAAGACGAAGAACACAATTACACATAAACAAACACACGAACAAACACACTAATGGGATAAACGAATCTGCAGATCCTTTATATAAAAACCAAACCACGTTACAAACCGAACACAAACAAAGACACGACCGACCCGAGGTGAGCTCTACCTCGGGTCGTCCCACACGACTCTCCCTCTCTGTTTCTCTCTAGACAATTGAACTGAACACACAAAATACTCTCTTTCTAGATTACTAAACCCTAAACAAGACACACATATATATAGATAACCAACTTCGCGGGCTTGGGCTTGGGCCTGTAGGCGAAGTTGTTCTGACTTCGCCTATGGCGAAGTTGTTCTGACTTCGCCACTTCGTCTCCGCTGGTCAAAATTGCATAGCGACGGTCACAAAATGCACCAACAGACTCCCCTTTGACCGTTGCTCTCAATTCTAACAAACACAAAAGATCATCTGTTACAAAGCATGCACCAACAGACTCCCTCTTAACTGATGATCTTCTGTTTGCTTCTTCTTGTAGGACTCGATTGCACTGTGATCTTCAAACTTGAACTTCACATATACATGCAACATCCATCCTGCCTTCAACCAGCCGTGTCTGAAACTGTCTTGTAACTCCACAAATCTACCAATCACCCGACATCTTCCATATCAGATCTCCCCTTCAGTGTAAGCTTCTCCGACTATATCGAATAAGGTATTTGACATGCATGCATCCTCGTGCCTAATTGATCATCTCAACCAATCACGTGAAGTTCTTCTAACTTCACCAACACGTGAAGTTGGGCTCCCTCCACAACTTCACCATCACGTCGGAATTGTATAGTAAGATAAGGTTCAATCTTCAACTACTCAACATCAAGTGATCAATTTCATCACAAAACCACCTTGACAGAATCTAACACACATGACCATTAGTTAATCCGAAGCATCTTCAATCACCATGGATAACGATCAAGAACATAAACAAATTAATTCCCGATTAAATCCAACTTGTTCCAAAATCGTAACAGAGGCCAATTCTCGAACGCCTTGAAAATAACATAAATAATATGCTCTGATCGCAATCCAGTAATGACGAAAACCTTCGGTTCGATTTGAATTTCTTCAGTTGGTCAACCTCGAACAACAACAATTTCTTTGCCCACAAACACCCAAATATGTGTCAATATCCAGTTTCAATTAATATCTCATTCACAACTTCAACTCCATATCCAGAGTTGACCCGTATTTGTTCACACGTAAGACCAAGAAATACCAAGTTTCACTCGTTGTCGGAACAACACTTTCGGTCTCACAATAATCTGAACCAAAATCTGAACCAAAACTAAAATAAACGGATTCAAATTCTTACTCGGATATTCGGATCGGAGAATTCGGATATTCGGATCGATCGAAGAACTAATTCAGGTCAGATTCGGACATGGAGTTTTAAATAATTCAGATTGCTCGAATAATTGGGATATGCGTTTAATCCGAACAAATAACATGTTTTAGTGGTATTTTCTGGTTTTATATGTTTATTTAGACTATTGTTTGAAGTTTTAACTTTGAATTTGCGTTCAAGACTACTTTGTATATTCCAGTTTTGTAGGTTTATTGCGTATATAATCTAGTATGATGTTAGGAACCAAAAATTGGGAAAATTTGTTATTCGGGTTATTTCAATTATTCGGATAATTTTGGATTTTATCCAAATCCAGTCCGAATTGAATTCTAATTGAATAAAAAGATCCCAAACTCAAGTTGGATCAAATTTCAGATAGATACCTAATATTTAAAATCCAAAAAAATTCTTAACTGAATAATCTGTTATCCGATTCAAAGAACACCGCTAGAGTTGTGCTTGAGGATGGAGATGGGCTTATGATCCTAATTTTTATAGGCATGCATGTATCAAAGTTTCAGTTATGTTTTAGTCAATTTGGCCCATTGGGATTTTAGGTTGCTCAACATAATTTTATAACCATTTTTCAATCCAAACACAAAAAGTATTACTAGCGATTTTACCTTAAGAAGCCATGCATGGCGTTTAAGTCATCTATTCGCACAAACGGGGTATTTGTTGGATCCTGTGAAGTTTTCAATAAGAAAATAAAAATATTCACTACTAAACACCTTTTTATAGGCAGAATTTTGGTTAAGGGGGTTAGTAACGATAGACGAAAATTTAATAGTGTTTCTCCCTAAGAAATAACAAACCTTAGTTTTTGAATTTCTTAAAAAGAGTACATTGTTTTACAGGCAAAGTATTATTGTTGATGAACTTTATTAAAAATGTAGGTTTTTCTAATACTTGTTTAGTTGTTTATCAACAAGTGTGTATAAACAAAAAACAAAAACTAAAATAGAACGAATATAATCCAATAGGGATGAGCACGGTACCGTACCGGTACCGAAAATCGGAAATTTTTGGTACCGGTACCGGGATAGTACCGGTACCGAGGGTAAAAAATCGGGAAATACCAGTACCGGTATCGTACCGATCCCGAAACTTAAAACTTTGGTATCGATTAGGTACCGACGGTACCAAATCGATACCGATTTCGGTATCGGTAACGGTACCGATTTTGCTCTTCCCTATAATCCAACGACAGTTTTGTGTGTTAGCTTTATCTAAGGGCATAAATTTTCCTACATTTAAGGTGGACTTTGCATGTAATTGTCATCATATTATTATGTTTATTTGTGTTCTATGATGTCATATGTGTTTGTATTTTACTACGTCACTGGTTCACAAGTTGTTTTGTAATTTGGTCAATGGTACATGTATGTGTGTATGTTGATTGCTTTGGAGCCATACATTGGCGAATATAAATAAAAAAGTTAAGGGGTATACCAAAAAAATATAATTTGGAAATAGAGGTAATCTAATAGTTTCGCTAGCAATTTATAGTTAATAAATCAATCTGGTTTTCAAGGTTGGAAGTGGGTGCAAATGATAGTTGAAGACTATTTTGCAAACACTTAATAGCTAATGTATCTTTTTGAAAGTAGTAGTGCTGTTTTTTTTTTTTTTTGAGAGGAGGGGGGGGGGGGGTGAGGTGGACAACAGGTTTCATGACGCTTGATTACCACCCCGGCACTTTCAAATTATGTTATTAACATGCTAATAATATTCATACTGATTTAACAAGAATGCTAAAAACCTTAAATATTTTAACTTCTCCAATAAAGTTGAGGGGTACATAAATCCACCATTTGAGCCGCAAGTCTTTCTAGATCAATATCTCTATCCTCATGGATAAGGATAAGATTTCCCTACATCACAATCTAGACCTTATCAATAGATTTTGTTATTTGTGAGATTTATAGCATACGACTACAGTTGTATATATTTATGTAACACGATCATTGTCGTATGTAGCTTGTTAGCACTAGTGTCACATGACATCGGTAAGTAATATTTTATACATGGGCGAAGCTTTAAAGGGGGGGGGGTGACTTCAGTTAGCGTCGATTTTTCGCTTCGTAAAGTAAATGTTAGCGATTTGTCCAAAACTTTTCATATGTATTGAGCGTAGTCACCCCTTAAGTGACTTCGGTCACCCCTATTACGTAGTCCAAGTTTCGCCACTTATTTTATATATAGTATATATTATGATTGAAGTCAAGAAATTGTTTGTATATGGATCTAACCTTCATACACAACTCTCATGCTGACTGGACATGTCTATACGACTAGTATAGGCCCATACATGCCATATAGGCTGCGCATTACTGACAAGTGTATGAAGGGGAAAAACAACTTTTTGCAGCCTATACGAGCCGAGCCGTATAGGTATTTAATTGCTCGTATAGCACCTGGTACACTATAAAGCATAAACGAAGCGTATAGGGCTTTAAGACCGTATAGAAAACTTTTACAGAAAAAAATTCATAATATAATCTTAAACAAAGGATCTCGGGGGTACAACTGCAAATTACTTAGCCAAGTAGTTATGTAAACTTAAATTTATAGCCAAGTAATACATGCCATATAGGCTGCGCATTACTGACAAGTGTATGAAGGGGAAAAACAACTTTTTGCAGCCTATACGAGCCGAGCCGTATAGGTATTTAATTGCTCGTATAGCACCTGGTACACTATAAAGCATAAACGAAGCGTATAGGGCTTTAAGACCGTATAGAAAACTTTTACAGAAAAAAATTCATAATATAATCTTAAACAAAGGATCTCGGGGGTACAACTGCAAATTACTTAGCCAAGTAGTTATGTAAACTTAAATTTATATTCAATTTATCCTAATATATTATTCAACCTTTCAATAATTTACTCATCTTCAAGTGTTTTATGTAAACAGATTACTTTATAAAATATTAACCAAGTTTTGAAATTGTTACAATCAGATCACTCATAAAATCTTTTGTTTCAATTTAGTCACTAAAGTTTCTTTTTTCTTCGAATCCTATATATTTTACATGTATAGCAGGTTTTGTAGGTTTTTTTTAAATAGTATGACATTGCAAGATATTTTTTTAAGTGACAAAATTAGTAAAAATTGAGAAAAAAATATTAATTGTGAAAAAATGCAAATAAATAAAAATTAATATTTTTATTTTTAATTTTTTTAGTTTTTTTGTTGCAATTTTTCAGATTATTTATTTTTTTATTTTTTGAAAAAACTGAAAAATTGCAAAAAAATAAATTAATTAATTAAATTAATTTTTTATTTTTCAGTTCTTTTTTTTTGAAAATTTTCAGCTATTTTTTTTGTAATTTTCCAGATGATTATTATTATTGCAATTTTTCACAATTTTTAAAAAATGTTTTGAAATATCAAAGTATTTAAAAATAAAAATAACTTTCATTTGAATTTTGCAGTATATGGTTTTGATTTTATTATAATTCGTATGTCTGATTATATAAATAACTTGTTTAAAAAATATGGGTTAAACGGGTCGTGTTCGGGTCGACCCGAATTTATTTGTGTGCGGGTTAGGGTTGACATAATTGGCACGAATAATAATATGGGTCGGGTTCGGGTTGCACATTTCAACCCGTCAACCTGCCAACCCGCAACCCGTTAACCCGTCAACCCGACACGTTTGACACCCCTACACAAAACACAATAATAAACAAAAAGACACAACGACTTTTTTCACTTACCATTGTGTGTTTTATGAGAACAAGAAAGATTGTGGAAACCTTTTTGTGTTTTTAAGTATTTTTTTTATTAAAATTTGAGTTATGAAATTTTTTTAGGGCTTATTTTGTGTGGCTACAAATCCTTCTCATTTTTGTTCTTTTTTTTGAATAACTTGACCCTATATTAGTATGTGTGTGTGTAATATATATATATATATATATATATATATAGGATTTGGATCATTTCAGAAGTGTTCTTATGGTAAGAAGTGCGAGAAGAGATTTTAACCAATCAAAATTTTTCTATTTAATTTTGGATTATTTAATTATAGAAGTAATTAGTAAAAAGTTTAGGAGTTTATTTCGGTAATTAAAACTAATTAATGTTAAGTTACATATGACTATACATTTATTTTTATTTTTTAATTTGATTTAATCTTCAAAAACTATGTAAAACAAAACCACCATTCTCATACTACAAAAAAATTACATTAATCATCATAAAAACAAATATCTACACAAATCATAATATTAACCTACACATAAAAAAACTAGTTCATATTATCACCTACAGATATCACAATATTAATATACATGCACATAACTAGTTCATGTTAACCTACACAAATCACAATATAAACCTATATATACAAATTTCATTACTTTATGTTATAGCCTACCTATTTGTATATAGCTACGCAGATCACAAAATTAACCTACACAAACAAAACATGTTCATGATATCACATACAATTAATAGTATTAACCTAAACTTGTAAAATATTCGCAACGTAGGAACACACCATGTTATTTATTTTTATTTTAATTATACTATAATCTATCTTTTATGTGTAGGCAATACGAGTTATGTGTAGGTGAATATTATTTATATGTAGGTGAAAATAAAATAAACTAGCAATATGTGTAGGTAAATACGAGTTATGTGTAGGTGAATATTAGTTGTGTATTGGTGAAACAAAAGAAACAAAATTTGTGTAGATGAAAATAAGTTGTGTTTGTAATAAGAGTTACATTTTGATAAAAATAAAAACAACTAACAATTTGTGTAATTACACATGAGACATATGTAGATTATTGTGTTACTTGTGTACGTGATCAAGTAATTACAATTCATCTACATATACATTTATTTTCTTATGCAGGTACGTAAAAGAAAATTCAAATAAATCTTATGAAACCATGAATGTAAAAAATTTTCTCTCGATTATATTTCATTAAAATTATTCTAGAGGATTTTTTATATAAAAGTCAATTTATCTTTTCTAAAACTTGTAACTTTTACAAGATTTAATGTGAAGAACAATCTAGAAGTAATTAGGGGAATAAATGTTTTGACCGACTAGAGGATAATCAATGGTTGAGATCGACTTCTCGCACTTCTCGCTATAATATCACTTCTCGCATGATTCATCCCCTATATATATACATATACATATATATATATATATATATATATATATATATATATATATTGTGCTACAACAGCACTATACCCCAATACAAAAATCTCTCATTTGTTTATTGAACGTCACATAACACTTATCCCCTTAAATTTATAACCCCCACTATACATAGCCTAATAACACCGGCTAACTTTTTAGAACCGTCAGCCACCAAACAGTTGACACGATCTTCAACTTCTTTTTTATCAAAACGAATTAACAAACAATTAAGAATGTTACTGTGAAATAAAAAAAAGGGTTGATCCCTACATTAAAAATAATATAGTAAGAGCATTCTCAGCGACCTCTTTTCTTTGCCTTTATAATTACACTAAAAACATTATATTTTCTCTTTAATTTTTAATTAAGTAATAATTTTTTCATATCTTTATCCTTACTTTTTCTTTTTCCTTCACTCACAACCACTTTTAACAATTATTAAAAAAATTATAAAGTTTAAACATCGTTTATACAAATTTGCTATTGAACGGTACCATTTTCTCTCTGTTTCACTCACAACCACTTAGAACATTTTTATCACACCTCTATCTCTAAACTAAAATTATACTAAAACTCATTACATTTTCTCTCTTCATTTCAATTCAATGATACATTTTGATATATTTATCGTTATCTTTTCTCTTTTTTCTCATTCACAACCACTTTCAAAAAGTATTTAAAAAATATATGAGTGAACAGTAACTTTTCAAATATACAGAAAAATTACTGTATTTTCTAAAATATAAAAACTTTTCACTCACAACACCCTAAATCACAATCTAAGTTATAAAAGCACCCCTCACATTAAATATGGGGTTGAATGAGAATGATCTTAGAGCATTCTCAAGAGCATTCTCATCCCTTCTCCTATCTCCAAATCCAAAATGACACTACACATTCTCTTTAATTCTCAATTAAATAATATTTTTTTTACCATTATCATTACATGTTTTCTCTCATTCACTTACAACCACTTTTAAAATATATTAAAAAATTTATAGGGTGTTATAAAAACTTTCAAATATACAGAAAAATAACTACATTTTTTTATCTCATCCACTCACAATACTACAAACCACTTCTTATATTATAAAAACCACACTCACTAAATTTAATAGACGAATTATGAATGCTCTTACAACCACACTTTAAATATAGAGGCCAACCTCACATAACATAAAGAAGATGTTGGGAAAGCTCTAAAATAAAACGGTTTTTTTCCGAATTTATAGTTACCTTAATGGGTTTTATCTTGGACTATGTGTTCTTGACCACAAATAACTGATTCTCCTATAATGCCACGTCAGCGTCATTTCACATCACATCTCATTTTATTAATTTACCAATTTCTTCCAATTTTTAATAAAATAATAATATCAATACAGGTAAAATTAATTTAATATATCCACAACTAATTTAATAAAACTAAAACTAAAAACTAAATAAAAATAAAATTACGTTCATTAAAAATAAAAATATAAAAAATACTTAATTTAAAACCTAAAATAACATAAACATATAAATTAAAATATTTGTCGGTGATTTGGGCTTGCAATGCCTCCAATACTGTTCTACATTTTTCGTCTATGAAACCGATGTGAGTTTGGAGGATTTTGCAGTCCTCCCTCTTCGATACCTCTTCATCCCGCTGCTTCGCCAACATCATTTTTTCTCCCATTTTAAGTTTTCGCTCCTCAACTTCTGTATAGTTGGTGTTAAACACATCTAACCCGTTTGACAACAATACCAGTTTAACGGCATTAAATTTAATGACAAATTTCCCGCATCTTGTTTCTTTATTCCCGCCTCGGAGGGCGGATATGTTTGTTTATGTCTCGAATGCCATAAAAATCATCCATGTTGGGATCTTGTTCATAATGAGCGTCAGAAGTTGATCAAGACCAAATTGTAGTCTACAGAGATCTTTGCGCATTGCGAACCACCACCAATATATTGAGCCACTGTAGGCACTTCTTGCCATTTCGGTCTATCGTTGACAATGCAACAAGACGCAAAATGAGTAAAATTTGATCCCTTAATGCTTAAATATTTCTCTTGCGCTTTTGTCACAATGTTATCATCACACCAACCGCTTTTGGGTTGTTGTAGATACCAGTAACCTTGCGGCTCACTTATTCAGTTCACACCACTTTGAGTTGACTTGATGATAACTTCAGTATCGTTACCGTTTTGAACAACATAAAGGCATTCGGTAACTGTTGTGTAGAAATCGTCTCGTTTTTGCGCGTTCAAATAATATGTGTTTACATTTTGTTAGAATAAAAAAAAATACACAAATATAAAATTTTAAATTTAAAAAACAACTTACCTAGAAATCGTCTCGTTTTTGCGCGTTCAAATAATATGTGTTTACATTTTGTTAGAATAAAAAAAAATACACAAATATAAAATTTTAAATTTAAAAAACAACTTACCGAGTCCTCCAAAACGTCGACCCACACTTTTGCCAACACTTCATGTTCGGTAGTCCAATGTTGAATCATGGTTGGGCCGGATCCTTCCAATGCATCGTTTTTCAAGTGGATCTTCGTTCTGAGCCTTTTGTTGGTTGAGCGTCAGGTACAGTTTGAGAGTCGAGTAAAGGTTGATAGTTGTGTAGTATGGAGTCGGGGATATGTTGATATCAGGAAATTCGTGTGCATCGAGTATTGGTGGCAAACCCGATGCAACTCATCGTTGTTGTATCCATTTGAATGATGGGACTTGAACCCAAAGGGGGTGGGTCGAACCCCGATCGATAACATTCATTTCCGAACAGGTTTTGCAAGTTGTTCGGATTTATATTGTAGAAAGTTTTGAGAGATGAAGAAGAAAAAGTTACGAGTAGTGAGTGTAATTTTTTTTGTAAAGGTAAAGATGAGAAGGGGTTAAAACTTAGCGTTTTAAAAGAAAATTAGTTTTTTTTAATTATAATTGTATAACGGTCAAGGGGGGGGAGGGGTTTACCAATGAATTCTTCACAAAACATTCGCCGATGGCCCGACCCCAGCAAGAGGGGTCGCTATTTATCGATGGCCATGTAGGTAGTGGATCGATGCCCATACCAGTCGGTCTTAGATATATTTTAATAATTAGAAGAGTTATTTTAGACGTAGACAATTTGTACGGAAAATGGAGTCCACCTCTTAAAAGCGAGACTAGTGACTATTCTCTCTATGCAAGTTGCTGGAAATCACAGAAATACATAATCCTCCAAGGGATTCACTTTTTACTGGTATATTGCTTAAAATTTATAGTCACACACACCAAACTTTAAACTAAAGAACACAATAATCAAAAAGGGATAAATACTTGCTTTTATTTACACATTTTATCTATACTTTTATAGTGTAGGAAACAGGTTTTGTGTTTAAAAGTTCAACAAAGTGAGTAAACATAAAAAACATGAGTATTTAGTTTCGGAGTTTTGTCTTAAATATTTTTTGGTGATTTAAAATGAGTAAATCATATATATCTTTTTTATCACCATAGTATACGAAGGGGTTGTTTGATAGCCTTTTAATTATTTTATTAAAATGCTACATCTGAATCGGTCAGAAGTAAGGTGCTTGATTCATTTAAAAGACATCTTTTAAGGGGGAAATGAATATGGGGCTGTTAGACATCTAAGCTTAGACGTGAAACCCTCCAAAACTACGTAGTTTTGGTTCAAATCAATTAAAAATTGATTTCTTTCCATCAATTTCGTATCCCGCTTTCTCACCACTGATCACATACTGAACTTGGAAGCAATTCTCTTCATCCATTATACATCCCAATTTAACAAACAAATGAGTAATTCTTTCGTCACCAAATTAATGCACCGCCCAGTTCTTCCATATTGATGCATCCAAATAAGAAACAAATAGATAAAAGAATCGAAATTATGGGTTGGTCTGGATTGCAATAGATCGCAATTCTCAAGGACGGTTATTTACGATTTCTAAATAAAAATGGCAGGAAGGTGTGTATATGATGGAAAGAAACCAAGATAAATCAATTTTAATAGATTTGAACCAAAACTATATAGTTTTTGGGATTTCGTATCTAAGCTTAGACGCCTGACAGCCCATATTCACTTTCCTATTATACATAGTTACAATCTCCTATAAGAAATGTTTATATGTACAAAATCAAATTACATTAATATGAAACGAGCAGATCAAAGTGTACGGACAATGGAACCCACTTCTTAAAGGTAGACTTGTGACTTGTGTTTGTCTCCCTACAAGTTGTTGGACAGCAGAGAATCTTGTGCTTAAGCCTTTTTAATATATACATATTTTATTTTTCATGATCATGTTAAATTGTATATACTTTCTCCCTCAGCCTCACCTCCTGCGGAACAGATTACTAAGAAAAGTAGAAACCATTACAAAGTGAATATGAACAGTTGCAAAACAGTCTCTTAATTACTCGAGGCCGGCCCTTTAGTAATTTAATCCAAAACTAAGGCTTTGGGCCTCTAACAACATTTAAAAAAGTTGTTTTTTTTAGTTTTATCATTTATATTTGGTTAATTTGGTTTTTAGTTTTATCATTTTTATTGCAAGGTACTGATAGTCTAGGCATTGTGATAATCTGATTTTTTTTCTTCAACTGTTAAATAAACTAAAATTTAAATAAACCAATTTTTTAAACTTTAAAATGTTTTTCAACATTGAATCAAACCTATGTATTTCCAATATGAGTTCTCAAATGTTATATGTATTGATTTCAACTTTCAAATGCACGAAAACTTAATGACTAATTTCAATTTCATCACAAAAAAAGTTTAGCAAATAAAAAATTTGAATACAGTTAATTTTACTTTCAATTAATGTTGAACTTCGGAAGTGACGGCAGGCGATGATAGGTGGGAGATAGAAATCTAGAAGATAAAGAAACTCATTATAAAAATATCAATTATATAATAGAAATATCTCTCAGAGATTCACTAATTATTTGACTGTTGGCGGGTCTCTTTGTATGTGTTGTCCGGAAAGAGGAGGACTCAATGATTATTCGTTCGCCGGAACCAGAAGTAAAAATTTTGGTAGATAGGGATCACATAAAAACTTCATTCGAGGAATGGGCTAGACCGGGTCATTTCTCAAGAACAATAGCTAAAGGCCTTGAAACCACCACTTGGATCTGGAACCTACATGCTGATGCTCACGATTTCGATAGCCATACCAGTGATTTGGAGGAGATCTCTCGAAAAGTCGTTAGTGCGCATTTCGGTCAACTCTCCATCATCTTCCTTTGGCTGAGCGGCATGTATTTCCACGGTGCTCGTTTTTCCAATTATGAAGCATGGCTAAGCGATCCGACTCACATTGGGCCTAATGCCCAGGTGGTTTGGCCGATAGTGGGACAAGAAATCTTGAATGGTGAGCTCGGTAACGAAAACTATAGGGGGCTGTATTGGCGAGATCCAACGGTGAACAGTTGCCCAAAAGAAAAACCGCCTGGAAGTCCGAGGACCTTTAGTACCGTACTCTACCCCCGAACTAGCAGCCTTCGCGCCAAGCAAGACCGCCCTTGTCCCTTTCCTTTATCCATTCCGCCTCCTTCTTTGCTTTGTTCCAACAGAGTCTAAGGCAAAGCTAAAGTGGTTTGTATGCCTACTTTACCTACTTGACGAAAGGGAACGAACTTAGTTTCGTTTCCGGGTTTATGGATTGGATTCAGTTAGCCTCACTCCTTCCTTTTTATGTTGTCGTGATGGTTACCGGCGAACGCTCCCAAAGGCGACCCTCTCGAGTTTCCGGCTGTTTTCTATATTGAAGTAGCCTTTCGTCGCCCCGAAAGAAGTCACTATCAAAGAGCTCGCCTACTGAAGTACCAAAGGTGCGCTCAGCCCGGTGACTAAGAAATGGGTTTGCGCTTGAATTTCAGTGGGGATGAGAGGTAACGAAGCATAGTATACTAAGTTTATGCCTTGAGTGTTGTATTTCGATTGATGGATTAGGGGTCGTGGAGGGGCGACGGTCGGTGGGGGAGTGAGGAGTGGTGACTAAAGTTGAGAGTCTGTGAATGAAAACGATGGTTTATGATATTAAAAAAGATCAAAAGATGTTATGCTAGATCTGCACCAAAAAGAGTCTGCACATATGTTTTTAATTGAAACATATGCAAGAAAACAAACACTAAGCTCATGTCTGCGTAGCACAGACAGAAGAGCTTCCGCACAGGCCGACTCTTAAATGGCAGGGTGATTGACGGACCTTGGTCCGACACCTAGCTAGGGCCGAAATTTTTGTTTCAAAAATGTTTATATATATTTATATTAAAACAATTTGTATAATTAATGTTTAAACTTAGTTACACAACTACCAGCTCGGTCTATTAGCAAAGTGGTATGACTATTAACCAAAAAGTTGTGGGTTCAATTGTAAGTTAACTTGAGATATGCTTACGCCCATATTATACAAATAGTTCTTTACACAACTCAAATCATAACCAAGTAAGAGCTGTAACATCACGTAAATTTCGGGCCAAAAATTGTCAAGTTTCCAAAGTATAAGGACCAATTCTGCCAATTTCCAAACTCAAGGGACTACAATGAAAAATCCGATTTCTTGTCCTATCGCGATACGCGACGGACAAAAGACAAGCCTATTGCGTACCGCAATGGGACGTGGTCAAACCTTCTAGACAAAGTCAACAGCGATACGCGATCGCCGTTGAGCCAACGTCATCGCGATACGCGATGACGTGGCCTGACACATCGTGACACGTGTGCCACGTGTCAAGCGGTGGCACGACGCCTGCCACGTGCTGTCACGTGGTTCCACGCGTCACAACGCCTGCCACTTGTCGACACGTGGTAGGTCTACCCCCTGCGTCAGCAAGCCTATATCGCGATACGCGATAGGCTGCCAAGTGACCCATCGCGTACCGCGATGGGGTTCAAAAATGAGTATAAATAGGGCAGCCACGGGTTCATTCCAACTCACACCGAAATCACACACTTTACTTCTCTCTAGACTCTCTCATTACCTCGAGTTACGTGCCCACGATCCGTCTCGATAAACGTGCCCCGAAACCTCGTTTTCCGTGCCCGTTACCTCGATTTCCGTGCCACTCCCCGACATCCCCGACAAGAAGGAAGTACTGCCTCGACGACCCGGTGATTACCTCGAAGTGCGTGCCAAGAGTGATTGGTGTCTCGATAAGCGTGTCAAAGGTTGATCAAGCGAGTGTTGATAAGAAGGATAAAGTCGAAGTGTTGCTCGAGTGTTGAGGGTATTTCTAGGCCAAGCAAGGTAGGCATAATGCCCGACCAAAATAATAATAAAATATTATAACGACTTAATACCCAAGTCAAAGTTATTCTCGATAAACAATGAAAGATATAACAAAGAAAGTAAAGAAAAGAAAGATAGAATATATATAAGTATATAAGATTATTCTTTGTTATGAAATATATTATTTAAGTATAATGAGTATACTTAAATAATAATAAAGAAAGAAATACGTTTTCTTAATGAAGAAGAAACGTCGGGTTTTATAAACTAAAGGTTTATTAATATTACTTTTCAACTAAATGTTTTAAAGTAAAATGAGATAATGAACTAAAGGTTCATCGAGATAAATAAGACTAAAGGTCTTAAGCCGGATCATGTATCCGACTAACAAAGGTTAAATCGAGACTCAAATTTGACGAATGTCACACTTATACTCTTATTTATAACGTTTTTAGAGACACGTAGCCTCATGTAAAGTTTTACACATAACACGTTTGTTTGTTTGAAAACAAGTTTGTAAAAAGTGGGGCGTATTCACCTTTTGATAGGGATCGGTTTCCAAATATGGTACCAACTATGGTTCACACTCCTAGGCCTAGAATGGGGGTGTGACAGGTTGGTATCAGAGCCATTGATCTTAGCGAATTGGGTATCATAAAACAATACCCAAGCTTCGATCCAAGCATAGGAAATAATTAATTGTTCATTTGAATAGGGATAAGATTGGTTGGTAACCCTTTCTTTCCCTCTCCACATTCTAAACCACCTATCAAGATGTCTTATGAAAAGTTAATGGAATATTATGACAAGGAAGCAAGAAGAGCAAAGAAATACTACAAATTCCCACAAAGGCATAATGAGCAAGGATTACTTTGAGTCATTCTTCAACACCCACGAGGGAAATAAACAACATCCCGAACCAAGTCCCATTTACCACTTGGATAACACTCCACACGAAGTGTACCAACCACCGAGGCACTCAAGTTATCATCCGACAAGTCTGCCGATGTATCAACCATCCGAGGTACCAACGTATTATCCTTCCGAAATTTCAACTTATAAACCCATGGAGATTCCGCTATATTATCCATCCGGAGATTCAACACAGCTACCGCTAAATCCGCATCCGTCATATGCTTTCCTCTCAAACTTACTAATCAAAGAGGAACTAAAGTCTCCTTCTTCCGAATGGATGCAATGCCACTCCGACCAACGAATGTGGCATACCGGCACATCAACTATGGACTCTGCCAGCTCACAACTCAATAACAAAGGACACTCTCGCAAACCCAAGATGAGGGTAATGATGCCATATGAGAAGATTCACATGCAGGCAATGACCGAAGAGGAATTTGAAGAGGAACCGGAACCGGATGAGGAAATTGACCCAGAAATGACCGAAGAAGAACCTATTTAGGAAACCGACCCCGAGGAAGAATACCCGGACAACCCAAATGAGGTTACCACACCGGAGGAAGAACAACACTCAACTCCAAGCTATGGATCCGTGGATCCATACATGAAATTTCTCCATAAACTCAAAGGTAAGGCATCATCAAGTTTTCCACCATACCAAGGAGAGATTCCGTCTATTGAAGAACAAGCCAATGAAATCCGTGAACAGAATGAAGCGGCCGATGCATTCTTCAACTATCCCTCCGATGTGACTACATCACCATACCCGGATCCCAAGAACTACTACGATATTGTGATGATGGGTTATCACGACACACCTCCAAGATATGGGTATCCTACTGATGTACCTCAGTCACATGAAGAACATTTAGACCGAGCCCTACAAGTGACAGGTGAGTTGAGAAAGAAGATTCACGTAGATGGAGAGAAGAAAAAGAAAATGGGAGATAAACTCCTTCGCAAATGCAACAAGCTCACTAAAGTTGTGAAGAAGTTTATGAAGAATTAAGAAGAAGAAGTTTATGTGTAAAATAGTTTGTATGATATGTGTATAATATGTACCATATGGATAAGATCTTATATCGTTTTAACGATATGTAAAATATGTTGTAAAATAATATACATATCATTTATGATATGATATGAATGTGAAATAAATAAACTCGTATAATAATAAAAGAAATGTGTTAAATTTCAGATAAAAGAATAAAAGATAAAGAAAAATGTCTAGACAAAGCGATAACCGAGAGGTTTCCCGAAAGGAAGCCGAGAGATATGCCGAAAAAGGGAAAGGTCCCAAAAAAGAAAAGGAGGAACCAATTCCCGACAAATACTTGAACCAAATACAACAAATGGTTAGAAAAGCGGTTAGGGAAGAATCAGAAAATAGATCCCAATCTAGACAAACAAAACATACGCAATCTAAAAATCCTTCCCGAAAATCTTTTTCTAAACCTCACACTCGACCTTCACGAGAGGAAGAGAGCGAACATGAATCAAATGCTGATGAAGGGGTTCGTAAAAACTTTAAGAAACTCAAGATAGGAGGATGCTCGTTTAAAGACTTTTTGTATTACTGACCGAAGGAATTTCACGGTGACAAGGGAGCCATCAATACCGTAAGGTGGCTTGAAGAGATGGAAACGATTTTAATCACGAATAAATGTTCTAACGAAGAAAGGATTCAATACTCCGCCTTAATGTTTAAAGGCGAAGCGCTAGAGTGGTGGAATACGTTGGTGATGAGTAGAGGAAGGGAAGTGATGTATAGTTTGTCTTGGAATGAGTTCAAAGAATTATTGTTGTCGAAGTTCTGTCCGACGCACGAGACGGACCAGATCCAAACCAAGTTCTTGGCTCACAAGGTTGTCGGAACAAACCTCCGTGAGTACAACACAAAGTTTCACGAATACTGTCGCTTGGTACCCTAGCTAGTCACACCCGAGTCTAGCAAAGTTACACGTTACATTTGGGGTTTGCCACGAGAAATTCATGATATGGTAAGATCGCACTTGCCACAAACCGCTGACTCTGTGATTGAGTTAGCAGGATATTAGATAGGCGGAATGATCCGCAACAAAGAGGAAGATAAGAAGGTTGTGAAGACTCACGACTCAAGGAGAGGAGGAGATACCCGATTCAAGGGTAAAGGAGTTGACCAACGAAGGTCTAGCCCCAATCTTGGCATCCCTCAATGCAAAATTTGTAAGAAATATCATATAGGTAGATGCAACCTTGCTTCACGAGTTTGTGAATCGTGTAATCGACCCGGCCACGCCACAGCTGATTTTTGGAAAAAGAAGATGACCTGCTATAACTGCAAAGAAATTGGGCATCTTAGCTTCGAGTGTCCCAAGAACAAGCCCGTGACTGGTGGTGCGGGTGGTAGAGGTCAAAAGAATGAGCCTAAGAAGGGCAACGCAACGGTCTTCGTCTTAGACACAAAGAAAGCGGTCGACATGCCGGAAACTATCACCGGTACGTTCCTTGTTAACAACGCTTATGCTAGAGTTTTGTTTGATTCGGGGGCCAACTTAAGTTTTATAGATTATAAGTTTTGTAGTCTATTAAACGAACCTTTAATCAAACTCAATAAAACTCTAAGCGTCGAGACCGCTAATGGCGAAACTGTTAAAATCACCGAAGCTTTAGAGAACGGAAAAATCTTATTAGCCGGTTATGTTTTGCCTATTTGTCACCTATGACTCTTGCTGGTTTTGATGTTGTATTGGGTATGGATTGGTTATCCGACAACCATGCCCGCATCCTTTGCAATAGCAAGACCGTCGAACTTCGAGCCCCTGATAAACGAACAATTCGAATTGAAGGGGATACAGATGCTGGCCAAGTTTGATTAATCTCTATGATAAGGGCTAACAAATGTTTAAATCAAGGATGCTTAGCATTCATAGCCTACGTCACCGAAGAATCAAAACCCAAAGAAATCAAAGACATTCTTGTTGTTTCTAATTATGCCGATGTATTTCCTGATGAACTCCCCGGCATTCCTCCCTATCGTGAAGTAGAGTTTAGAATCGACCTTATTCCCGGAACTGCTCCGATCGCTAAAGCTCCGTATCGCCTCGCACCAACCGAGATGAAAGAACTGAAGAAACAACTCGACGAGCTTCTCGAAAAAGGCTTTATACGACCAAGTTCATCACCGTGGGGAGCGCCGATACTATTCGTCAAGAAGAAGGATGGATCCATGCATAAGTGCATTGACTACCGAGCTCTTAACAAAGTTACCATCAAGAATCGTTATCCACTTCCGCGTATCGATGACTTGTTTGATCAACTCCAAGGTGCAAGCTATTTTTCCAAGATTAATCTTCATTCCGGCTATCACAGACTCAAGGTTCAATCCGAAGACATTCCTAAAACTGCCTTCCGAACGAGGTATGGCCATTATGAGTTCACCGTTATGCCATTCGGACTCACTAATGCGCCAGCTGCGTTTATGGATATGATGAACCGTATCTGTAAGCCTTACTTAGATAAATTTGTGATCGTTTTTATTGACGACATACTCATTTACTCTAAGTCTAAGGATGATCATGAAAATCATCTTCGAACCTTACTTGAAATTCTTAGAACTGAGGAGTTGTACGCCAAATTCTCGAAATGCGAGTTCTGGTTGCACGAGGTGCAATTTCTTGGTCATATCAAAAACGTTAACGGTATACAAGTGGACCCCGCTAAGATTGAAGCCATCTATAAGTGGGAAATTCCAAAGTCACCAACCGAGATTCGAAGTTTCTTGGGATTGGCCGGCTACTACCGTAGGTTCATCGAAAATTTTTCCGGAATCGCTGTTCCCTTAACTTCTTTAACTCGTAAAAATATTAAGTATGAATGGGGAACAAAGCAACAAGAGGCGTTCGATATACTTAAGCAAAAACTTACCCAAGCTCCTATACTGGCCTTGCCAGAAGGTGATGAAGATTTCGTTGTCTTTAGTGATGCATCCCATTCTAGTTTGGGATGTGTACTAATGCAACGATAGAAAGTAATCGCCTACGCCTCTCGTCAACTTAAGGTACACGAAAAGAATTATACAACTCATGATCTAGAGTTAGGCACCATAATCTTCGCACTTAAGATATGGAGGCACTATCTCTATGGAGTAAGATTTATCGTGTACACCGATCACAAAAGCTTGAAACACATCTTTGAGCAAAAAGAACTTAATATGCGCCAACGACGCTGGATGGAAACTCTTAACGACTACGACTGCGAGATCGTTTATCACGAAGGTAAAGCCAATGTTATAGCTGATGCCTTGAGTCGTAAAGAGCACGAAAAGCCAAAAAGAGTCCGAGCGTTGAGGCTAGAACTCCAAATCGATTTAATTGACCAAATCAAATCCGCTCAAACTCAAGCTATAAACGAAAACAAGATCTCCGATGAAAAACGTAACGGCACCATTGACTCGTTAGTCAAAGGTGACGATGGTATCCTAAGAATGGGAAACCGGATTTGGGTACCAATCATTGGAGACTTGCGTGAAAAGATTATGAACGAAGCCCACAAGTCCAAGTATATGATGCACCCCGGTAGTGATAAAATGTATCAAAACCATAAGTCAAACTACTGGTGGAATGGAATGAAAAAGGACATCGCTTCGCATGTTGCGAAATGTCTAACTTGTTTAAAAGTTAAGGCTGAACATCAAAAGCCTTCGGGATTGCTTCCGCAACCCGAACTTCACGTATGGAAGTGGGAGTTAATAACCATGGACTTTATAACCAAACTCCCAAAAACGACTCGACAACATAATGCTATATGGGTGATTGTGGATCGTTTAACAAAATCCGCACACTTTATTCCAATCAATGAGTCGTATTCAATGGAGAGATTAGCACGTCTTTATGTAAACAACATGGTTGTTTTGCATGGAGTACCACTGTCTATAATCTCCGATTGAGACAGTCGTTTCACGTCTCACTTTTGGAAAAAGTTTCCAACAAGCACTTGGTACAAAGTTAAACCTTAGCACCGCCTATCATCCACAAACTTATGGGCAAAGCGAAAGGACAATACAAACTTTGGAAGATATGCTCCGCGCTTGCGTGATAGACTTAGGTGGAAGTTGGGACGACCACTTACCCCTATCGGAATTTTCATATAATAATAGCTATCACTCAAGCATTCAAACTGCACCATTCGAGGCGTTATATGGTCGTAAATGTATAACGCCTGTGTGCTGGTCTGAAACTGGAGATAATTAATTATTTGGACCAGAAATAGTCGAAGAAACCATCGACAAAGTTCTTCAAATCCGCGAATGACTTAAGACGGCACGTGATCGCCAAAAGAGTTACGCCGATGTCCGTCGTAAGCTGTTAGAATTCAATGTTGGTGACAAGGTTCTTTTAAAGGTCTCGCCATGGAAAGGCGTAGTCCGCTTCGGCAAGAAAGGCAAACTAAGTCCTCGATTCGTTGGACCCTTCGAGGTACTCGAACGAATTGGTACCGTCGCATACCGTTTGTGACTACCCGAGGAAATGCAAGGGATACACGACGTATTCCATGTTTCAAACCTACGAAAATGTCTAGCCGATGAATCTCTTTCAATGCCCTTAAAAGATGTAGAAATCAATGAGAATTTAAAATTTGTAGAACGTCCCATCCAAATTGAAGATTCAAAATTAAAGAAATTTAAAAGACGAACATTGAAAATAGTGAAAGTAAGATGGGATTCCCGAAGAGGACCCGAGTATACATGGGAACTCGAGTCCGAGATGAAAAAGAAATACTCCCACTTGTTCTCGTAAGCAATCTCGAGGACGAGATTATTTCAAGGAGGGGAGGATGTAACATCACGAAAATTTTGGGCCAAAAATGTCAAGTTTCCAAAGTATAAGGACCAATTCTGCCAATTTCCAAACTCAAGGGACTAAAATGAAAATTTTGATTTCTTGTCCTATCGCGATACGCGACGGACAAAAGGCAAGCCCATCGCGTACCGCGATGGGACGTGGTCAAACCTTCAAGACAAAGTCAACAGCGATACGCGATCGCCGTTGAGCCAACGTCATCGCGTATCGCGATGACGTGGCCTGACACATCGTGACACGTGTGCCACGTGTCAAGCGGTGGCACGACATGTGCCACGTGCCGCCACATGGTGCCACGCGTCACAACGCCTACCACAGACACGTGGCAAGTCTACCCCCTGAGTCAGCAAGCCTATATCGCGATACGCGATAGGCTGCCAAGTAACCCATCGCGTACCGCGATGGGGTTCAAAAATGAGTATAAATAGGGCAGCCAGGGGTTCATTCCAATTCACACCAAAATCACACACTTTACTCTCTCTCTAAACACTCTCACTACCTCGAGTTACGTGCCCACGATCCGTCTCGATAAGCGTGCACTGAAACCTTGTTTTTCATGCCTGTTACCTCGATTTCCGTGCCACTCCCCGACATCCCTGACAAGAAGGAAGTACTGCCCCGATGACCCGGTGATTAACTCGAAGTGCGTGCCAAGAGTGATTGGTGTCTCGAAGCGTGTCAAGGGTTGATCAAGTGAGTGTTGATAAGAAGGATAAAGTCGAAGTGCTGCTCGAGTGTTGAGGGTATTTCTAGGCCAAGCAAGGTAGGCATAATGCCCGACCAAAATAATAATAAAATATTATAACTAGGGATGGCAAAAATCCCCGAATCCGACGGGGAAACCCGAAAACCGGCTTATTTCGGGTCGGGTCGGGTTTTGTTTTTTCGGTTTCGGGTCGGGTTTCGGAGATTGTTTCGGGGATTGTTTCGGGTTCGGGTTCGGGTTCGGGTTCAGGTACCCCCGCCCCGACCCGCCCCGATATAATATATAAATATAAATATAAATAATATATATATATATATATATTAAAAACCTAAACCTACTCAATCTCAATCTTTCATCCAGACTACCACCGCAGCCACACCATCCACTCAAATACTCAATCGCCGATTCGCCGTCTGCAGACTCCGCCACATCCAGACTCCGCCACCGAGGAAAGCCTAACAAGGAACTGAAGGAAGGAAAGTGACTGATTAGGTTACCTACATCCAGACTCCGCCACCGCCAGTCCGCCCCCGATTCACTCAATCGCCGTCTGCACCACCATCACCATCCACTCAATCAGTCAATCGCCGTCTGCACTGCACCACCGGACCTGATTTCCCAATTTCGGGTCGGGTCGGATCGGTTTCGGGTTTTCGGGTTCGGGGACGGGGCGGGTCGGGGGGGTACAAAAAACCAAACGGGGAATCCCCGAATTAAACCCGACGGGTAATGGGGCGGGTACGGGGATGGTTTTTGGTTTCGGGTTCGGGTTCGGGTTAAGCAAAACCCGCCCCAAACCCGCCCCGTTGCCATTCCTAATTATAACGGCTTAATACCCAAGTCAAAGTTATTCTCGATAAACAAAGAAAGATATAACAAAGAAAGATAGAATATATATAAGTATATAAGATTATTCTTTGTTATGAAATATATTATTTAAGTATAATGAGTATACTTAAATAATAATAAAGAAAGAAATACGTTTCTTAATGAAGAAGAAACGTCGGGTTTTATAAACTAATGGTTTATTAATATTACTTTTCAACTAAAGGTTTTAAAGTAAAATGAGATAATGAACTAAAGGTTCATCGAGATAAATAAGACTAAAGGTCTTAAGCCGGATCATGTATCCGACTAACAAAGGTTATACTCGTACTATAGGTGCGAGATAGCAAGAAGAGAACTCACGGACGGTGTTGGAAACCGATCCCTATCAAAAGGTGAATACGCCCCACTTTTTACAAACTTGTTTTCAAACAAACAAATGTGTTATGTGTAAAACTTTACATGAGGCTACGTGTCTCTAAAAACGTTATAAATAAGAGTATAAGCCAGCCCTCAGGCTATGGTATACGTTTGTCTGGATCCTTACATATGCGGAACGCCGTGGGCACATCGCACCATGCTTGGTCACGACCTCCAGCCACGATGGGCCAGACCTAAGTTACGTCCGAGTGAGGAATGGCCATGTGTATATTTATAGTACCTAAGTTATGTCATAAACGCTGCGGTGTTTCGCTGAGGTAACCTAGTGCAGAGACTCGAGTTTATGATGAATGTTTATAACTTGATTATTCCTAAGCCAAGATGGGCCGAGACTTACGTGGTCTCGAGGGGTGATTAAGTAAAGAAAATATTTTTAGCGTCAGCATATTCACCAGTATTCGTTGCTGACGTATTTTATTAACATTGTGCAGGTAACCAGGAATAGAGCTTGCAATACGAAGAAGCTCAAGAATCCGATGGCTCGGATAATTTTGTGTAAATATAAAATATGATGGTTTTGTAAAACTTAACAAGTAAACTTAAAACGAGACTTTCGTCTCGTTCTTTTGTAATGTAAATATTTATAAATCGATCATTTGTTTTTATAAAGTCTTCCGCATTATCCCGCAACTCTGATTTAATTACAAATATGGTACCAACTATGGTTCACACTCCTAGGCCTAGAATGGGGGTGTGACAAGAGCATTCTCATCCAACCCTTTATCCCTATTCAAAATTACACTAAAACACACTACATTTTCTCTTTTCTTTTTAATTAAATAATATTTTTAATACATTTATCATTACCATTTATCTCTACTTCACTCACAACCATTTTCAAAATACATTAAAAAATTATATGGAGTGGACAGTAAATTTTCAAATATTCAGAAAAATCACTACATTTTCTAAAGTATAAAAACTCTTCACTCACAACACCCTAAATCACTCTCTAAATTATAAAAACACTCCTCACATAACATAGGGTATTGAATGAGAATGCTCTAAACCCATTTAAAAAATTAAATTGTTTAAACTAAACAAAAACCCATTTTAGTTAAGGCCCAACTTTTTTCACCTTTGCTAAATATTTTTAACAATTTTAAAGACGGCCCTACTTCCACGAAGTTTTTTCAAAATACAAACGTCACTTTAAAAAGGCTGTTAATTAGTTGGATATGTGTGTATGTGACCACAACAAGGTAATATAACAAGAGTTAGATATAATATATGTAATATTCGGTAATTTCTTAATCTCCAACAATGTATTATACAAAATGATAGAAAATATTCGTTGATAGATGTATCTGCATCTAACTTCAGTTGTTATCATTTTACAAAGAATCTTTTATCTTTTATTCTTTTGATATATTATAGTTTCCTCCACTTTATTGAATCCATATATATATATGATCAGGATCATACGAGAATTTTTTTAAAATTGAGAACTATGAGAACCATTTTAAACCACAAAAAACCTAAAAATAAAAAAAAAATCATAAAATAAAAAAAAATAATAAATAAATAAAAACACAAAAATCAATAAAGTAAAAAAACCAAAATTCTTATTTTATCATCATGGTTTCATAAAAAAAACTCGGTTTAGCTAAATTATATACACATATTATAATATATACATATATGTACATTTACATGTTTTTTATACACATGTGTATAATTTAAGATAAATTATATTGTACATATGCGTGTATTACGTAACTAAATATTATATAAAATTATACATATGTGTATAATACGACGTTTTTTTTTGTTTTTTTTCATTTTTTTTATTTTGTTTAATGAAACCGGAATGAAATATAAGAATTTGGTCTTTTTACTTTTTTAAAATTTTTATTATTTTTGTTTTATGATTTTTTTAAATATTTTTTCAAATGTATTTTTAATTAGTAGTCCAAAATGGTTCTCAAAGTTTTTAATTTGCAAAGGGTTCTCTTAGAATCCTTACCATATATATATATATGTTTTATAAAATAAACTTCATGCATTGACTTGATTTGATTAGTTAGCAACTTATTTCTATTTAAATCATGCAAATTATATGAAAAGTGGGTAGAATATAAAAAGCCATAGCAAATACAAAAACAATCTAGATGCATGCATTTTACGAGATGAAAAAAACAACAAAAAATACTTTTATGAGATGAAAAAAACAACAAAAAATAGGTACATGATTTAGAATTCACGTATCACATAAGTAAAGCTTGAAAGTTGTTTTGGTGTATACATAAAAAGAATTACATACCTTATAAGATCATATCCATAATGGGGAGATGATGTGAACGACTTGTGGCCTGGTGAGGCGAAAGACCTAGTCGATTTTCAAGACAAATGTCATATCATACATCCATGGACCTTTGTTGTGAGAGGGGCATGGTGGAGAGACAAGGAAGTAAGAAACAAATAAATATAGAGAGTATAGATAGCAATTAGCATGGATTTTAATGCTCTAAATAACACGTTCTAAATTTCTCGGAATTATTTAGCAACTTGAGCATTTATGTGAAGAATGTCAGCCAAATAGCATTTATTTCAAAAGTGAGGTCATGGTTTTTTTTTTCTTTTTGAAATCCTACTATAATATTAAAACAAATGAGATTGCATTCACATGACCTTTCTTTATTGGTTATTTCCCTTTGTTTTCAAATATATCTTATACTTCTCTAATTTTTTTAACAATTAAATAAATCAAAAAGAAATTAAATTACTAATAATTAATGTAAGCATTTAACTTTAAGTTTCAAAACCAGCTTTCCAATATTCAATTGTTTCAACTTTAATACCCGGTTTCCTTCATATTCAATTCTTTTTAACCTAATCATCCAAATCCCTCTTTCAATCGGCCATTTTTTTACATCGATACTATGATAATTTCATTAGATCCTGCAAATGTAATCGACAACAGAGTTTGGCTAAATAAGCGTGATCGACGATAGCGTAAGGCTCCATTATTTGAAGACAACGATTGATTTGATTAGATCCGGCAATTTATTTCAGTAGACCATAACGATGTACATTTGCTCAGCATGTGGAAGTATACTGTTAATCATATCTTTACATCCATGGTTGTTTCCCGTCAATCAAAGTTTTTTCGGATTAGTATGCTTAATGTTTAATTGATATTGTTAATTGATATGTTTCATATGTTTAATGTTTAATTGATTCCAAATTTCAATTTACAGTATATGTTAAATTTTTTTATTTGTATTTTAGATTATTAACCTAGATAGTATTTTACATTCTTAGGTTAGTATGTTTAATGTTTAATTCTTAATGTTAATTGATATTGTTAATTGATATGTTTCATATGTTTAATGTTTTTAATTGAATCCAAATTTCAATTACAGTATTTAACTATTTCTTTATTCTTAATGTTTAATTGTATTAAATTATTAGATAATTTTAGAATTTAACTATTTCTTTATTTTGAGAGTTACATATAATTTGTAACTCACAATCAATTAAAATTGGAACAAATTCATCAATGAATGTAAATTGGCATCTTTTTTTACATGTTCACATCTAATTATTTTAAGTCACTTATCCATTTTATAAAGCAACTTGTGGTTTTGTTACTCACATGTGTACCAGTAACATATTTCTATGTTAGTACTTATTTCTGTATGAAAAGGTTTACAGTTATTTTAACGTTTTTTTGTAAGTTTTTCAATGGCATCAAACAATATTCATATCCAATACACAATATTGGTGGCTTTAAATACATAAGGACTGATCATAAATCCAATTATGTAACCTTTTAAAAAACATACTATATTTAATTACATTTTTGTGTCACTACTACGGTAATGAGTAATATTTGTTTTTGTTACCAAACAGTTTCGATCTGTACATACTTGTATTATATGAGAATTAATCCGAACAATACATTTTTTATAAAACTTATTTACTAACATGATTTTATCTTAGTTAATCAAATACTATCTTTGTTTTATTAATTTTTAAAGTCTCGATACATCATTCTTTTAGTTTCTCAAATAGTATCCCTTACAAGTAGCTCTAATTTTACGTTTTTTTATAATTATGTGTATTTTATATTACATATAAAAATATTAACTTATTTTTTTCTAATCATGTATATATTTTCTAAAATCACTCTTGAATCTTATACTTAAAATGGACTATATTAAATCAAAGTTTTTCATTAACATTAGCATAAATAGATTGTGTTTTCAATTATAAGTTTTATGATAATTAGTTTTTGGTTATTTATTATGAACGATACTTTTGTTTTTCCTATATTATTGTGATAAAAAATGTCGGTCATTCTTTTTAATTCATAGTAAATATATTTAGAAATTAATTTTCCAACCTACTTAATATTATACAAAATACACTATAAAATATATTGATTTGGTCAAACAAATTACACAATCATAACGATGATTTGTATAGAGGAAACTTAATTTATGGCAAATCAAATCCAAAAAAACATTTCTTAACTTATTTAATGATTATTTGTATAAAAGCAACATAATTTATGCCAACCAAATAACTTGGTCTTCCCTTAAAATAGTTTTACTATAAACTTGCACACCTAAACTTCAAGCCTATATATTGAATACATGAACTTAGACAATATGTCATCTTAAATTGTCACTCCTAATACTTGGTGAGTTATTAATTCTGAGATTCAATAATTTGGAAGTGTTGATAACATTTTAAGTTGAATGATATTATAAGTTTGAAGGTATGTACGATTTGTTTGTAAAATACGATTCTTTGTATAATTGATATAATTATACGTCATCCTATATAAGTTTATATTCTCTACATGTTTAGGTTTCTATATTTTTCACATGTTAATCGTATTATTTTTTATTTTATATTTTAGATGTCTTCAAGATCCAAGAGACGCACTAATTCTCAATCATCATCTTCCAATAAAAGGAATAATATAAAAGTTAGTGACTTTAATAATTTAATGTTACTCTCTAAATGATATGTTATAATAATTTTGTTTGCAAAACGTGCAGTTTCACCGTGTATTCTACAACCATTGCGTATCATATCCAACGGTAATAATTTTTTTTATAAACCATTCAATCGTTTTAAATGTTAATATTTTAGAACCATCTTTTTTTATTAGATCTAAAATTTTATGAGATATACGGCAAGTAACATTTTTACTATTCGTCGTATATTTTACAACGCAACATACGTAATTACTAAAACTAATTTTAAGTAAGATAATTTACTTAAAAGGTACATATAATAATATTGTTTTATTCCTTTCTTTTAACGATTTTTATATCAATTTATATATGTTTTTATTATATAACATCCAAATATGTCTATCCGTTAACATATATCTGATGTTATTTTTATATATAATTATTTTAACATAAAACAATGATATAACTGATGCCTACATATTTCTACATTAAAAAGTTTGACTTATAAACAATTAAAACACGTATACTAATAGTAACGAAACATATTATCATTAAAAAACAATATTTAATTTTCTTATTGTAATTTTTTTTACATAATCCAAAAAATATTTACATATTACAAACCTAATTAAAATACGGTATACCTTAGAGATGGCCAAAAAAACCGGTTGGGGAACCGGTTTACCGGTTTAAACCGGAAACCGGTTTTTACGAAAACCGGTTTTTTAAAAACCGGTTTGACCGGTTTAAAAACCGCCGGTTCGTCTTTCGGTTACAAGTTCTAGATCCAAAACCGGTTAACGAACCGGTTAATGGAAAAACCGGTTTTTTTTATTAACCGGTTATGGAAAAACCGGTTAACCGGTTTATAAAAAAACCGGTTTATAACGGCTATATGCCCGTTTTTTTTGTTTTTGGACCGTTTTTTTTTTTTTATCATTTTACCCCCACAAACATCTATATATAGTTTAGGTTGGGTATTGGTTAGATCACACTCGATTATACAACTCCAAACGCTCTAAACGTTTATTTCATACGCGATTTGGGAAGACGCCGGTAAACATCAAAAGGTAAACACCCCAAGCAGTGAACTTGGAAGGTATGGTGGTACCAACTTTGTGAAACACATGACTCCGGATGAATTTAGAAGTCTTGATTTGCTGGCTTGGTGGAGAGGTAAGGAGGATGAGTTTCCGATCCTCGCCGCCATGGCCAAAGATTTACTAACGGTCCAAGCTTCCACGGTAGCTTCGGAGTCTGCTTTTTCTGTTTCTGGCAGGGTTATATCGATTAGGAGGACTCGACTCACTGCACCAGCTATAGAGATGTCGATTTGCTACAAGGATTACTTGGACTCTTTAGATAGGGCACAACATCAACGCTCACTCGAGGGGGAAATGGAGTATGAAGCGGGCTTGTATGAAGACGAGGTCAATGAAGGACACACTCAACCAATGACCGATGAAGAAGCCGCGTACAACGATTACCTAAGAAATAGCTCGGGATCGGGTAGCGAAGAAAATTAGTTAAAGAAACAGCAAACATGGAGGCAAATCATGAGTAAGAAACAGCAAGTTGTTCATGTAATCGTGTCTAAGCATTCTTTTTCCTAATATGTGCTCTTATTTACTTGTTGATTTGGATTTTTCTAATTTAGTTAAAGAAACAGCAAACATGGAGGCCAATCATGAACAAACTGCGATTGGGAACAACAGGAGCATATGCTAGTTCACGATTTAATGTTTGTATTTTTGAGTTAAATCATGAACAACAGTTATTGGCAGAGATTTCTTCAGTGTTAATGATTTAATGTTTGTATTTTTGAGTTACGAATATGCGATAACGATTTAATGTTTGTATTTTTAATGTAAAAACTATAAATGAAAGTTATGTGTTTTTAATCTTTGGTTTGTTGAAAACACATTCACCAACACACACTCATACTCATCTTCCAAGCAAAGAACCCTAACAACGAAAGCAAAGAATCGCTTCGGTCAGTCCGTTTTGCCTTGTAGTTACCGTTTTGCCTTGTAGTTACCGGTTTGTTTATACTGTGAAAAAATAATGGTCTTCATTAAGTACAAAATATAAAAACAAATATTCGTATTTGAAACCGCGAAATTTAAAAAAAAAAACGGTTAATAAAAAAAACCGGTTTATTAACCGGTTCTAACCGGTTTCTAAACCGGTCCTAACCGGTTAGACCGGTTAGGGTTTTGACAGCAAAAAACCGGTTATTAACCGGTCCGGTTATTAACCGAACCGGTTTTTTTCCGGGCCAAAAAAAACCGGTCCGGTTAATAACCGAACCGTTTTTTTAAAAAAAACCGGTTTGTGCACCTCTAGTATACCTGTCATAATTATAACATGTGTATTTAATGCTATTGTAATTTTAACATAATCAACTATCGTTACGAGAATGTTAAAAACGCAATTGAATCAATGATCAGTTGTGTTTTCAATATTTATGTCTAATATTATATTTTTTATATTTGCAACAAACAAATACAGTACTAATTATATTTACATGTTACATAATAGTGATTAACGGATTTCACTAAATATAACAAACTTTACTACATACACCAATTTGTTTGTGTAACTATTTATGGTTTATTATATTCTATGCATGATTTTATTCTAATAGCAAAAAACAATGTAGTTACTTGTCCATTGACATCATCTAATGTTAATCGATTCTACGGTGGAGAAGAAAATCAAGCGCCAACAACTGATGAAGGTTATATCTCCACAAAATCCAGTAACACAGGTTAATTATTTATATCCGTTTACTTTTTTGATATACCAAAAATTTATATTCAGTACATTTTATTTGTTATACCCGTGTACTTAATTAACGATTTTTAATTTTTCGGGTACTAACATTGGTCATTGCACTACTTAACTCGTAGTACACTAACTTCTTCTATTAAGAAATTGTCATTCAAGTTAAAACGAAGACAGTTTCCTGTTGCGGTTTGTTTTGCAATGACAATTAACAAAAGTCAAGGCCAGTCACTAGCAAGAGTTGAAATATATCTTCGACAACCGGTGTTTACATGGTCAGTTATATGTGGCTTTATCCCGAGTGAATAGTAGAAGCGGTGTTAAATTGCTTATATTAGATAAGGAGGGTAAAGTTACAAATAAAACTACAAATGTGGTTTATAAGGAACTATTTAGTAATATATGAAATTGTTATTTTTAATCTATCGAATGATTGTAAAATGCATTTTATTTTCGTATGAAAGTTATGTTTAATAAAGTATTTATTTTGTTACCGACGTTATTAACAATTGTATATTCTCTTATCGTCTCCGTATGTATGTATGAAATTTTGTTTTCCACTTTCATATTACCGGCTGATCTTACAAAATTTAATCGTTTTCACCCGTGGCGCCCACGGGTCAATAATCTAGTATATATTATTGTATATGCTCAAACTCGACAGTCCATAGTTCCCACCATCTGTGTGAGTGCTCTACTCCCTCCTAACCTCTCTCTTATCCTAATATGAGGTCTAATTCATCTTCCTATCTTCTAAGCGGTTTTAGATCTCCGACCGGCCGCTTATATATTTTCCCTCTTTTGGGGCCATATATGATATCTTCTTTGTATCGTTTCAATTTTTATATGTTCCAAAGGGACTTATTTTCCTCCCTTTTCTACCTTTTTTCCAGTATCTCACTATAGATTACATATCTTTAATTTAATCTTTATTTTGTTCTAGAAGTTTGATTATTTTCCTACTTTTCTGATAGGGTTTTTTCTATCAAATCTACTTTCTTTTTTTGTTTTTGATTGGCATAAAGACAATTAAATCTTTGGTTTCTTATGGATCCACAGGAATCTGAGCACAAGGGTGTGTTTTTACTCTATATTTAGAAACAAAAATAGGGCTTTGCTGTTATTGTATTATTATTATTATTATTATTATATTTAGTATAAAGATTTTGAAAAGGAGTTACTGCAGTAGATCTTTTAGTTTCATTTGGTACCATTCACTTCATGACTTTAGGGTTCAACCAATCTGCACATACCACATCAGACCTTCCCTCGTGGCCTTAATTATTGAGACTCAACACCATGAAAAGTATTGAAACTTAATTTTTTCCACATCTGAAGTCTCACAAATCAAACCCTTTTTCTTCATTTTCATCGGTTACATGAATCAGCCGCGGTCAGTTTCTCCGGCAGTCGTTGTTTTCCGGTGTGGCATCATCAAGATTCACGTACAAAAATGCAAAAGCCTTTGAGGATGAGAATCTTGATGATGCTGCTTTGGCAATAAAACGGCTACAAGTAGCAGATCAAGGTAGTTAATTGGTGGTATTTGCTGATGGTAAGACTCACCATATGTGTCAGTGAAGAAACACTAAGTGACCCCGGCAGATTACGGATAATCTTAGGGTCAAGTAGATGTTTCTCACGAGGGTTAGGTCCGGCAAAGATGGTTATTCTTCTGATGACCTGCAAAACAGACACCGTGAGCTCGTCACTGAGAAGGGGGTACCTCCTTGTGACCACCCTCCGGCGTGAGAATCAGACTAGATTGCTCTGAATATAAATGTATATTAAGAGAAACAGCTAGAACAGATAAGATATGTGATGGTATAAGATAGTATATGATACCGTTCCAAGGTGTTGGAGTATTTATAGCCGAAGGTAGGTTTCCAAGCAGGTACAGCCAGCTGTATAATATTCCTTTTCTACCAACTGTGGGCTACGCACGTGCCGTGCTGGTGGTTGGTGGGTAGGCAGCGGCTGATAGTGACATGGCCGGCTGTGTACTATTCCTTTTCCACCAACTGCAGGCTATGTACGTGCCACGATGAGGGTTGGTGAGTAGGCAGCGGCTGATAGTGACATTAAGTACTAGAGCGTGCTGCTCGTCGTACTGTTGTCAGTGAGCTGTCACCCTGTGATTGGTTCATGGGCTGCTTTGGTCAGATCTTGTCTATTTTGTCCATACCTTGGCAGGTATAGTACAAAAGATCCTCCAGAAGCGTACAGACTGGCTCATTTGGGCGGGAGTATTCCCGCCTTGCTCATTCCTTCTTCAGGTGACATTACTGAATTATTGAGAGTTAGTGCCTTGTGCGTGTAGCCTTGCTATTAGTGCGGGTAGCCTTCCCTGATGGCTTGTATCCGCAGCTGCGGGAACAGGCGGGGTACTTTACCATTGGGAGGCTTTTCCTGCGGGAACAGCTTGCGTACTGCGCGTAAGGTCTTCATCTCTCTGAGCATGGTGGGTCCTGCGGAACCAGTTGGTCTTTGCGCAGACGTCCCTCTTCAAGGTGAGTCTTGCGGGTCCAACTGGGCTCTGCTAGGACCTACCTCTTCAGTCAGTTTCCAACTCTGCCAAACTGGTTAGCAGGAGGGTTTTCTAGTTCTTGTTTTATGTGTGTGTTTCTCTTTAATTAGTAAAAATTGTTACTTTTCACTTTGGTAGCATAAGATTGATTTATACTTTTATCTTCTTTGTTTTTTTTTAAAAAGAAGAGCCAGATATATCCAGTCAGATCTATGGTTGATTGTTATTCTTCTAGATTATTAGGACAGTAGATTAACACCTTGTGATTAATTAATGATGTTAAACATGGTTAAGAAAATTTGGAATCAATCAAAAGCAAGTGTGTTCAGCTTTCTATTTGTTATTAACCGCGTGTGTTCTTTTGTAGAAACTGGTTTAGCTCTCATATTAGGATATTTTACATCTTAATGACTTCATATAATTAGGGTTAATTCTTTTAGATGTACATCATTTGGCTTTGAGCTAGCTAGGACTTGATCATCAAATAGATTTACTTCATATCTGCAAACTCTGTGCAAATTAAGGTGATCTTTACTTTTAGTCAATATCAGTTAGGGTCTATTTTAGTTATCAATGGAGATAAGATTTGATTAATTAGGTTTCATTTTAAATCATCATAAATGCATTTTGATTAGCTATGCTTTCAATTATATATCCTAATTGTACTTCTATGAATAGTTGATCAATAGTATATAAGGCAGGAAGAGTGTTTTATTGGTGAATATACATCAGATAATACACATCAAAGGGTTTGTAGCTTAACCGTATTAAGGCTGTGATGGAAAGTTGTTTCTCCCAATTACATTGAGGGTTCAAGTCCCATTGTGGGTAGATGGGTATATTTAGGAGTATGATTAGAGAGTGCGTGAATTAGACGGTAAAAAAAAAACAAAGTCAGATAATACATATTTTATGTGATTGGAAATATGATATAAAGTTGTTAATTTAATTAGAAGCCCTAATCAGACACGCCCATTGTTTAGCAAGTTAATTAATAACAGCGCATTAATTTGAGTGGACGGCGAAATCTTTAAGATGGTTCAGTAAGCTGTCTTTGAAGGGAATTTTTAACTATACAGATGCAGTGCATGATAAGTCTGATTTGTAACCAGAATCTGATTACTTAGCAAACTAATCTTAGCATTTTATGATATCTTGGTCAGTCGTTACTGCGTATACGCTAAGAGAGATGTATTCTTTGAAATATCACCAAACATATACTTAAAAAGGTGATAATATACATATAATTAAACTTCTTGTTATGAGCTAATTTTTTTGTCAGTAATTAATTACATTTTAGCTCTTATATATACCTGTCATTGTAATAGAAAGTTACAAACTTGATTTTTATAATGTGCCTTGCTAGCCAGGTCCTTTCAAAAAAATTTATATTTTGATATGGCCTAATAGCTTCTTGCTATCTATTTTTTGTTGATGGAATCATTTTGTGATCAGGACATTCAAAAAAACAAAAGGAAGTCCATATTATACAGTCACCACTAAATGCTAATTATGTGAGATGCTCGTTGGATTGACGATGAAATTAGTAAGATTATGGTATAGATATGTTTTGTTTACATGAACTAATCTTAGAGGTAACTAGCATACAAGTACATATGATCATGTGCTTTTAGTTTTATGTTGCATATGATGTTTGGATCCATGTAATAACTTATTATTGCTTCTAGTGTCTTGGCAGAAAGACTATTTTAATATATTATGCCGTTCAGAAATGATGTCATTGAAGTTTGGATGGTCTTCATGTATTATTCATGTTAGGTTTATATATACTATTTTTTTCATGGACATGAAATACAAATATTATAATTTATAAACCACAATGTTAATTTGTGGTTTCGGAATTAACCACACAGAGTGTCAATGCGTCACGTATTCATTGTTAGTTCAATAGGCAATTGGTATTACATTTATTTAAGTAAGTGAAATACAACACATTAAATGGCATAAATGTGATGGTTTGCAACTTATAAATGTATTTTTAGTTCATATGTTGTTACAATGGGTAGAAATGTAGAATGCATAGTTGTAATCGTAAATAACACATTTATAAGTAACAAGATGAATTACAATGGTAAACAACACAGTTTTCGCATACTGATTTATATTTTTTTAATGCCAAACATATAACACAACGGGTTGTAGTTTGACGGGTTGACGAAGTGAAATATGCAATCTAAACCAGGCCTATAAAGATTTTAACTCTAACCCGCACACACGTAAATCAGAGTTGACCTAAACACGACCCGATAACCCATTTATCCAAAAAATGTAGGTATATTGGTTTTTATCAATCGATCTCAACTATCATCTTTTAGTTGTTATCGCCCCAACTAACGAATTGGTTGCTGATAATCTCATCTTTTAGAGTATTTGTTCTCAGCGTTCCGCGACTTACAGAATCTTAACGTTGTTACTTGCAGGTCTCCGGAAAACGTATTTGGCCGGAAAAGTTACATTTTTTGCTGGAAAAGTAAGTTGAACACAACCTGAACACTACCAGTCTACCACCACCACCGAAACCGACTGATTCACCAACCAACCACCACCACTTGAGCACCACCAACCGATATCCAACGATGATTCTAGGGTTTCGATGACATTAATAATTAAGTTTTTACTAGAAAAAAGGTACTTGAAGGCCCGATCCAAGGTTACAAATATGTTTAGGACGAAAATGTTGGGTTTTCCGAAAAAAATGTGAGTTTTTCGGCCAAAAACATTTTTCCGTCGACCTGCAACTAACGGAAATAGGATTTTGTTAGTCGCGGACCATTGGGAACAAGCACGTTAAAATATGGGTCCGTCAACAGCCAATTCATTAATTGGGATCGGCAAAGACCAAAAGATAATAGTCGAAATTAATGGAAACTAATCCAAAGAGAGAAAAAGAAATGATATAATTTAAAAGTTGTAGAGTAATCGAGTAATATGAATATATTTTTGAATTAAAAATGTTGAACATGAAATGAAAACTACAAGCGTATCTATATAAAAAAACACAAATAAAAATATAACTATAAAAAAGGGCTATACCATCATTTGCTCTCTTATACTCAATGGACGAGATAGTAGTAAATCCAGCCATTACTATCAAAGCTATTGGACATCAATGCCCACCCACAAACACACACACACAACTAAACTAAACTAACACTAAAAGCTAAAATTAACCCAAAAACTAAACTTGAATGTTAAACTTAGTTTTAAAAAAAATTTGAGAAATGCTAGATAAACATTTGTTGTTTTTTTCCCCTTTTTTTTATTTTTTTAGGAGGGGTTTCTTTTGCTTTAAAAAAATGATGTAATGTAAGTAATTGAAGGTGCGCATTAAGATAGAGAGAGACGATTAAGGACTAGGAATGGAGTTTTCTTGTTCCCTTTCGAACCTACCTATACTAAAAAATTATATGAAATTTGATAAATTTGTAAGAATATATAAAATTATCCCTTGTTAGTATTTGGGTGAGGCTTGAATTCTCAGTAGTTATGATTTTAATTTTTATCTAGCCAGTACTTACCCAACAAATTACATGTAGTATAGATCTCATCAATAGTTATTGCGTTAAAACGTGTTGATGATATTTGAGACGTTGTATTCCTTATGTCCCACCATCATAAACATAACAGGATAGAAGTGGCTCAAATATGTAAGGCATTTTATATCACCAATATTGTCTTTATTATTATTATTATTATTATTATTATTATTATTATTATTTTTATTATTATTATTATTTATTTGTTTACTTGCCTATAAGAAGCTCATGGATTTGTTTTTTGTTGCATGGATGAAGACTTCCTAAGCAGTCATGCGTCTTAGGATTAGCTACTCTCATCTGAGCACGATTAATGATGACACTTATCACTCTTCTTTATTTATTGCGTCCAAAAACGTGTTGGTATTTCTTATTGCTCGTCATCTCCCCTATGGACATAATAAAAATATAACGATGTGAGATTTTCTTGAGTTGTTACATGAACTGTAACGTGGCCGATGATTGTGACAGTTTTCGGTAGCATTCTATAACAAAAATCCAATTTTGGTGATAGTGGTTACCAATTGTGTTCCAACTCCATTCGTGTTGTTATTTATTGGGATGGAATTATTATGGTGGTTGCCATGGCGGTGGTTGCCAACAATGGTGTAGGATGGAATGAGAGAATTAGTGTTGGAAGGCGATATGGTTGGCCGAGTTGAGATGAGAGAGGGCGTAAAAGGAATGAGGGGAAACATCGAATAAACTGAACCTTTAAGAGAATAGAATTGGGTCACTACAAAAGAGAGATCTTTACAAACATTATCCATAAAAAGTCTTTATGTGATAGTGGTATCTATTAGTAATCTATCAATAATAGTATGGGGGTGTTTGGGATTGCTTATTTTCATCAACTTATAACTTATAAACTTTTTAAAAAGTAATAAGGTGTTTGGGATTGTTTATATTGTGAGATGAAAAGTTCAATAAGTTGCACTTTTGTAACTTATTAACTTAATGAAAAATTATAAGGGGGCAAAATAAGGAATCCCAAACACCTCCTAAGTCTAGAAAACATGGTGTGCGTAAAAAACTTATTGATGCGTTAACAACGAATTTACCAAGGAATACTGATGGGGACGAGAATTGTATCTTTAAAGCAATTGCCTAAATCTCATCTAAACTCTTATATCTAAAATTGTTGATGGATTACCGTGGATAATCCGTAGGTAAACTTGGGCAAAAAACTTATTAGAATCGTCTTGTTAAAATTAGTTACGGATTACTCGAGACTATTGTAACTTCATGCACCAACGACCTCGAGGTTCAAGGGAACATGAGTGACAAACTGTGAAGTGTATCAAATGAGCAAGTGTAACTTGATCCGGTAGTAGAAACTATGATCATTTGTAAATGATCAACTTTAACTGCAAGCAATGGTAACTGGTCCTTAATAGCAACCTATGTATTGGCGCCAAGTTGATCAACAATATATGATATGAGTTTTTTCAATTAATCAGGTTTCCGCTAGTTGTTTTTTCAATTGATGTAATTGAATAACTCTGCATAGTTATAACTCTCGATGGCCAATTGTATAGTTATGATGGTTCGTTGCCTACGTAAGAGCATTCACATCTAATCTCCTATCCCTAAATTCAAAATTACACTAAAACTCACTGCATTTTCTCTCTCGTGTTTAATTAAATGATATTTTTCTATAAGCTTATCATTACATTTTCTCTCCCCTACTCGCAACCACTTTCAAAAAATATTAAAAATTTTATAAGGTGCTACAGTAACTTTTCAAACATACAAAAAAGTCACAACATTTTTTTTCTCATCACTCATAACACCCTAAACCATTATATATTATAAAAATTACCTTCACAAAATTTGATGGATTGGTTGAGAGTGGTCTAAGAAAGATTTTTATTCTTATTTTGATACACGTGGGTTCATAATGGAACTTAAATATTTATTCTTGTAATTTTCTTTTTTTGAATGGATAAATGTTACGTACACTCTACATGGATTAAATTCTTGACCTCATATTCTATACCCTAACCACCTTACCACCCATACCAAAGTGGAAATGGCCTTGTAATTCTCTTTTAGTTATGCATTTGAGACTACATCAAAATATTTTAATCTAAAAGTGATCTTATCGTGATTAATTAAGGAGCACATAGATCATCCACCTGATCAATGAACACTCAAACCAAACTCACCCATCCATTTGAGCATAGGGACGTGAGAACCTATGAAACTTTTTTCTATTTTCTTTCATTTTTTCCATTTCTATTTACCCGGTTCTTATCTTTGTTTCCTATGTTCCCTAGAGGAATTTGATCTCATTTGCATGATCAATTATGCAACATTTTACCTAAACCAAAATAGTCTGTTTGTCCTTATTAACCATAGAAATAAATATGGCAATGGTTATTCACACACCCTTTTTTGATACTGATACACCCTTTTAACACACATCTTATCTTTTATGTACACCGTATAAAGGGTGTATGAATAACACAACACATAAATATGTGTCAGCAAAGGTTAGGTGTTGGTGCCTTAATTTGAAATTTAAATCATGAACATGTCACATTGCTAGCTACTGATGGGGCTGCTTTTAACAATTTTGTGTGGGGTGCATGGTCCTTTCTCTAGTGCTCGTAGTACTACTGGCTGACAATAATCTGAGTCACTGGAAAATATAAAAGACATGTTTTTTTAATAGTTTTATGAATTTGAATAGTGGAGTCCGGTCCAAACTTGTAGTTGTTTGGAAGCAAGTCAAGACGGTTTGAAATGTACGTATGTTGTATTTAAATAGACTTTTTAGAACTATTTACAGTGACATATCTAGAAGAAATTTTTATAGGGTCGGAAAGTTTTGGTTGATAATTAGTTGACTATTGGTATATAAATGTTTCTCTTTTAACCGCACAAATTAGAGCATTGTTCAAATAATCGTCACCCATTCGATTGCGTAAATCCGTCTTGATAAGCTTCATTTTAGAAAAACATCTTTCAACTGTTACGGTTGCAACCGGTAAAACCAACGCTATCTTCAATATCTGATAAACCAAAGGAAAAGAAAGATATTTTCTGGTTTCCACCATTAAACGAGCAAGATCACGTATTCCATAAGATTTTGCAAATCTTTCATCTTCCTTTACAGAGTGATAGAAGACATTAAGCTCACCCAAAAGACACCCTCTTTCTTTTGTAGTAAAATCGTTCTCATACATCTCAGAAAATGCAATTATCTTAGACATGTCAAACTTAGAAAACTGGTCACAAGGATATAAACCCGACATGTTTTCTCGCAAAGTATTTGTTACCTTGTTGAATCGATTTCCAAATTCTTAAATTTACATATCCAAAACCGTATTAAAAATGTCAACTTCAAAATGATGTCGATTAATAGTGACATTCTTTTGGTTTCTAGCCTTAGCATACGTTTCTGTCATATCTAACATCTCAATATTGTTTTTTACACAAAAAGAAGTTACTTTTTCCAACATTGAAGCAAACCCGTTTTGCTTTAAATCATTCAATGCTCGTTTTGTTCCATTTATCAACTTAGCCGCTTCTAATAAGTCTTGCGTTTTTTTAGAAGATGTTTTGAAAGGACATTTGTGCGGCCTAAAACATCTTCCATCAAGTGTGCATAAAAAACAAATTCAAGTTTTTTGAACTATGATAGAATACCTTTTGCATTAGTTCGTTGTTTAGTGGCATCTCCTTCTTTTTAAATATAACGAAGCACGTCAACAACTTTTGAAAATAACCTAAGCAAACTTATGATTGTTTTATGATGAGAACCCCATCGTGTATCTCCAGCTCGTACAAGGGAAACCTCTTGGTTTAATCCTTTTTCGGTCTTAATTTCACCTTTTTGAATTTCTTTTTCTACTCTTTCTTTTTTTTCCTCGCGTATCATATCTTTTCTTTTGCAAGAAGCAGAAACCGTGTTAACAATCATGGCAAGGTATTCATAAAAAGTTTTAACATCGGTATGTTTTTTTGCAACAGCCACAATCACCAACTGAAGTTGATGAGCAAAGCAATGTATGTAATGTGCTGACGGATTATCTTTCAAAATAAAAGCTTTTAACCCATTAAACTCTCCACGAATATGGCTTGCACCATCGTAACCTTGACCCCTAACTTGTTTTAACAAAAAGAAACTATAAGATAAATTAAATAATTTCTATTAAAGTTTTTATTAGGCAATGGTTATTCACACACCCTATTTTGATATTCATACACCCTTTTAACACACATATTATCCTCTATATACACTCTGTAAAGGGTCTATGAATAACACATTCCTTTTATTAAAGTATGAAACTTATCACTTACTTGATCTATGCTCAACTGGTTACTTGCTAATAAAGAAACAATGGCTTGTTTAAGAGTTGAGTATAACAAACCAAAAAAAATTAAATAAAAAGAAGTAAGGAAATGGAAGAAGGAAATTCCATCCCACATTGGTGGAGGAAAGAAAAAGAAGAGGGTCCCACCTTAGTATAAATAGGTTTGTAAGTTTCTTGTCCCACATCGCTAGATGATAAAACTAGTGAGCACTTTATAAGGAAGAAAATTCCTATGTTAATGTTCTTATAAGACATATCACACCCAGTGGTCCTAGCACCCGAACGCGCATGCGCACGGGCACGGGCTCAGGCACGGGAACGGGCTCGGGTGAAGTGCGATGGTCGCAATGTGGCGCATTGATGGCGCACTATGCATAAATATCCTTCCATCGTGTACCGCGACGGGTTTGGGTTACCCATCGCGTACCGCGACGTGGAGGTTACGCGGATGTGACACGTAGCCTGCCATGTGGCGTGGCAGGCCTAGGGCTGACTCAGCGAAGCTATAGATGCTTCGCGGTACGCGACGGCTTTCTATTTATGGCCATCGCGTACCGCGATGGGGTCCAAAACCTGCTATAAATAGAAAGGTGACGCGACATTCAGAATTCGCTCAAAATTCTTTCTTTCTCTGAATACACACACATATAAAGTATATTATAAGTATAATACCCGAGTTATCGTAGCGATATCCTATTCGATCGAAAGAAACTTAAACGCGAATCCAAAAGCTCTGCCTGTTAAGGTATGACATTGTGCCATCGTGTAAAGTTTCTACTCTCGTGATTATCGTTATGATTATTGGTTTTATACTAATCTAGAGATACTACATTGTGGTTATCCTAGGTGCTTAATACCAGGAGGTGTTCTTTAATATATAAACTTGCAAGGTGAGACATTCGAGTTTTTGTACAACTCACATTTGCGTGAGACAACTGTTTTTCCGAAACTGTCATGTTAATTTCAAAACTTATAAAACTCATGACAGATGGTCTAAATGTTTTCAATATATATTTTTAAAAGTATTTTAAATACATTACAGTGATTAAGTCTCTGTAGACTTACGGGATGGTTACTACTGGTATTGTGGGGTTTTGTATACAAGGCTTGCCTACTGGGCTATTACACGTTACTTATTGAACAAGTGTTAGCCAATAAGTAATATGACCACAGTCATAGATACGGTCGAGTGACAAGTACCTTTCAGTAATTTGTAAGCAGGCAGATGTAAAAACATCTTAATGTTGTAACTGTAAAATGTGTCATTTACAAAGGAATGTACTCACCAGTATTTCTTGCTGATCAAATATTTTAAACATGTTTCAGGTGACTTGTTAGAGACAAAGGAATGATGCCTGCGGGCTTCCAACTTAAATAAGTGGCTTGTCACCAGAATAAAGAAATGTGTTTTGTAAATTAAGGGTAACCCTATAAAACTTATGTTTGTATCAAAAGGGATTAAATTCCCGTTTTATCATAATAATAATCATGGTGTTTTATAACTCTGATCATTTTTCCTAACTACGGTTCTGATGAAATTTTCCGCTGCAAAATAATTTAATAAACACCGATACCACCAATCAATGTTCACGACTTCCCATCCCGGGGTATAGGGGTCGGGGGTTGTGACATTGAGGAACATGTGTCTTTCACATGAGCAATTCTAATAAAACTCTCTTTAACAACTTCAAGTTTATCAACATACCTCACGACTACAGCCATTTGTTCCTTTAAAGTTACGTCACTAGACTCATTTACTAACAACCCAAAAAAATTGTCTTTAATTTCTTCGCAAATCATTTTGGTTACTTCTTTTGCAAAGCATTCAATAATCTCTTTGTATCGATGGAAATGTCAACTTGTTATTCTCTTTCGCATTATCTAACGTGTACTTACCAATATTCGGGTTATTTTTACTAATTGATGGTCGGGTATTTTGTATATATGTTAGTGTATTAATTATGTAGTTTTATTGAGCATATTGTTAGAATTTTGGTACCTCATACGTGCTTTTGTATTTTAGGTTATTGATTGTTAAAGATGCTAAATTGGAGACTTGTAGGAGCATGGAATGATATCTCGGGAACACTGGTGCATGATTTGAAGTATTGGGAAGTGTTACAAGGATTCGGGAAGAGTATAGATGAGAAATCATAAGCCAATGCCAAAACTGAACAAGATGGGTTGACAAAACACGACCAAGTAGTAAAACGACTTACGGGACCATAATATATGAATTTTGGGTTTCTCGACGAGAGGAATCTGAATATGAAGTTATCTTAGGTCATGATACGTGAAAGGATGGGCATATGTCCATCGCGTATCGCGGTGGACATAAAAAACGGGAAAACGAGTTTCAACCTATATGTTCTATTTTACGAACCCTAATCAGGGTATTCACTTCCAGCCGTTTGAGGGTCAAACAGAGGCGATTCCGGGAGCCCCGGATCACCTCCAATCACCTCGAGGTTCGTAGTTTATCATTTTGAATCAATAGCCGAAGACCAATCGAAGATCATGAGCGACCAATTCATCTCGAGTCATTCCTGGGATGTAGAGTATTGTAATTATACAGTATTTTCTCATGTATTAGAACTGAATGATTGTAGTTATTGGTTTATGATCTATGAGCATTGATGTTCGGTATTGTTGAGCATTCAGTCGGTTTAGGTTTATTTCGATCAGAACGATTAGTTTGCCAATTGCTGCGATACGTGTCTCATAGGGTTTGTTGTTTAGTTCAGGTCAATAAAGCATACAATTTCCCTTAGTTGAGTCATGCTGGCAGGGACCGTTTGATAACCAGTGTCGCGTGTTAGCGATTGTTGATGCTTAAGAATAGATTAATCAGTTAACCAAATTTTTTTATCAATAACTAATGTGTTAAATAACATGAGATTATTGTTTAGTTGCATGCTTGAACCCTAGGTGTGATTCTGTTCTCGTTAATTGTTAAACTCGTTTAAGTGTTTGTTGCTTCCAAACAAAATTTGCTCGTGTGATCAGCACTCGACAAAACTTCATAATTGTTTCTTTATAGTCGTTTTGTAAATATATTTAGATAAACAAACAAACATATGACATTGATCATATGCTCCTCTGGATTCGATACCTGACTTACCCTGTCTATAGGTTTAGGTTTTTGCATGATCGTTATGACATGGTCATCACTAATCAACTTTAAAGTTGCAAGAAAAAAATCTTTAGAAAAAGAGTCTTCCGATTCATTATGACAATGGAATGATAAAGAATTTTCTAACAAGAATCTGGTACTACGAAGTATGAACCGAGCGCATTATTAAAAACTGATTTCCAATCCTTTCTTCTTTACTTTGCTTATTGAATTTCTCATGAATGGTCGTTTTTGGTTCAAGAGATTGTCACATTTTTGCATCGCCTTAACATGATAGCTGTCAACCATCCCAACATGTTCTTTTAAAGCACCTGGTTTACTCCAATTAAAAAAGCCTTCAGTTGAAAACGTATCTCTTCCACCTTGATGACCAGGTTTCTTTAAACAAGTAGCAACATAAACAATATGCTTTGTCTATTTTTATAGTATACTCTAACCACGGATATTTATCAAACCATTCTACATTAAAACGTCTCGGATTACCATTATAGGCTTTGCATGGAAAGTTATAATTTCGTGGTTGAAAGCCTTTTCAAAAATTTGCCAATAAGAACTTGTTTAGGATGCGGTTTCTTCTTCAAAGTTCCAAATACCCTAATGGCCTAATTATATAAGAAAGTAAGAGTTACAATTTTAATTATAAACAAAGACAATAACAACTAAAATTAGCAGCCAAACCCTAACTTAAAGTCCAATTTCATCTCTTTTACATATAAACCCTCAAATAAAAAAAAAACAAACAAGAACAATACCTTTGAATCTTTGATTATTTGTGCTCGATGGTGAATCGGAGGGGATGACAGAGTTGGCTGGATAAGGGGCCAGCGGACGGGAGTGGTGGCTGGTCTGGATATGGTGGGAGCAGAGGGAGAAGGATCGATGGTGATCAGTGTGACAACCGCCAAAAATTAGACCAATCTGGTAATTATATTAACCGTAATCGTGTATTAATTAGTAAGGTAAATATATAGGAATAATATTTTTAGCCAAAGTTTTTGATTTTAGTTGAATATTAATATATGGAACCCGAAAAAGTTCAATTTTGTCGTGTAGCTGACACTGTACAGATTAACACCGGGTAATATCTCAAAACGGATAAATTCATAAACGTGTCAAGATGACCTCAAAAAATAAAATTTTATGTTAGAATATTAGAGATAGTGTATAAACTTAATTTTAGAAGGTTCGAATCGCGAAAATTAGAAAATAAGTAACCGAAAGCCAGCAGAGGACACCGTAAGAGCCCGACATTAAGTTTATCAGAAAATTATGTTTTTAGACAGACATTGACTGTAATCTAATTTCACTCAAAGTCTGATAAAAATTATTAGAAACGGAAGTCGTTTGGCTAGCTAGATTACGAGATACGTTAAACGTTAACACCTAATAATTAATCACATGTTATTATTCAAATCACCTCTTCCTCTCCCTCTCCCATCTCTCTCGGCCTCCACACACACACACCCCAACCCCACCTCCCAAACCCACCAATAAGAAGCTCACATGTAAGTAGGTAATGATTGCTAGATTACTTGTAAACCTAACAAACCATCCAACACACCTATCCTAGTATACAACTCACCACTCTACCCCTCTCTTCCTTCCTCCATATAACCGGCCACCCCCTTCAACTCCCTACCATCTCACATTTTCAAATTTTTACACACACAACACTTGTTTAGGAAATCTTTGGGTGGAAGTTTAAGCAAAATACAAGAAGTAGGAAGCCAAAGGAAGGATTATAGCCAACCCAAGGTTACACTATCACCACCATAAGCACCAAATCCGAAACCCAAGGTAACCCACTTCAAAGATTTGTGTATACTAGTTGTTATTTGATGTTTAAGGTTTGATTCTAGTATGTTTGGTAGTACACATGCAAGCATGATATGGATATATGCATGTATGTTGTAGCCGTGATTTTACATAGGAATGCATAAGATGGGTTTTGTTGATTATAGGACTTGATATGGTTACATTTTTAGCTTGTATAGATTGTCCATATGGATGTTACTTGAGTTTGTTTAACAAATGAGTTTAAGTATTGTTTTAATATTGGAAGTAAATGTGAAAATGGTCAAAAGATTGGAAATGGATTATGGATAAAAACACTCATTAGAACCATGGATTTTGATTTTGGTAATGGATTGGAGTTGTAAGTTTGTTAAATGGTAAAATGGTTAAAGAAAAGTGATAATCTTGAAAACCCACATACTTAATTACTTGAAAAAGTTGTAAGTAATAATAATAATGGTGTTGAAAGAATCTTGGAAAAAGGGTTGACAAAAGTGTAGGGATTTGACTTTGATGGAAAGTCACTTACACATGCAAGTAATACAAAATTTGATTTTTATCATAAAGCTCATACTTGTTTTATATGGATTGAAAATGACAAACTAAGTGATTGAATGGGACATATGGAAAGGAATGAAATCTACTAGAAGTACTAGGATGCATGAAACATAATAACTTAGATAAACAAGAGTTTGTGTTAAACTTACTAATAAAGGAAACTTTATAAATTGTACAAGATGTTTTGCAAAATGATTTGATAAGTGAACATAGTCTTGTGTGGATGATTAAAGACTTATGGTTAGGATTACTTTAGTAAACTCCATTGTAAAGATTGTTAGTATGATAATAAGGTTATGAAAAATTGCTACTTACTAATAATAGAAACTTTATTGTTAAAGAAATCAAGAATGTGTTTGTTAAAGGATAATTATGGGATGAAATAAGATGTTACTATGGATTAGTAAGATCTGGAAATTTTGGTACATAAACACCTTGTAGAGATTGAAGAAATAACATGTATATTGTATAGTTGAAAACTTAAGCTAAGGCTTGAACATGTGTAGTTAAAAATTTGTTTTATGTGCATACTTGATGCTAGATGATCAAACATGTATATGATGATATATTATTTGTTATTATGTGTATATTTGCTGTACCAAATGGTTTGGTTTTGACATTGTGACTTAAATAGCTTGTCGGTGACTTTAACGATCGGAAAGTTCGACTTTTAAGGTGAACCGACATGAGTTTTTGGAACTGAATTAAAACAGCTCCTAAAGTCATAATATTCTTATATTTAACATAAGTTAAAGTATAAGAAAAGTCAAGAATAGCAAAACTTAAACCAACACGGTTCGTGTCGCGAAAACCGACACGAAAACGTTAAAAATTGGCATTTTTAAGAAATTGGCAATAAAATAAAAACCGAAACATTTTTATTGAAAAACCAATAAAACTTGACTAAAAACCATATAAAAAGTGTTTTAGATAATTTAAAACTAAAAGTTTCGTAAAAAGGACAACCGGTTCGTTTTTAAGCTCAAAACCGACGAAACCGGCAAAACCGACAAAACCGATTATAATAGAGTCAAAATTTTAAATAAAATGATAACTTGAATTTTTCCAAAACACTCCAGCAACTAAAGGTAATAAATTTTATAAATTTTAATAATTAAATTAAATTATTAAATAAAACAATTATTAGTTGATTATTACTTGTTTATATTTTTAAGTATAGAATTATAAGATTATAAGTAGTAAACTTTATGTGTTATATGCTTGTGTGGATTTTTAGAATAAGAATATATATTTTTTAGTCAAACCTAAAATTAACAAACGTATACTAATATAGGAACAAGCGTTTAATCGAAACTTCGAAATCAAAGGTGAGTTCTTCCTCCGAAAAGCATATTGTATATCTATATTCGTTTTTATATATATATGTGTTGAAAACGCATTATACTACAAATTGTCGTTATTGTGGGATGAATCAATTTGGTTAAATAACTGTTAACCGGACGGCGGACACAGAAATGTTGGTAGATCTATCGGGGTGACGCCCCCCACTTCCATTCACGTTGGGTTAAAAGTGGGAATATTTTGAGTATGGTACGTTTCGAGTTATCAAATTGGTAGTCATACACGCGTTGTATTCGTAGCTAGTCTACAACTAACGCTTTTTGTGCTTAAAGGTAAAATGCGGGTTTCGTTATTGTGTGTACCGTGTTTGATCGGTCTTTAATTGGGAGTATAATGGCCGTACACCATTATATTCATGTGTTGTTTATATATAAATTGTTTATATTTATATAATAAGTTTTTCTTCTCAGGAGTAACTCACTAACATTCGTGTTGACCCAAAAATTATTTAAATATGCTTTGCAGGAAAGTGAAGGTTTCGAGGTGGCATGGAAATAAGAGCGTGGGGTGTTTGAACAAAAGTGAAGTGTTGTAAACCGTGCATTAGCACGTGTAGTAAACTCTGATGTTGTAAAATATTTTCTTATAATAAAAGATGATGCTTTTATTATTAATTGTTTATTATTGTTGACTATCGGCGTCTGTTTTAACCCGACGAATTAAAGCTAAGACTTCCGCTGTGTTAAGTTAAGGTTTTCGGGGTGTGACAATCAGGTATGTAATATGTTTTATATTATTTTTTGATTTTATTTTATTTAAGTCGGGTGGGCTTTTAACTAATGTGTGGACTTATCAAAATCTTTGAGGGGTAACCTAGTTTTCGTTTATGGGTAACCCAATATATAAAACGCAGAAAATTAAAAAAAATACATTACGGAATGGAAGTTGAGGGGTAACCCGGGTTACCCCTACCTATACCATATTTCCGCCACTAGAGACTGCACATCAGAATTAGGTTGAGGCGAGAGATAATCACTGAAAGTTGCCATTTTTTATCACCGAACGTTTAGGCGATTGGCCCATCCACTTTGAGCTTTTCCTCGAAATTTTCCAATGTTTTTCCGTATTCAACAAGGGGTGGTACTCGTCTCTAAACTGTGTGTGCGCTTCAACTAATTAAGATGTCTAGGCATAATCGGTTCAACTGGCGGATACATTGGTTTTTAATACAATAATTTTTTTTTCATGTTTGAGCTTGAATGGTGATAATTGAGATTATGGTTTTAATAATATATATTAGAAAATAAATTAATTGGGTAGACATGTTCACATGCCCCCTCCCATCAAAGACTTTAATTACTTACTATTTGTTTATTAAAATCCGGATTAAACGGATTATTATTAATATTAAATGGACTAAAGGCAATGTGCCCACATGCTAATGACAATCTAGGAGTGAACAATAGATTCCTCGATCCCCACTCCAAATACCTAATCTTTCGTTAATAGTTTGAACTTAAATTTCTTAAGGCGAAAAATAAATTCACGCATGTATTAAAAAAGAAAGATTTGGATGAAAATGATCTTTTATCATACAATCATTTATTATTATAATATTAGGGAAAAGATCCAATTACAATAGAGGGATGGATAAGCGGACAACAAGCTGCGCCGCCACCCCCTTTTAAATGACAAACCCGATCCTACTGAAAACAAAGTTGTAGTTCTTTGGCGTCGATAAGTTACTATGCATGACCCGTTGAACTCTTTTAAGAAACGTAATAGCTTCGGAGGCAATGACCTAAATATATCAAAAGCAAAAAGGATGAAGACGTGTTAATTATCGACACATGATTTCTCAATTTAAGAAAGAGAAAATTCAAGGCATGAATATTGGAATTAAAGATTCCAATGATTATAGATTATTGTGAAAATTCCACAAATGTCTTCCTTCAAAGTACTTGTGACAACTATTCATAGCGAAGACGAGTACTTTTAAACACCAATTAGAAACTAACAAATGGGTCTAAATTGCTAGTGACTAGTGTAAGATTAAATATATAATTATATATATTTATATATGGCTATTATAATCATTTATATTATAATAGAACAAAATATTAATTATATCTTATTCTATATTAGTTTGGTAATTGTTGATAGGTCATATTACTCTTATTAGCTAATAAAGGGTTTCCCTTTAAGTGTATATAAAGAGAGATAAATATTAACATCATAACCTAATCACATACACATTATAATTTTGTGTGCCTCCTCTCTTCTAAACCGGGTTCCTCTCAAGAACCCTAACACAATCCTTAACTATACATTCTAAAGGGGAACTCGATCAAGATGACACACATGTCGACTACAGCATACCCTGTTGCGGTTACTACTCTCTCTGTTGTAGCAGATTCATAGGTTTAATATTTACCATGTTTTCTTTTACTTACATGAAGAACTGCTCAACATGTGACATCAAAGTGATGTTGATTAATCATTTCTTCATGTTTTTCCTAAATGTGGAATTGAATCAAAAGACATGAACTAAAACTTGATAAAACCTACTTTTTTCGGTTTCTGTTTTCATGTTCTATTACGAAAACAATATATGAAACTGTTTAAAATCGCTAAAAATATTTAATAAACTCTAATATTTTCGAAATCTATTAAAATCATATTTAAAGATTTCGATTCCAGTTTTTGTAAATGTTTAACAATTAAAATTTTCGACGATGTTCTTCGTATTCATCATAATTTTTGAAAATTATAATATATTTTGGTTCAAATCTAGATTAAAATCTTTTAAAGTTAATTTAGGGATATAATTTTTCAAATCTTTAATATATTAAAAGTTTTGGTATTTTCTTAAAAGATTTGAATCCCATTAAAATAGGAAATAGATATAATTGTTAATAATTAAAAGATTTGAACCAAATCTTATTATTATCCTTTTAGTTTTCGAAATCAATTTAGGCATCAACTTTAATTTTGTACGTCAGTTTTGATTTTGTATGTTTATTAATATGTTCTGCATGCATAATGACATATAGACAAATTATTATACAAATCAAACGTTTGATTTGTATAATAATTTGTCATATAGACAAATTATAGACAAATACAGTCTTGAAAATGATGTTCAATTCAATGACTGTATTTCTCTGCTCCAGTTTAAGTTTAAAGCTAAAATGAGTGTTAACTCATGATCAGGCTTATATAATACTCAAAATAAATTATTACTCGACCAAATGGGAGAATGTAAGATTAAATATATAATTATATATATTTATATATGGTCATTATAATCATTTATATTATAATAGATTAAAATATTAATTAAACCTTATTATATATTAGTTTGGTAATTGTTGATGGGTCATATTACCCTTACTAGCTAATAAAGGGTTTCCCCTTGTGTGTATATAAAGAGAGATAAATATTAACATCATAACCTAATCACACACGCATTATAATTTTGTGTGTCTCCTCTATCTTAAACCGGGTTTCTCTCAAAAACCCTAACATCCTTAACTATACATCATAAAGGGGAACTTGATTAAGATGACAAACATGTCGACTACATCATACCCTGTTGCGGTTACAACTCTCTCTGCTGCAACAGGTTCATAGGTTTAATACTTATCATGTTTTCTATTACTTACATGAAAAACTGATCAACAACTAGTAGCTCCCACCCCCCCCCCCCCCCACACACACACACAAAATCTACTTGTTCGTAGCAATTTAAAATTACTCGTGGTTGCTGATTCTAATGTCAAACTACTCGTGGCTACGGGGTTTAATGTCAAAGTACGTGCACCTAGTAGCTCGCATCCTAGAAAACTCGTCCCTAGCATTTAAAAAATATTAGGTTTATAAAAATACAAAGTAAACCTTTTGCTCTGCTTTCTAATTTCAAAATCGATTTTGAATAACATCAACTTTTTGTTCCTTTTTTAAAACCGATCCACCACCCGTTCAAGATTAACAACCCATCCAAAATATGTTGCCCTTTAAAAAAAGTCGTTTGTTCCAGAGTAAAAACATCAGCAAACACCTTACATAATCAGTTCACAAGAATTTTGTCACAACCTTATAAATCGCTCCAACTAGGCTAATTGGACGAAATATTTTTTACCAACACCATATTTACACCTTAGAAATCAAATTAAGAAATGACGAATTACAACAAGCTACCAAAAAAATTGTTGAATAGCCTATAAAAACTCCAACTTCATAACATCACAACATTTTTTAGTAAAAGGAAACGAGAAACCATTCGAAACTGGTAATTTATGTTAACCACATTCCTAGACTATAATTTTCACTTCTAACATGTTGGATACCGTTACAGTCTAGGTGATAGTGGTCAGCCACATTTACAGCCTAACCGAACACCAATACATCCTAGGCAATGGTAGTCAGGCATCATCACAGCCTAACCAAAATCGGCAACCGTAGTCCGTAGAGCCTATGCATTGAGCAGTATGCAACACCCTAGCCTGGGTCGAACACTGTTTTAGCCTAACAAGCTGTGTCAGGGACCGTTCTAGCCTAACAGCCATTTTTGGAGCCGGCTTGGGTAGTTGGCTGGATATATGGCTTGTTTAGGATAGGGAGGTGCTTTATCAAACCTGTTAGACACCGTTGTATCCCTATCAGCTAAGACAAGTGTGTAGCCATCTTATTCAAATTTAGGCAACAAGGCTGCCTATCCGTGACACATGTCATCATCAGGTTGTGCTAGCTAATATTGAAAGGGAGAAAAGTTGGGCTCACTTGGTGCCTAGAGGCGTCCAATTAAGGAGCTAACGTCGGCGACTCATAATGGGTATGTCTATGTCGATTTGGCAAATTTTTAATGCCTATTTTGTAAAGCATTTAGTCAAATGTGCCTACCTATTCAAGACGTTTTCTTTATATGATATATGAATTTACGTTTGATATTAACATTTCAAATTGTTTAAACAGTTTATCGAACGTACACATGTTGATGAATGATGACCATCATGATATCTATTTATGTGTGAAGAACATACATATATACATTCTTTGTGACAAAATAAATTCATATATGAAAAAGAAGTTTGTTTGGCTGTAATGTATGTTTATATATGTATGTCCAGATACATCAATTTACTAATGGTAACATCCAAGTTTTCTAAAGTCAATTACACATGCATATATGTACATGCTTTTAATATGTAAGTATATATGTGTAGACATTTGCACGTGTGTATGTTTTATAATGGTCCATGCCTACAAAGCCTACAAAAATTATGTATATGTAGACTTGATTGACAAACGAAAAGCTATATACAATACCATAAACTGCATGTGAATCTATTTATACATTGGTCCCTAGTCCCTACATTCCATAATTTACATAATCAAAGACAAACAATGGTGTAATAACACATTCTACCTTTTTTTTAGTTGAGAAGTTCTACTATACTACGTTATCGGTCGACTAACCTAACAACAACAAAAAAACAATCATACCGTAGATTCCAAACATAGCAAAACTATTAGTTGGGTCTGAGAAGGATGGATGTAGACAAACCTTACATCTATCATTGAAAATAGAGATGCTGCTTTCAAGAGACCTCTGGCTCCAAAAACAAACAACATAATAATAGGATAGCAAATAAGGTATAAATTAGAATATTAGAAAAGTGTAATATTTAGTACTAACGGAAAAAGAAGGATGATGAGTAGATAAAATAAATAGCAGTATTAGTGATAAAAATAAATGGTAATAGTAACATAACAAATTATACTGAGTAGGTAAGGTTATGACTCTAGAGAAAATATGCAATACAATAATTGTTTAACGTACAAGAATACAAGAATACTTATTTTTCATGAAATCGATCTATGAAATCATATCACAAGATCTCGAAATCGTCAATATATATCCAATTAATCATTGGTTCACCAAATAAACAGTTTTGGATCGTTAATTGATCAATTTTTTACTTTTTCTACGAAAACCGTTTTTGAGCGTTTTAGTTTTTGGCTGACCGTTTTAGGTTTTTGGTTGAACGTTTTAGTGTTTTAATATTTATGCCTTTGTTTTTTGCCTTTGAGCATCTCGCGCACCTATAGTACGTTAAGACATTATTGTACATTATCTCGACCCTATGACATATTTTTAAACCAAAATAAAATCATCTCCCTAGAAGTCCTTAACATTAATTCTACGTCTCCAAGAAGCCCTATCATCAACAATATTCTCAAAGAGATGCAGGTTTATCAAATACTGCCTAATCGTCTCATGCCAAATTGCCAACACCTAAATGTCCCGAAAGCCAAAAACTAAAGGTTACACCTACAGATGTTCTAATGAACGGTAACTCGTCATTAAAATTTACAACATACGGTCAATCATTACACATTAAGAGGTCAATCATTCCACATTAAGAGTGCACACCAAATGTTCGATGAAAATGATATGATAAAAGCGAAATTGCTCCAATTTTTAGAAGCCAACAATTTCACATACACCACAACCACACCACCCATGCAAATCATGATCAAACTACTTTCAACTTCTAAGGACTTAAGAACAAATGCCCATAATATACATAAATTAAAGGTTAAAAAGGATTAAAACCTACCCTGCAAACCACCTAAACAGGCTCAAGACTCCGCCTTTACAAAGCTCAAGGCTATGGAACCAGGCAACTCAACTCGCTCATCTTTCCCAGAGGGTGAAATGCTGAACGACCGCCCTCTGACTCTGACGCTTCCAGAAGATAGCAATCTTTTTGAATTAACCATTAGTGAGTCCATCGGTGTTCATCTTTCCCAGATGCTGAAATACTTTGGGACCGCCCTCTAACAGGTAATCTTTTTGAGTTAACCACTGGCGCTGTCTCGCGTTTGGTTCTCATAAAACGGTCCAGATTCTGTTTATACTTGTCGGTATGAGTGCTTGTCAGTGCATCAAGTTGGTTGCTACCAGATATGTTGGATTCTGATTCTAATTCCACATCAGTAAAGTAACCATTTTCTTGAATATCTTGCATGGCGAGATCATCATATTCCTCATCCGATTTCGTTGATTCCTCGTCAACTGATCCTTCCATCTGCATACAAATAAACAAAATTATTACTAGGCTTGTAAACAAACCGATTGAGGGGGGGGGGGGGGTTCTTGTCTGTGTTTGCTCGTTAAAAAAATGCATATGTACATGTTCATCGATTAACAGTATATACGAATGGTTCACGAACATAAATGAAAGAATATAGCTGAAAATAGATGAACTAAAGCTAATTAAAAAGGTAAACGTGAGAACCAATCTGTTGAGCCTAAAATGTTGATAAAACTAGACTAAATTGTAATAGACGTAAAAAATTGAAAATTTAAACGAACTTAACGTAAAATAAGGAACATAAATAAATGTAACTAAAAGAACACAAACAATAAAACATAAGCGAATTAAATGAGCAAACAAGACATGTGTTCATCTTTGTTCGTTTAACTAAATAAACAAACATTGTTCGCGTTCATTCATTTATTAAATAAATAAATGAACATAACAAACTTCCTAATGAACAGTTCACTGAACATTTGGTTTGTTTACATGCCTAATTATTACAACAACAATCAGACATTTGGTTCGCCGGAATATAATGGAATTGGATTCTGATTCCATTATTAGCATGTTGGTTCATAGAATAAGTTATAATTTGAATGTGAATACAAATCAATTAGAAAATTCCAATTCCGTAAAAAAAATATTACGTAAACCAAACGCCCCCCCCCCCCCCCCAAAATCTTTTAGATAAGAAACTGAGATTAACAAACTGAAATTCAACTACTAACCTCTTCATGCATATGTTCTTTAGCATCATCACTATCATCCTCACGCGAATCATCCACCTCTTCATCACTACCATATGCCGACATCTCTTCTTTCAACTAAAAGTTCACAACTTTATTAATTTACAATCTTTGAAACAAATTAAACGCTTATGATAAGAATAATATACCTCTTTAGCATGTCCTTCAGAGACCTTAGGTGAACTACAACACGAAGAATAATATTTACTACCATTATCAGTAAGTTCACCTCTCGACTCATCAACACTACTCGCATGACTCGTGCACCCAACATCAGTCGGCCAAGCACTAATTCCAAAATTACCAAATTGCAAGTTAACCGATTCAGATTTCCCGATTCGTAACGGTTCAAACATAGGCACACCTAACCCATCTTCAGCAGACCATGCTTTAGCAACTGAACCATCATTGTTCAAAAGAGCCATTAAGTGTCGTGTAGAGCCTTGTCTCTGAATTAACTGAAGCATCCCTTTTGATCCCAGTGAATTGGCCGCACACTGGTTTCTATATTCTTCATCGACTACAGGAACTGTGTTGGTGATTGGGTCGTAAAGGTGTTCGCCAGCTTCGCGTCTTCTTAAGCAGCTGAAAACTGTCGCATGTATTGCAGCAACGCTTTTGTCAACGTTTGTGTTGTTTATTTTTGGGACTAGATGTTTGTCGGCTCGGTTGCATAGGTATTCTTGGATTGTTCTAATGTTTCTAATGTACTTCACGTATTTGTTTTTGGCGGGGTCAAGAGTCATGTATTTTGCACGAACTGCGAATCGTTCCATGTGTTTGTCTTCATTTGTTATGTATATCATGAATGGTATGATTGATGGATGTTTCTTCATTAACCCCATCTGCATATTATATAAATATCATATCAGGTCTTTAATAAAGCCACATTTCCAAGAAAGAAACCAGAAGCATTCAAATTCGTTTACGTCGGTATGTTATATAAACCAACGAACATGAACACAACTTTTTGCTCATTTCGAACCCTTTGTTAGCTTCTAAAATGTTGGTTGTAAGGATAATGCTATTTTAGACTTTAATTTAGATACTCACGTTTAATTTTGATTGTCGTACATTCATGTTCGTGAACCGTTCGTTTAGAGTACTAAAGAACAAGCATAAACAAACACAAACACGTCCATTTTCTCACGAACAAACACCAACAAGAAAATTTGTTCATTAAAGTGTTCGTATCCGTTCGTTTGTTCGGGTAAAGTTAAGTGAACGACCTTGAACAAACTCCTTTCGTGTTTGTTCTGTTCCTTTACAAGCCTAATTGTAAGGGGTCAGCATGGTCCAAAACACCTTTACGAACATGAACACAACTTTTTGCTCATTTCGAACCCTTTGTTAGCTTCTAAAATGTTGGTTGTAAGGATAATGCTATTTTAGACTTTAATTTAGATACTCACGTTTAATTTTGATTGTCGTACATTCATGTTCGTGAACCGTTCGTTTAGAGTACTAAAGAACAAGCATAAACAAACACAAACACGTCCATTTTCTCACGAACAAACACCAACAAGAAAATTTGTTCATTAAAGTGTTCGTATCCGTTCGTTTGTTCGGGTAAAGTTAAGTGAACGACCATGAACAAACTCCTTTCGTGTTTGTTCTGTTCCTTTACAAGCCTAATTGTAAGGGGTCAGCATGGTCCAAAACACCTTTTGTCCAAAGTTTTATAACTAAAAGGGGTAGTATCAAAATGGGTACTTTTTGATACGGGTCAAACTGGGTTGACCTAAAATTCGTTCTTTCTTCAAAATTTTACTCTATTAAAAAATTATGTTGTTTGATCTGGTTCCTTTCAAGGTAACTATATATTTTACCCGTTTGACTCGTTAGATATAAAACATAACCCCAACCCATTTACTAATATGTCAACATCAACCTTTAATGGAAACAAATAATTTATATTACATACCACAAAATTAAGGCTCAAATGAACACCCTCCACAACAACTAACTCTTTCCGTTCTTCCCACGCGGTTATAAGTCGATCAAGGCTATCAATAACCATCTCACTTTGTGCCTTAAATCCCTCAATGGCCATTTGTTTAGGGCCAATCAAGTCAACTGCGGTCAAACTAGAATCGGGTTGATTTGAGGAAGCATCAAATGCACCATTGACTTCTTTTTTAGCTTTTCTTTTAGCCTTGGCTTCTGAAACCGCTACTGGATCTAAATGTTCGCCTGCATGGTAAGTTGAAGACCATAGCAGTGGATTTTGGTTTTCATCTACAAAACTTCTCATCATGTGGCGTATGGAATCTGTTGATATAACAGTTGTGATCCCTAACCTACTAGCCTGCAGTTCATTAACTAATATATGTAACACAAATTCATTAATGAAAAAAGATAAATGTTTATAAAGCAAAGATTATTATACCAGCAAAGCTGATAGTGTTGATTTGCCACATCCACTGGTCCCGCAGAGTAACACAGTAACTGATTCTTTCCTTTCACGAATTCTAAAAAATTAAGGTAGAACGTGTTTAATGTGGTTCCTTAAGTACGATTACAAAGTCAAACAAATATGTGAATCTTGTTGTACCTGCAGGCTAAAACAAAATCCGCTCTTTGATTGGGACCAACATATTTGTACTCAGACAGAGCATCACAAACAACATCTATGAAAATCTTCCGTTTTACGACGATTGTCGTGCGTTTCTTGTATGAATCAAAAGTTTTCCCATCCTTTTCAGGAGCCACATGATTATTACTTCCATTCATCTTATCAGACTTATTATTAATGTCACAAGTATTATCTTTCACAGGATGAACTTTCAAGAAATCATTTCCCCATTGAATCACACCTATATCAGCTAAATTGTCATCTAGCCCTTTCTTTCTCATGACTTCAAACACTCTTTGACTTATCTGTGGTCAAAAAGATCATAATCAGAAAACACCTAATTAAGTTTGGCCAAAATTATATCACACTAAAAAAACGTAAATCAGTTAGCCAAAATTAGATCATACTCAAAAAAACCTAATTCAGTTAGCCAAAATTAGATCATCTCATAAAAAAAGCTAAGCAAGTTGGCCAAAATTAGATCTTGCTCAGAAAAACCCTAATTAAATTAGGCAAAACCAGATCATCAATATTGGTTCAAACGAGCCGAGCCACTCACAAGCTACTCAAGATCGGAACGATAAAAGCTCAAACCTAACCTAATTAAGTCAGGAAAAAATCAGATCATCATATGAGTGCAAACAAGCCAAGCCGCTCACGAGCTACTCGAGAGCAGACCGATAAAAGCTCAAACGAGCCAATCTTTTTCGAGCTCAAATAAAGCTCGTTTAATTATCGAGTCTTTGGGAAGCTCGTTTAGGCTTGCCGAAAGCCTTGGTATTCTAAATTTTAACCTCTTTTGGACATCTGAATATTAACTTTACACCACACAGCGGAGCTCAAGCCAAGCTTAGGCCCGTTAAGGTTTTTCCCAAAATATATATAAATTATTAAAAACATAATAATAAACGAGCCGAGCTTTAGCTTAATAAAAAACCGAGCTTTCGTAAGTGAAAACTCGGCTGGTTTACATTCATCAATTAGGGCAACAAGTCACTTTCTGAAAGAAATTTATAACAGCACCAAAAACATCACTTTCAAGAAAACAGTATTATCACAAAATTCACAAATTCAAAACAAAATCATATCGAATCCGGACTTCACATCCCTCCCAATCATCATCAATCACCAAATTAATATTCGAATCGCACCAAATAAACATATATATATATATATATATATATATATATATATATATATATATATATATATACCTTGAAAGCATGACGCGCTTTACATCCCATCAACTGCAAAGTGCTCTGCAGCACCGGCCGAGTGTACCGAAACGAAGACTCATCGTTGTTAGAATCCTCATCGTCCACCACCACTACGTACAGCAGCTTACCAATCTCCGTCATTCCGTAACCCTAACCTATTCATCACATTACATTATTATTTAATAATAATATTATTATTATATAATGAAATTGATGATAAAGCAATTGGATTCCTTACGTGAAACTTAGGGTTTGAAATCGGTGTTAAAATGACGTCATTGTTCCGGTTAATTGAGCAGTACAGTGTTTGTGTTGTTTCTCTCTCTTTCTAGAAATGTATTGAATTGTGTTTTGGTTTCTCTCTCTAGAATTGTTGACCATGTCGGAGATCCATTGACGGTAGGTAGAATTGGAATGGAACTCTGGATTCAATATTATTCTTGTATTTATAGGGGGTTTCTTAAATGTTAAGATATCTTTCAGTCATATAATTATAATATTCATTAATTCATGTGTAACTGAAATTATAAGTTTTTGGAAATGTATTTATAATATATTTATACATGCAATTTGCTCGTATCTTTTCTTAATTTGATACTGGTTGTAGGTAGAGGTACGTAACATCATTTTCAAGTTCTCTATCTTCATCTTTAAAACTTAATTAAAAAACATAATTTTTTTAATTTATACATCATTTTCTAATAACTTCTCCTAACTCATTCTTCGTTATCATCTCTATATTCATTTATCTTATTATTATTTTCAATATAAAATGATTTCTAATATCAATTTATAGAAGGATGGATGGAAATTGAGTATTGTGAAACACTCTAAATTTGAAGGCTTCTTATATCATTTCACTAAAATTTAGAGATAGAGTTTGGAGATAGAGAATGGGTTGAAGTGATTATTTGGATGTTTTTTCTAAATTTTAGAAATGAAGATGGATATGGAAAACCCATTGGGAATGCTCTAAACCGGTTTCAAACTCTAAACTAGTTAGATTTGGTTAACAAAAGTCAAAACAAGGTTATGCTTGATTTGGGTTTAGGTTGAAATTGGTTTCTTAACTGGTTTACAATCGGTTTTTGGTTCGGATAACTGGGTTGAAACCGGTTTCATCGATATGAATCTACGGTTAAATTGGCTCTAAACTGGTTTTTACATAATTGCTTTTAAACAAGTTCGGTTTTAAGGTTGGTTTGGTTAATCGGTTTTAAGGTAGCAATGTAAAGATGTTAACAAACGCGGGTTTCCTTATTAAAAACTTGTGTACCGCATTAAAACTCGTGTGATTGTTTGTGTAATTTAATGGAACTTAAGTGTTATCATATTAAAAGGTTGTGAATTTGATTGTGTAGTAAACTTGATGGTCAACGTATAAATAATGGAACTTGAGAATTACAAATTATCTAATTAAAATAATGAGGCTGATATTCTAACTTGATAAATGTTAAGAGTTAACATCTAAAAATGGTGATGAGGATTGATTGTGTAACTTAATGAAAATTGATGGTTATCATCTGTAAAAAGACGGTGGACCAGTGGGTCACTCCCACCGACCACCACCGTAATTGATATAAGACATGATATTTGGATTGGGTAAATAATCATGAAAACAAGTTATAAAACCTAAATAGGTATCCACATAGTTTAGGGATTTATACCTCTAGCAAACGTTTAGTGTGTCGGTGGTGAAGAAACACGGATCCACCCCTCAAGGTCTAACACGTTAGTTTGAGGGTAGTGGTTACGTATCCTATACGGGGGGTTATAAAACCTTTTTGGCGCAGACAAGTGTAACCTGCAAAACAGAACACCGTGAGCTCGTTACGAGGAATGGGGGGGATTCTCTCGTAACCACCCTCCAGCGTGAGAATCAGTACTTGATAGTACGGAGTAGTATAATGTGATAGTAATAGGAGGAGAAAGTATATCGCTTACCGTTTGGAGGTTTACTGGTATTTATAGCCGGAGGAGAGAGAGTGTGACCAACCACATTGTCAGGTTTTCCATCAATAAAATTCTCCATTCGTGTGGTCGTGGTGGTTGGTAGAAGTTGGTGGGCATCATGGCCTTTTGACAAGGACGTGGTTGTACTGTTTGTACCGTCCTTTATGTGTTGTCTAATCCTCATTGGTTTAGTGTTTATCCCTATGCGGGTTACCATCCTTTTGTCCCATGCTGGTGGGACCTTTGCATTACCATTCTAAGGTGTTAGAAAAGGTAATATTGGACTACACTCTTCGCGCCATGCACTACGCCCAGCGTTTATGACATCCTGGCGCTTAGTGTTCCGCCCAGCGTATGTAATTGGTGATACTTTGTCAAATGTTGGGTTTCATACCCTACCTCTACAAGTCTCCCTAGTCCATAGTTGCCCTTCATTCAAGAAGTGAGGGCTGTGGACTTATCATGGACTTTTTGTTATGCGTGCTATTTGTTTTTTCGCTGGTTTCCGTTGTTGGTTTGGTTTTTCTTTTGCGAATAATCCCACATATTTGGTGGGTGATTTATTGGTTGCAATCGCAGTTTGGCGATTCTATTATGGTAAGTCATCCCGCGGTATGGCCTATGTTGGCGGTTGATTTATCATAAATCATCCCATAGTGTTGCCCGTTTTGGAAGGTGATTTTGTCTAAATCTTTCTCATAACGGAACCTGTTTTGGTGAGTGATTTAGTTTAAATCATCCTATGGCGGAGCCCGGTTTGGCGGGTGATTTAGTTACAATCATCCCATGGCGGAGCCTGGTTTGGCGGGTGATCATCCTATAGAGACTGGCTTGGCGGGTGATTTAGTTTAAATCATCCCATGCACGGAGCCTGGTTTGGCGGGTGATTTAGTTTAAATCACCCCACGCGCGGAGCCTGGTTTGGCGGGTGAGTTAGTTTAAATCATCCCATGGCGGAGCCTGGTTTGGCGGGTGATTTAGTTTAAATCATCCCATGCGCAAAGCCTGGTGTGGCGGGTGATTTAGTTTAAATCATCCCATGGCGGAGCCTGGTTTGGCGGGTGACTTAGTTTAAATCATCCCATGGCGGAGCCTGGTTTGGCGGGTGACTTAGTTTAAATCATCCCATGGCGAAGCCTGGTTTGGCGGGTGATTTAGTTTAAATCATCCCATGCGCGGAGCCTGGTTTGGCGGGTGATTTAGTTTAAATCATCCCATGCGCGGAGCCTTTCTTGGCCAACACTTATCATCTTTGTTTTCCTTTTATATGGATAACGTGTAATTTTGGCGTTGATGGGTGAATTAAATGCAAGTCAGTGAAACGACTGCTGGACGTGACAGTTTGACGACGATTGCTCTGCCCTGCAGGCTTTTCTGCCTGTGTCAGGCGAGTGGGCGAGAATCCCGGTGACGCGCCCAGTTGTATCACATATCTTCTGCCATCCGATTATCGTGGTGTTTTCTGATTGGGCCACGCGTTAATTATCTCTTTTGTATCCCCCCTCCTTCATTAACTGCGATTAGTATAAATAGGGGGGTTACACCATTTTAAACATCATTTCTCATCGTTTTCTTTCCTCCAAGCCTTCTTTATTTTATGGCTGAATCTTCCCAAACCTCTAAGTCTAAGAAGAATAATAGCATGGAGTTCGTCGGTTGTCGTATGTCTGCCGACGACTTCAACAATGTGGTTAGGGTTTACAACATCGGCCCTGAGTATGAGCCTGAGTTGACTGCCTCTGGCAAGACAGCTCGTGAGGCTCCCACTGGCAAGATTTCCGTGTACCGGGAGTACTTCTTTCTGGGTAATTTCCGATTGCCCCTTACCCAGTTTTTGGTGGACGTTCTGGGTGTGTTTAGGCTGCATCTCTGTCAGATTCATCCATTCGGAATGGCTCGTCTTCGCCATTTCGAATATACCTGTCATTGCCTCGGTATTACACCGACGGCTGACCGGTTATGTGCTTTCTACCGGTGGCGTTTCGCCCATGGGTGGTACAACTTGCATACTCGTCCAGGTGCCAAGGCTAATGCCTTAGATGCACCATCGAGTTTGCACGAGTAGAAGAGTTTGTTCTTCTACATTTCTGCGCGCGTGGTTCCACATCCCATGTTTTTTACGGATGTGAAGGAGCTTCCTGAGCCGAAAGTGGCTCCTTATACCGGTTCTGACTAGTATAATACTCTGAAGGCTAGCCTCTCTCCACTCCGTCATTATAAGGAGCGCGCGCTGGTGTTATTCGGCATGAGCCGAATTTGGGATGATGCGGCATTTGTGCCTACTATTCTTAACGGCGGTCAAGGTTAGCATCAGTTTTATTCTTTGTTCCCAAGTGTGAACTGTTTCTGCGATGTTTTAACTTGTTTTTCTTTCAGAGGTGGATGACCGTATGCTCCTCCTGCAGCCTGCGCCTGAGGGCGTTAAAATGTTGGGGCGGAGGGAGTTAGGTCCCCACGAGGAGCCAATCCTTTCTCGGACCGCTCGAAACTTTGTGTTTCCTCTTCCTATTGGGCGATCACCTGCATCGCGACCGCTGCCACCTCCTAGCTCTGTTGCTCTTCAGAGTGGTAGGTCCGACTATTTTCATTGTTTTGCTTTCTATTTGATCATCTTGCTAACTTTTTGTTTTCTTTTTCAGGTAGAAGATCTAACGTTGTGCGCCTTCCTAAGTGCAGTAGTAGGGGCGTACAACGCGGTGTTGGGGAGACGGTTGCGTCTCCAATAGACGCCGCCGTAAGAGACGCCATGGATGATGATGACGATGTCGTCATGATCTCCAATGTTCCTTTTGAGGAACCGGCGCCTTCGTCGACATCAATGCTTGAAGCACTCGGTCTGAGTGCCAGCGTGGCGTCTTCCCCAACCACCACCACACAGGTTTCTGTTGGCTTCTCCTCGCCAACAGCTTCACAGCATGTGGTTGCTGTGTCTGCGCAGTCTACATCGGTTGTTTCTCCAGCCGCTTCTGGCGTTACTTCATCTCTGGCGGCCCTTTTTGTCAGTTTTCTGGTGATGACAAGTGTTGGCAGCTTGTCGGAGGCTGGGCCTACTGTACGTATGCTTACTTTGTCGATGATGACGGATGTGGTTGACCCGTCTGAGGCCGAAACCATTGTGACGACTGTCCGTGCGTCAACTGTGCCAATTCCGGTTGTCTCACCACCAGCTTCGTTTATTCAACCGATGAAGGCGATTGTGGACGAATCGCCCAAGGTTAGTCTTGAATCAGCCAGCCTTTCTGTTGCTGATTTCTTGAAATCAAAACAGTCTTCGCCAGACAAGGGTTTTATTCTTGATGGTGATGAGGCTGTGCCGTTGCCGCCGTTTAAACTTGGTGCGACGGTACAGGGTAAATTTTTTGAACTCCAGGGTAGCAGCGGCGGTGGCTTTAGCGGATGTTTGAGTGGGGGCGTTCTTGACGTGGATATGGACCCCCGCGATTCTATGGAGGCGAACCAAATTTTCCGCCCTCGCTGGACGATTAACTGCGGCGCTAACTTTGAGGATCCTGCTACTTGATCTGAATATTTGGAGTATGTTGTTCCTCCTGGTGAGTGCATTGCTCGCAAGATCCAACCTCGGAGTACTTTGTACTCTGACGCCGCTTTTCACCAAGTCCAGGCTTTTTCTTGTTTCGCAGAGTTGCTTCGCGAGAACCGTGCCCTTCACGAGGACAAGATTGAAGTCGGTGCTCGTATGAGAGAGATGGATCAAATGGTGAAGGAAGCCGAGGCTGGTGTCTGGAAAGCCGGCAAAGAGTCGTCTGATCATCTCCAAGCGTTAAGCGCTGTGGAGGCGAAACTGGCGAAGGCTGAGGCTGACCTTGAGGTGTCTCCCTGCGAGCGCGCTGCCCGTTATAAGGACTTTGAGGCTGCGTGCAAGAAGTCCAATGCTGATCTTGCAGAAGCACGCAGTCGCGCCCTTGCTGCGAAGGAGGCTTCCGCCCGACTCGAGAGTGAAAACGCTTCATTCCGTAAGCGTATTGAAGAGTTTGAGGCGGAAGCTGCATTGAGGAAGGCGGATGCTGGCAATCTGGCTGACACGTTGGCTTCCAATAAGGAAGCCATTAAAGTTTTGACTTCTGAGCTTGCTGCCGTTGCTGCTGACCGCGATTGGCTGTTGAAGCATGTTATTCGCAAGGTATTTCCTTTGCCCCCTTCTCTTTTCTTTTTGTTTATCCTACTAACTATTGCTTTTTTATGTAGGTTGCCCAACGCATCATTAGCGATGATGATATGACTCGTTGCGTTGGAGTCCTTGTCAATGCTTCCCAACAGCTTGGCCACAAGGCTGGTTTCCAAGAAGCCCTTACGCATTTGCGTGAGAACCTTCCGCTTGAGGCCTACGCTCTTCACACCGTTGATGTGGACGAGGAGTATACTGCCGCCGAGAGGGAATATGACTCCCTCACGTTTCCTATTCTTTCGTAAGTTGCTGAGTTTGCGAAGGAGGAAAATGGCGTGCAACTGTTGAGTAATTTGCTTGAACCTTCGCAAGCTGGGCCTTCCGCTGCCTCTGTTGTTAGTCAAGAAGATAGCGCTGCCGTTGACTCTGGGTAGAGTATCGACAATGTACATTAGGCTATGTCATCTTGGCTTGTATTTTGTTCTTTTTTTTGTGTGTGCGGGCATAAGTGCTCGCTTGTAATTTCTTGTATATAAATGAATGCTTTTGTGAAATGCAGAGTATCGTTTCCATTCAAATTTGACCATTGGCCTGTTTTTAAAGTTGGAATCGATTTACATATAACATTTTCGCAATTGCATTGCATTCCATGTTCTCGGAATCGCTGAGCCATCGATATGCATCAGAGTGTAGGCGCCTTTCCCCAACACTTTGTTAATTCGATATGGGCCTTCCCATGACGGCACCAATTTGCCTTGTGCATGGCGTTGACAAGCGTTGCATTTTCTCAATTCTTTTTCGGCGTCAACATGCATGCCTGGCCAATAATACCCTGTATTCATGATTTTTGCGACCACCATTCTTGGTCCTGCGTGTACGCCACATATTCCCTCATGGATTTCTCTAAGCAGATAATTTGCGTCTTGTGGGTCCACGCATCTGAGAAGTGGACCCAAGTATGATCGCCTATAGAGAATGTCTCCTTGGATTGTGTAATTCAAAGCTTTGTGGCGAATCTTCCGTGCTTCTGCTTTCTTTTCTGGCAGAATACCTCTTGCGAGGTAGTTGATGAGTGGTGTCATCCAACTGTTTTCTGCTTCTGACCAGACGAGAATCTCTTTGTTCATTATTGAAGGTGTTTCTAGGACTTCGATGCGGACGTCTTTCGCTAGGTGTTCGAAACCAACGGCTGCAAGTTTGCTTAAGGCATCTGCCTGTTTGTTCTCACTTCTCTTGATGTGTTTCACCCTGCATGTGGCAAATGTTGCCATTAGCGTTTTAGCTTGCGCTAGGTATGACGCCATCTTATCATCTTTTGCATCATATGATCATTCAATTTGATTTGCCACTAACATGGAATCTACATGTGCTTCCAAGTGGTGTGCCCCTAGCTTCTTAGCGATTCTCAACCCAGCCAACAGGGCTTCGTACTCCGCCTCATTGTTTGTGCTTTAAACTCTAGGCGCAATGCGTACGTGAAGTGATGTCCTTCTGGGTTGGTTATCTTTAGGCCCGCTCCAGCGCCTTCATCATTGGAGGCTCCGTCTGTGAACATCTTACAGACTTCATCTTTCGATTGATCTGCAGGGGTTTCGATCTCTCTTTTGCGTTCTTCTTCCTTTTCTTGAGGAATCTCTGCGATGAAGTCGGCCAAAACCTGGCCCTTGATTGCTAGCCTTGGTTTATATTCGATGGCATGTTCTCCCAATTCTATCGCCCTTTTCGCGAGTGATGTGTTCTGCGCGTGTCTTATAAAATATAAAAGGATTGGATGATTTGATTTGCACAAGATCGTGTTTTAAATTTATAAAAGTGATTTCTACAAAGACTAAACACACACAAAATAGGCAAGTGTACCTATCGTATATATAGAATAGTATTGGTAAGAACCAAGTATCGATCCGTGGACACAAAGGTTTCTAATAATAAATCGTTGCTTTACTTTAATCGGAGGATTTAATCATTTTGGGGTTAATTTTTGAACTTTTATAAAATATAAATACATTTATATAATATATAGGTGACCAAGATAAGAAATTCTAAACGAGTTGTTCAATTATGCGAAGGTTACCATCTAAGATCAAGAATCCACTCCATTTTAGCATTGACAATTAATATGTAGACATGTGATAAACTTACCGTAGCAATATATGATAGATAACTCCTTAACCCAAAGTGAGCATCTTTGGCACTAAGGAGATGATATGCGCATTTTAAAGTCCACCCTTTCCTAATGCCATACCATCTCAATGATGTCAATTTAAGTTGGAAAGTAGTTTCGTTAAGTAGAAAGATTAGTATTGACTCCAATTTCTCGAATACCAATTCTAACAACTTCGGGTGGTTGTAGTTCATCACACAACATCCCCTTGGTTGATTTAAGTAGGTTATGATTACACATTCCGTTAACATATGGTTTCTTTAGCTAATTTGATATCCTAAGCAAAGCCATTTTCGGATTACCAAGGTTTAGAAAAATACACCATAACTTATATCTCATCATTTATAAGTACAATATAAGGATCCATGTTTCGATAATGTATCAAAGTATTTCTATCTTTCAAGAACATGAATCGATCATGAACGATTGCCAATGAGATTTGACAACCACCAACTTTGAATTAATGGTTTAAGATGGTGAAACATTTCTCATCAAAAGATAATTGTAACATAACCATGTACTTAACTAGACTACATCACATGTCTTGATTAATTATCAAGTAAAACAAAGCTTCTTCATATATTTTAGATGGTAAAAGGAGTTTAGCTCATAATGAGCATTATGGTGAACATTAAGATGATTGATAATAACAAATACATGATTAAACTTGGAACAATCTAACCAAATGTTGATGAATCATTCTTCTTAATGATAGTTGATGATGGTTGATGATGATGATTAGTGGTGATGACCTCCAAACCTTCAAACTCTTCACTAGATCTTCAAAGTGAGTGTTAGTGTGTGTTTTTATAAGAGAGAATCGGATAAAAATCTTTTCAAGGCACACTTAATGAATGCAACATGAGCCACTATTTATAGGCAATCTGGATGGTGAGGCACGGCCCCGTGCAGGATGAGCACGGCCCCGGGTATTTTTATGACATGTGCCAGATTTGCTTTGTCTTTTGTGTGACGTGGCAACGGCCCCGTGGTTGGTGGGCACGGCCCCGTGCTTTTTAGTGACATGTGCTCAATTCTTCTTTGTCTTTTCTGCATTCACGTCCACGGCCCCGTGCTTTTGACCTCAGATTTTATCTTTTCTTGTTTCAGAAGCATAGGGGGCGTGTTTCTTTAGACACGGGGGCGTGTTTCTTTGTTTTCTTGTGTTTTCTTCTGTTTTTCTTCGTCTTTTTGCTTGTTTCTTCGTTTGGGGTTTGGTTTCACCTGAAATTATGTTTTATTATGATAAGTAGTCTTTTATGCTATGTTATAAAATAGAAATTGCAGTTTTTAGAGATTATTTGATGCCGAAAAGATGTATATTTATATGTACATCAGCGAGCCTCCTAGACAATTATGGCCTTCTTAGCACATTTTGTAATCGAAAGTTAGTGAGAACATGTATCGGATGGCCTTGGAAGTATCTTCTCAATCATCGCGCAGTTTGGACCAAGGATAAGACTAATTTTTCCAGGGTAGAATATCTTGTTTCTGCGTCTGCCAGGGTGCGGCTTATTTAATAAATTGGCGTTTGAACCCCATTTCTTTCCACCATCAAGACTGCGCTGACTGTTCTTTCTGATGCTGCTAAGTACACTAATAACGGTTCCCCAGCTTTAGGGGCTGTAAGTGCTGGTAATTCTTCTAATCGTGACTTAATTTCTTGGAACGCCGTTTCTGCCTCTTCCGTCCATCGGAATTGAGATTTCTTGAGGCAGTTTCTCAGGGTTGAGACAAACGGGAATGATCTTTCCGCATGACTAGATAAAAACCTATTCAATGCGACTAGTCGGCCGTTAAGCGTTTGCACTTGTTTGATCGATTTTGGCGGCGGCATATTCCGCACGGCTTCCAATTTTTCTGGAATTTTCCTTCCTCCATGCCGAAGGAGCATTTTCTTGGGTTAAGCTTAATGCTAATTGACCTTAGAGTTCTGAAGGTCTCCTCGATATCCTTTAACATGGCTTCTTCCGTCTTGCTTTTGATGACCAAGTCGTCCATGTAGACTTCCAAATTTCTTCCAATCCGAGGTTTGAATTCTCTATCCATAAACCTTTGGTAAGTAGACCCGGCGTTCTTGAGGCCAAATGGCATCATTTTGTAACAATATGTTCCGCTGTTTGTTCTGAACGCCGTTTTTTCTTGGTCTTTTGCCGCCATGTGGATCTGGTGGTACCCTTTGTACGCGTCTAAAAAACATTTGAGCTGAAAGGGTACTAGCGCGTCAACTTTAAGATCGATCTCTGGCAGTGGATAACAGTCTTTTAGGCAGGCTTTGTTAAGATCTTTGAAGTCTATACACATGCGCCATTGGCCATTTGCTTTGGGTACCATTACTGGATTGGCCACCCATGTTTGGTACTGGATTTCTCTGATTATACCCGCGTCAATCAGTTGCTGAACTTGTTCATCACGTGCTTTTGCCTGTTCTAGTCCCATTTTTCTTCGCTTTTGTACCACCGGAACGAAGGTTTGGTTAACCTTCAATTCGTGTTCCGCTTTGCTTCTTGGGACCCCTGTCATATCCACCGGAGTCTAGGCGAAGACATCGATATTTTTGACCAACAGGCTTTTGAGTGCTACCCGTGGTTCTTCGGAGATGGTTGGTCCAATGGTTACGCTTTTCTCTGGGAATTTTTTGTTAAGTATCCATTTCTCCACTTCTCTGGTTTTACCGAGTTTAAGGATCTTTTGTGGCGGTGTTTTTCTTTCCTCCATGTTACACTCTTTGTTGGCATGAATCATTTCTATCCCAGTCGGGGTTGGTACCCCTACTATCCCATGTGCTGTTGACGGGGTAGCATTGAAATCACCAATAGCCTCTCTTCCCAAGATTATATCATACTGTGGGTGGGGGGTCTCCATTACTAGAAAGTTGACATCTTCCGTTCGCGAATGGAGCCCATCACTTAGCTCGACTGGGAATGTCAGCTGCCCCAGCGGGTATGCAATGCTTTGGTTGAACCCCGTGATTGGGGCTTTAACCGCTGTCAGATGACGCTTGTCTTCTTCGTCTACCAAGTCAAAACACTGACGGTACATGATGTTGGACGTTGTGTGACAATCGTCAATTTCAGGTTAACTCCGTTAACTCAACTCCGTCAATTCAAACTTAAAGATCACTGAATCTATAACGCACACCTCATTACATTTAAACTAGGGTTTAAATGACGCTTAATACTTACTACATGTGTAGTCTTTCGGGAATTGCACCGAAACGCAAACGAGTTGACGCAAACAATTGGTGAATAAATGAAAAACGTTAAAACAGTAATTATGTGATAATTATGTGTTAGACTTATGTGTTATGTGATAACATTGTTATAAACGTTAACTCAATGTGCTAGAACTAGTTAATTAAGCTAGAAAAGTACAAACTAGAAGTTGAGGGACTAAAGTGTAACATGTTATTATTATTAATAAATATAAACCCTAACCTCTCTTTCCTCTCCCTCTCCCTAAAACCGACGGCAGCCTACCCCCCCCCCCCCCCCTCTCCTCACAATCGGCTCTCACACACACACATATCTCTTGATTTTGATCTTGTATTTCACAATTGAAGCATCCTACATCCGTTTCTAGCCATCTTCTACCTTCCTATTGCTTGTATTGGTGATTTTGAAGGTATAATTATAAACCCTAGGTCCGATTTTCATATGTATATGTGTTCATATGTTTTATCTTGATTTTGATGATGGATTGATTGTGATATGATAACTAGAATTGGTATTATTACATGTTAATCGTTGTGTTCTTGATTTTGAATTCAAATAAAACCCTAACCATGGATGTAATGTGTAATTGATGTGCATGGATAGTGATTATGGTGTCTAGGATGTTATATGAAGGAATTATGGTTTATAAATGGTTAATATGTTGAGTTTTGTTGCAAACAGTTTCTGGACAGATTGTGTTATTGATGTTCAATTGACTGTAACGGGGTGTAAATGTGAAAATTGGTTGAGATTATTGATACTACAGTAAACTAGGTTGAGTCTAGTTTCTAAATAATATAAATTTGCAATTTTTGGACGTGTAAAAGTTAACCTTTATGATTTTACAAAAACGTTGTGCAAAGCTGAGTTGTTAGACCTGCTGTTAGGTTGTTTTGTAAATGTTATATCTCATGAACTACGAGACCAATTGGGTTGGTTCCACTTCTGGAAGTTGACTTGTTGAGTTAGGAACCTAACCCAAGTGGTCTTGCATTTGTTGGATTTTTCATTTAACGGGAATTTCAAATAACATTCTGTTGCGCATGAATTTGACTGTTATGGGCTTGCTGTAGTGTTTTTATCATTATGAGAAATCTATGTGGAATAAAAATAAAATAAAATATGTTCTGGAAACCTAACACATGCATTCTTTTGTGATGATTTTTGGTAAATTAATTGAGATGCTATGATCGGTCGAATAGTACAATCTTTCAAATAGAATTTCTGTCTCGGAGAAACTAGCTGCTGAATTTTGTGAAAATGCATGAAACATAATAATTGCTAGTTAATTGTTATGTGTGACCAAATTGCCCTTACGGGGAGTAATTGCTAGTGATGTACATTATTAATACATGACACGTAAATAATTGCTCACACACGTATCGTATCACAAATGTACTCGTTAAGTCACACACGATTCACAAACAAACACGAAACGTATCTTGTGATTAGGAATTATGTGCCGGGTCTAGAGACTCGATATTAGTTCCGATACTTAGAAAATCTCCTTGTTGTTTTAGAATGCTAGAGAGAGTTTTCTGTGACGCGCATCACTTAGTGATTTATTTTGGGAATTCTTCGCAAACAGTGAGTTCACTTACCCCTTTTAAACTGTTTTCAAACGCTTTTCACTTGGGGAGATAACATACTCCGAAAAAACGCATTTAAGATTTTGTTAGTATAAATTATATATCACTTGTAAAGACTAAGTGGCAAACGCGTTAACTAAAATCCTTCATTCACATCGAACCGTTTAATATTGGATAATAGCGAGTCATTGTTGAGTAGTACTACTGGGTTTGACAAACCCCACCCAACGCTAAACTCGACTGGAGGTCGAGTGGGTGTAATCTTGGCTAAACACATACCATGGTCGGGATAGACCTGGTGGCAAGGCAAATGATAAACAATCAGCTTCGGTGTCGAACACTTAGTAATACTTGTTTTATAGGCTAGCTACCTATAGATATATAATTGACACAACACTATCTGGTAATGCAAAACGCATAACGCAAAACGCTTAACGCAAAACGCTGAACGCAAAACGCTGAACGCAAACGCTAAACGCTTTATTTTATATAAACTTGTGAACTCACCAACCCCGTGTTGACACTTTTAGTATGTTATTCTCAGGTAGCCGAGGCGGGCGATCGGTTTAGGATCATGCATTGCTTGAAACACTTTTAATTATGCAAACTTATTTTAAACTGTTATCATTGGGTTTTAAGTCGTCCTGCGTGACGCAACATTGGTTTCTATGGTTTTACGCTTCCGCACTTGTTTTCATTTAAACATTTTTATGGTTTGATTATAACTAATGATTCCGATCCTGTTAGTTCACACCCTCTGACGGTAAAACTCCGTTAGTGGATTTTGAGGGTGTGACACGTTGCTCCTGTGTCAACAAAGAAACGCGGCGTCCTGTAGTTACCGAAGACAGCTGTGATCACTAAGGGTGCTTTCTTGTTCGCCCCTCCCCTTACTCTGGGGAAAATGACTTGTTCTTCTTTCCATGGCGCCCAATCTGTTTTTCTTTTCTTGTTTTGAATATTACTTAAGATCATGTTGGCGTGTAGATCTTTGATCTTCTTTTCAGGTTTTCCGCCATCTCTTGGGTGTGGGCGTCTATACTTTCCTCGTATGTTTCTGACGAGGTGATCTAATTTGTCATTTTTGACGCATTCTTCGATCGCGTCCTTTAAGTTGGTACACTGGTTTGTCGAATGGCCATGTTGCTCATGAAAGTCACAATAACTTTTCATGTCTGAGCCCAGCCCCTGTTTAACTGGTGCTGGTGTTTTCAGTTGGATCCCTTCGTTGTACATTATATGGGCTGGACTTTTTGTCAGCGGAGTCCACCTGGATGCGTTCGACTGGGGCGTGCTTGACTAACCCTTTTGTCTTGTTTTGGATGGGTCGAAGGTAGACTCTCTGTCGCTGTTTAACCTTGACCACACGGAGGACATTCTTTTGCCCTAGCGGGCCCTATTAATGTCATTTCTGGCGTCGTTTTTTGCCAGTTCTTTTCCCACGCTTTTTTCCATTCGCGCGTACCTTTTGGCTGCGGTCATAACGTCATCCCATCGCTGCGGCATGCCATCTCTGCCCGTAAGGTTACGTATAAGATCGTCACACTTTACGTTTTGGCGAAAGGCTGCCCGCAGAAGTTCTTCACTTACGCCGCTGATGTTCAGGCCTTCTTGGTTAAATCTTGTGATGAAATCTTCAAGCGTTTTGTTATCTCTTCTAACGACATTCAAAATGTCCGTTGGGTCACTGATGTGTCACCGTTGCTGGCTAAACTGTTGAGTGAACTTTTTTGCTAGGTCTTCCCAGCTAATAATTTGGCCATCTGGCAACCTTTTAAACCATGCTCTAGCGGCTCCTACTAGGGTTAGCGTAAAGATGTGGCACTATAACGGCATGGTCCACCCTGATACTAATCCCGCAGCCGTAAAGGTTTGCAAGTGATCGTCTGGGTCTGAGATACCATCATACTGGCCCACCGTTGGTGGGATTTTGGGATTTTCTGGTAGCTCTGCTTCAGCTATTCTTGCTACAAAATTTGATTTTCCCGCTGACGTTGTTGGGCAGTATGGTTTTGAAAAATCAACGGCCGCTTCTAGATGGTATTTTACCAATTTTTTGACGTCTGGCCCTTTCCAGCTCTCTTCATAGTCTGGGTCGTCTAGGCGTGAGTCTGCCTTTAAGTTTGACCGCTGCTACTTGTCTCCTGCTTTGCTAGTTTGCTTAGCAGGAGATGTTTTGGCGAAAGGTGTTTTCGCACGAGCCGGTGTTGAGTTTTCTTCAAATTCGTCTCCTTCGCTGCTACTTGAAGCTGTATCAAACAGTGATCTAGGTTTCACAACGGACGCCATTTTTTCTTGTACTCTGTCTCTTAGCTTTTGTTGTTCAGCCTCGAGCCATGCCATGATGTCTGGCGGCATGGTTGCTTTGGAACGTGTCTTTGTTTTTTGTTTATCCGTGACGGTAGGGTAAATGGTGGAGGTGTTTAAAAGACCTCCGCCTGTTTCCTCTACGTCCAGATTTTCTATGTTCCCTTCTAGGTTGGCTTTTTGGCCAACCTCCTTCGGTGTAATCTTGCCACTCATCTGAGTCAAGAACGGAGTAAGTTACAGTTCTAGCTATATGCACGGATGGCGCCAATGAAGAAACACGGTTCCACCCCTCAAGGTCTAACACGTTAGTCCGAGGGTAGTGGTTACGTATCCTATACGGGGGGTTATAAACCTTCTTGGCGCGGACAAGTGTAACCTGCAAAACAGAACACCGTGAGCTCGTTACGAGGAATGGGGGGATTCTCTCGTAACCACCCTCCGGCGTGAGAATCAGTACTTGATAGTACGGAGTAGTATAATGTGATAGTAATAGGAGGAGAAAGTATATCGCTTACCGTTTGGAGGTTTACTGGTATTTATAGCCGGAGGAGAGAGTGTGTGACCAACCACCTTGTCAGGTTTTCCACCAATAACATTCTCCATTCGTGTGGTCGTGGTGGTTGGTAGAAGTTGGTGGGCATCATGGCCTTTTGACAAGGACGTGGTTGTACTGTTTGTACCGTCCATTATGTGTTGTCTAATCCTCATTGGTTTGGTGTTTATCCCTATGCGGGTTACCATCCTTTTGTCCCATGCTAGTGGGACCTTTGCATTACCATTCCCGAGGTGTCAGAAAAGGAAATATTGGACTACACTCTTCGCGCCATGCACTACGCCCGGCGTTTATGACATCCTGGCGCTTAGTGTTCCGCCCAGCGTATGTAATTGGTGATACTTTGTCAAATGTTGGGTTTCATACCCTACCTCTACAGGTGGGCTCGGTATAAGCGGAATTAGTTATTGAGAAGCTATAACGGTCGGCTGATTTTCATATTTTAAGACTGGTATAAGATGTTAAACTAATGAGTCTTTGGAGCCATCGGTTAAGTTGTCTTTTTTCTTGTTTAAGCATTGATTGCGACAACAATGTGAATGCAATTAGGATGTGGCTCACATTTTTAGATGTGGACCATGAACTTCAGGAGCATGTAATAAAAAGGAGGAGCCATGCACTGCAATTAGGATGTGGCTCACATTTTTAGATGTGGACCATGAACTTCAGGAGCATGTAATAAAAAGGAGGAGCCATGCACATTTATTTAAAGATGACACGAATGCTTGTGTTTTCAAAGAGTTAGATGGTTATAAAAATAATATTATATATATATATATATATATAACTTGAAAAATACAAGAATGATGTATGTGCTAATGTTAGATTATGATTTTTGTTTTCCATGAATTGTACATTTATTTCTCATTATTCACTCTTAAGTCTTTAAGTAACACTTCAATCCTTAGGGTATGTTTGGTTGAAAGGAATAGAATGAAGGGGGAATGAAATAGGAGAAGGAATGAAATGGATCATTACCATTCCTTTGTCTTGTTTGGTTAGTGATGGCGGTGGTAGGGTGGTGATGACGGTGGTGGTGGCTAGGCAGTGATAGTGGTGGTGGCGGTTATGGTCGGATGGCAACGGTGACAATGTTTGTTGTGGTTATGGCGACGATGGTGGTGGTGGTAGCTTGGGTGGTAAGGTGGTGGTGGTGGTGATGGCGACGGTGGCGGTCAGGTGGTGGTGGTGGCGACGGTGTTGGCGACGGAGGTGGTGGTGGTGGTGACAGTGGCGGTGGTGGTCAGATGATGGTGGTGGCTATGGTAGTGGTGGTGGTGGCGGTCAGGCGGCAGGGGTGGTGGTTGTGGTGGGTGTGGTCAAGCGATGGTAGCATTAGTAGTGATGGCGGTGGTAGGGTGGTGATGACGGTGGTGGTGGCCAGGCAGTGATAGTGGTGGTGGCGGTGGCGGTTATGGTCGGGTGGCGACGGTGACAATGGTTGTTGTGGTTATGGCGACGATGGTGGCGGTGGTAGCTTGGGTGGTAAGGTGGTGGTGGTGTAGGTGGTGATGGCGATGGTGGCGGTCAGGTGGTGGTGGCGGCGACGGTGGTGGCGGCGGAGGTGGTGGTGGTGGTGGTGACAGTGGCGGTGGTGGTCAGATGATGGTGGTGGCTATGGTAGTGGTGGTGGTGGTGGTGGTGGTGGCGGTCAGGCGACAGGGGTGGTGGTTGTGGTGGTGGTGGTCAAGCGATGGTAGCATTAGTAGTGATGGCGGTGGTAGGGTGGTGATGACGGTGGTGGTGGCCAGGCAGTGATAGTGGTGGTGGCGGTTATGGTCGGGTGGCGACGGTGACAATGGTTGTTGTGGTTATGGCGACGATGGTGGCGGTGGTAGCTTGGGTGGTAAGGTGGTGGTGGTGTAGGTGGTGATGGCGATGGTGGCGGTCAGGTGGTGGCGGCGACGGTGGTGGCGGCGGAGGTGGTGGTGGTGGTGACAGTGGCGGTGGTGGTCAGATGATGGTGGTGGCTATGGTGGTGGCGGTGGCTGTGGTTGTTGTTAGATGATGGTGTTGTTGAGAAAGTAGGTTGAAGGAGGAATGAAATGAAAAAAAAGAATGGGGGTAAGAAGGAATGGTTTTGATGGAATGGGATTCCATGTGTAATGGATGATTCCATTCCATTGTGCAACCAAACACCTCTTATTTTATTCTCACGTAATGAATCATTTCATTCCGCCTGTCATTACTGCAAAACAAACGCTACCTTAAAGTGGATTGTCTTAAATATTAATAAAGTATCTATTATACCCTTTTATGTGAAAATAAAAAATAAAAATATATATAAATAAATGTGTGTACTATTTGAAGATAAACCAAAAATAAAAAGTTACAGGCAAGAAAATAAATATGTACATGTAGTGACAATGATTTTGGAAATTAATTTAATAAAATATATAAATCAGTTTGGTAACAAAATTAGTTTTTGACAAATAATGAGTAATTAGGTAGCTAATTTATACTTGCTAATTAACTTTTTGGGTTATGGAAATATGATCTCAAAATAGGTTCTTATATTCATCTACACGTTAAATGATGATGGAGACTTAAAGTGGAATATGATAGATTTTAGTCTAAAAATAAAGTGACTCCAATATCGCCGTCATTGATGGGTAGCTAATTGCCCAAAAAAAGCTTGCTCGAGATGTGGCTCATCATTTATAAACATTTGATTATTTGAGTTTCTTTTGACATACTTTTTTTAAAGACGGGCGAAAAATTAAAACATAATTTTGGATGGACAACTGGTGTGGGAGTCTCACTTTCAAAGAAAACTTCCCTCGTGTATATGCAATTGTCGGAGAAAAAATTGTCTTCTATCGAATAGAGTAAATATCGGGGACATGGGTGTGCAACACATATTGGACTAAAAAAAGAGTGCTACAAGGAGGAACAAAATACGACGAGATGAATGATTTACAGTTAGAAATCAGTTCTTTTAATTTCTCAAATCAATAGGATGCTTGGAAATGGACTAGAGATGCCTAAAGAGAGATCCTCGATTATCCCCTTACAAAACATATCATAATGGTATTGAAGATTCAAAGATCATACTACTTCTTTTTTAATAGGTTATTTCAGCTTCCTACAATGAGGGGGTGTTTGGCCTAGCTTATATTTTTGTGCTTATGCTTATATCATTTTGAAGCTTATAGCTTATTTTATATCATTTGATAAGCCATTTTTAAGTGTTTGGATTAGCTTATATTCTACAAGTTGATTATACATCTTAATAAGTTGTTAAATCCATCATTTTTAATTTGTTATAGTAATAAGTTACTTCAATACTATTAATCCATCACCATTTAAAGGCAAATGAGTAATTTACCCCATTAAACAAATAAGCTTCTTCAAATAAGCTAAATAACCATCTTCAAATAAGCTTTTACAAATTAGCTTATATAAGCTTATAAGCCTAAGCTAAAAAAGCTAAACCAAACACCAAATGAAACTTATTTTATAAAAAAAGCTATAAGCTTTGCTAAAAAAGCTAGGCCAAACACCCCCTGAATTGTTTTGCCAGTGTATGCTTCATAATTTATCTCGATGGCATGAAATCTTGCTCAAAGAGGTATGTTACTTCGTTACACGTTGCAAGTTGATTGAGAACGAAGTTATCACATCTAATTTGGGACGGTTGTGGTTTGGGATTGATGTTAGGATTGGAATGGTCATTTGAACTCATCTATGACTAACAAGTCGATACGAACTTTGTTTTCTGCTTGTCATTGGTATGTTGAAGCTGAAGTGTCACAATAAATTATAGTGTGCCTACATAAAGCTTTTCTTATGGAATTTTATGACCCTACAACACGACCCTTAACTTCGTTTGTTGCGTTTATTGTGTTTATAGTTTGGTTATTGCATGAATCAGAAGTATTAGGTTTGTAATTAAGTTTATAAAATTGTTTTAGTTGTATTTTATTTTGTACGCTCTTTTATTATTTTAAATTTTAAATCCGAGATATTCTTTTGTCTATCATAGTGCTAGTACTCTAGATCGTATGTGTCGAGTGTGGAGTTATATTAGGATTTAATGAACTTTTTATGATTTCTTTTATTTGTTTTTTCTTCTTTTTTCGTGTTTTATTTTCTTCTCTTGGTCTTTCGTCCTCTTTCTTGTCTTCCCGTTATTGCATATTTTTTCTTCTTCTTGTCATGCATGTAAGTACTTTTGTTAGATTTAATATTATTTTTTCTTGATTATTTATTCTTTGCTTTTATGTTATGTTGATATGTTCTTCCTTTGTTCTTCCATCTACCCACGCAGGAATGGTTCTTTGAACGTTTGGCTATCTTATTAGTTATTATACCTCACAACATGTTTCTATCTACAATCACACATGGCCTTAACATTGAAATTGAAATTGAAATTGAAATTGAAATTAAAATATATAAGAGTGACATTCTGTTTTCAGTTTTCATGTCTAGTTTTTCTTTAAAAAAAACATGAGTTTGACAAATTATTAATAATCGGTAAAAGATAAACCTTATGATAACCCTTCGAATAAGAAGTTCTGGTTCCAGTACCGATGGTCTTTAAGTTTTGTTGACTTACGTGCATGGAAATTTATTGCTTATGTGCATAGTAGGCAACATTATGACATAAAAGTTATCACCATACACTTAAGAGTCATAAAATCCAGCACCAACCAAAGTACCGAATGTATAATTATCATGTGATGATAGTTAGATTATTTTTTTTGAACGGCAAACAAAAATTTGTTATATAACAACTATAGTACAACGCAACTAGCAAGTTACTAGTATCACCTATTACAACACTAAACCACCCAGGTACACTCCTCACGAACCATTGCTACCCGCACCCCCCAACTACATTAGAAGTTAAAACTACACCAACTTTCCCATGTTAATGTCAGATCCTTTGATCTATTCTTAACCCATAAGAAACTTAGTGCTTTGATATCGCTTATGACTTTTCTTAACCGAGCCGGCTTCCCTTCAAAAACCAAGGAATTTCTTTCCAACCAAATACACCAAATCGTAGTGAGACATACCGCGTGGAACACTTTTGCTTTGCGGTTAGGCAAACAAGAGAACCTATGTAATTCCAACAAGTCCCTATTTATAGACGGGACCTTACACCAACACGAAATTACACTCCACACCAAATGAGCAAATTGACATGTCACAAATAAATGTTCCGCCGTCTCAAGTTCTTCCGAACAAACGGGCACAATAACGAACCAATCGGAATGTTCCGTCTGGCCAACGAAAATAAAGACGGGATCCTCTCCATTTCCGCCCTCCAAGCTAGGATAGCCACCTTTTTAGGCACAAACCTATTCTATTCGAAAGAGTACTGACCATCGACTACCGCTCCTAAGGCAAATTTGTTTTTGACACTCTTTAATGAGAAGCTCGGCCCGTCTTCCAAACCCCAAACAAGCAGGTCCGAATCACGGTCAACCGGACCTCTCGACATTCTACCAGCAAGTCCCGCAACTCATTTATCTCGGCTAGCAATTGTGGTCCTCTACTCCAACTCCATTGCCCACATATTTCCCCATCATACATAATCAATCTATCTGCTACTTTACATAGTTTTTGCATCTCCAAACCGAACATAAGAGGAAACCTTTCAAAGAAGGCAGTTTCACCACACCAATTTTCCAACCAAAACAATATCTTCTTCCCATCTTTGGCCTCCCATCTGATGGTGTTATGCAGATTAATTCCAAGCTCCACGATATCCTTTTCCACCTTAACTATATCGACTTTTTAACCGGCATAGCCGACCAAGACCTCTTCGAATGATGAATAGCCCACACAACTGACCTCCATAGTCCACATTCCTCACTTTTAAACCTCCACCACCACTTAGATAGCATGGCGAGATTTATTTCACGCAACGAACCTAAACCGAGGCCTCCATTATCCACTTGCGCAATTACCCTTTGCCATGCCACCCAGTGTAATTTCGCCTCCTCCTCCGATCCGCCCTAAAAAAACACCCGACGAATCTTATCCAACTTCTCTAAAACACCCTCCGGAGCCTTATACATAGAGAAATAATATGTCGGTAATGCGTTGAGAACCGCCTTGATCACTGTTACTCTCCCACCAATTGATAACTTTTTTGCTTTCCATAGTGACAATCGTTTCCTAAAAACCTCCACAACTGGATCCCATGAACCAACCAAGTTCATAATCGCACCAACTTGTAGCCCCAAGAATTTGAAAGGAAACGTACCAGTTTTGCAGCCCAACAAATTTGCCATTTCTAACCTCTCTGGAGCGTCAACATGAGTCGTATAGATCCACCTCTTAGCTAAATTAATTTTTAGCCCTGACACGAGATAAAAACATCTCAGTATCCGGCGCAAGTTCAAAACATTATCCTTATCCCAATCCCCAACAAAGACAACATCATCAGCATATAAGAAGTGACTAACAGTCGAGCCTCTAACTCCACATCTAATACCTTTAAATAAACCAACACTTGCAGCCCGTTTCATTGTTCTTGTTAGCCCCTTCATTGCCAACACGAATAGAAACGGAGATAAAGGGTCGCCTTGGTGGAGACCACGAGAGCATTCGATGATAATTAGATTATTAAATGATGATTTCTTAGATTCAAATTTATTATGGTTTTTCATCCGATGATGGGTTATAGAATATATTAAGAATATTTAAAATTCTAAATTGAGGCAATTGAAAATTGAAGTCCCTTAAGGCCTTAACTTTATTTACTAGTGAATAAACGAATTGTATGTATTTATTTATTATAAAGAAATATGTGGAATATCAGCTTGACCAATTTTTCACCCACAATAATCCAACTACTCTATGTCTTTAATAACTCTATACATAGAGACGACAATGTTGTTGAAAACTTTATTATTACGGGTCTAGCAAATGAACCAACAAAAAATCCCCATTGTGTATATTGTATAATGGCTCGTATTCATTAAGGACATATTAAAGAAAGTAGGTACATGTCTATAAAAAGGAGTTTGGTATTGTATATGTAATATAACTTTTTTTACAGTCAATTTGGATCATAGATGGGTGACTGACTCATTTGATCATTATCATTCCATTCTCAGTAGGAAAACCCGTCACGGGTGAGATTTGAACCTAAGAAGGCATTCCCTTTATAATTAATGTCTTTAAGTGTATCATCTCAGCCATTTGAGTTAAGGGATCATTGGCTTATTTGTAATCTAACATAATAAAATAAATTTGTGAAAACTTAAGCAATTAATACACAAGTATGTCCAAGTTTTTTTTTTTTTTGAACGACCAACGAATCCTTCAAACGGGCTACTTGCTAAATTCACCGCATCAGGATACACTCGTCTTTCGATACGAGAAAAGCCCTCACCTAAGGACAATGCCCGTGAACACTCCCCTGAAGGCACGACAATGCGATGAGCTAAAACTTGTTCAGTTCAAGGATCCAACTATTGAAAGCCATCTACTAGCCTAGTCTCCCATCATCACCATGTTACCTTTGAACACCAAGTCTCTTCCTTACCACTCAACCACTATTTCATTGGCACAAACACGTCCTAATTCATATTCTAAATGTGATATATGTGAAAAGTTTTGAAGGGATATATTCATAACTTCTATCCTCATTGAATATGATACTCTTCTTAATTCTAAAGACATGAACTTCTGTGTAGTTAGCAACACAAAGCTTCTACTTTATATATAGAACGTATCACACACACAATAAATGTAAAAATGATAAATCATTAAGACAATGATTTATGTTAAAATGAGTAACAAACTCTTAGACAAAAACGACAGTAAATATACTTGAAAACGACCCGATAGATTCTTGGACAAAAAAGGACATCCTTGGATATTGAATAATTTAACGTGCCGTGGTTCTTTATGAAAAGTTGATTGAGATATTTGGGTATCAATTCATCCAATAATAAAGGTTTATTTAGATGAATTGTATAGCATCTCAATTTCTCATGCACATTTTTATTACAGCATTGGGGATTTGTGGTAAATTCTCTTGAGTATTATGTTAATTAAAGATAACAAAGTGGTGATTTTTTTTTTTGTAGATGGTAACGTATATTGCTTAAAAGTTGAAATAAAATATAAATAGATGAATTATAGTTAGGTAGCAGTCATAAAATTAATAATGATACTAATACTTATACTTTTCAAATTTGTTTTCAAACTATTTATATAGTTTAGTACAACCGATACACAAAAATTAATTAATGATATATTTAACAGTTAAGTATTTTTTGCACTCCTATGGTTAACGGATGGGTGCCAAACTTAATATATGATTGGATTTATTAAATTTAAATACCTTAAATCCACTCGTGCAAAAAGCCAACTGCTATAACCAATAGTAAATCGAACCATCTTTTCCATAACTAATTTGGGTTTGGATCAAATACAATTAAAATTAACGTGCTAAACGTGAGAATCAAGTAATTTCATACTCTATGGGCTTAGCGTGAAATTAGCGTAATTATAATTATAAACTAGGGTATAGCCCGTGTTACACACGGGTGGAAAAACATGTCAACAAATATAATAAATTTAAACAACAAATTCAATCAACACAAAACTTCTTCAAACTTTCGGACCAAAACGTTAACCATTTACATTGTCTAGATATTAAAAGTTAAAAGTTACAATAAATTAATGTACATCGAACAACCAAAAAACATCAACAAAAGACATAAACATGTTCTTTCATATTAAACCACCATCAACTTCTTCAAACATTCTATCAAAAGAAACTCATTTTGCTTCACCACCTGAAAATATAATAAAACAATAGCATCCAAATTAAATATACCATAATAACATATTTAATAATGAGTAACATTTGAACATTAATAAAGTTGTTTTTATTAAAACAAAATAACATATAACAAAGTAAAATGACAACATAAAACATATTTCTAACTTAAACCAAAAAGATATATCAATAAAAAAGTTTTTTTGGCCGTCATTTTATAACTAACAAATTTGATACTATTTCAAAACAATCCGTTTTGAAATATTTTCAAAATAGTTACAAAATATAAACAATTAGAATTAGTCAACTTAAAAATTGTTTTTGATTTTTGACCAATCTTACAACAAACTTTTAAATCACTGACATTAATATTTTGTTAAATTTGTAAAACTTAAAAACGTTTTACAATAAATAAATTCTCAAATAACTTTGAAAAGATTAAAAAAATTTATATTGACTTTGAAAATAATTAAAGCTGAAAAAATATGTCTAATTAATTTAGAAATAATTACAAAAATGAAAATCAAATCGGTTAATTTGAAAAATTCAAAAAATTATGGAAAGATTTTGAAATGAGTTTAAAATTATGGAGAATATTAAAACCTTTAAAACTTTGTTGAAAGATTGGTCAATTTCAGAATTTAAAAGAAGTTTAAATACGTTAATTAAATTTTGTAGTTTTAAGTTTAAATTTGGTCTTCCATGTAAAGATAGAAATAATTTGAAATATCTTGATTCATGGAAATAATAATATTAATAAATTATGAAAAGTTGTCATGTTTAATAATATTCACTAAATCATATGTGCCGAAAAATATTTATAAATGAAGATAAAACGGTTATTTAATTTATGATATATTAAGTATTGATTATTAGAAATTATGTCAATTTGAATATTGTGTTCTAAAATAACGCGGTTATTATTTTAGTATTAATTAATAATTAACATTCACGTAATTTAAAGTAAGATTACGTTACAATTATGGCAAGTATTTTTAGTTTGACAATCAGTTTTTTGAATATTAAAATGATAACTTATTATAGTTAATTCCAAATGACAAAAATTAAAATCAAATATGTTATAATTTTACTAATATGACTAATTAATTTAGAAATAATTACAAAAATGAAAATCAAATCGGTTAATTTGAAAACTTCAAAAAATTATGGAAATATTTTGAAATGATTTAAAAATTATGGAGAGTATTAAAACATTTAAAACTTTGTTGAAAGATTGGTCAAATTTCGAATTTAAAAGAAGTTTAAATATTTTAATTAAATTGTATTAAAACCATTAATACAGTTTATTGAGTTTAACTATCCTTATAAGTTATTTAAACAAATAATGATAGTCAAACTCAATAAATTATATTAATGAGATACTTAAACCTAGTTGCAAGTAAGACTCGGAAATTTATTTAAGTTATAACTTATTAATTCGGTTTTTTAACAAATAAGGAGAGTCAAAAGATATAAATTGTAATAATGGTATAATTAGGTTATTATTTCGGTCAAACCACAAATTAAGGAATGAGTTATAAAAATGGGAAAAATTAAAAACATAAAAAAGGGTTGTTCATTTGGCTTTTAAAAAAAATAAGGAATGTCAAACTTTATAAAGTGTCATAATTGGATTCTTAAATGTGTATGAATGATCAAAAACGATTTAATATGAATGATCAAAAAAGATTTAATATGAATTGCCAAATACTTAAATCGGTCTGAAATTTATTTAAGTTATAACTTATTCATTCGGTTTTTTAACAAATAAGGAAAGTAAAAATAAAATATAAATTGTAATAATGGGATAATTAGGTTACTATTTCGGTCAAACCACAAATTAAGGAATGAGTTTATAAAAATGAAAAAAATAAAAACATAAAAAAGGGTTGTTCATTCGGTTTTAAAAAAAAATAAGGAATGTCAAACTCTATAAATTGTATTAATGAAATTCTTCAACGTGTATAAATCAAAAAATGTATTGTCAAATACTTAAATCGGTCGAAAATTTATTTAAGTTATAACTTATTTATTCAGATTTTTTAACAAATAAGGAAAGTCAAAAAATATAAATTGTAATAATTGGATAATTAGATTATTATTTCGGTCAAACCACAAAGTTTATAAAAATGGAAAAAATTAAAAACATAAAAAAGGGTTGTTCATTCGGTTTTATAAAAAAATAAGGAATGTCAAACTCTATAAATTGTATTAATGAAATTCTTCAATGTGTATAAATCTAAAAATGTAAACTAATATAAGATTGGAATTATAATGAGATTTTAAATTAGACGGAATATTTGTCAGTTAATTGGAAGTTGACAAAAACAATAGAATAATGATTATATTAATATAGGTAATTTAATGTATATTATAATCTTATAAATAAGGAATATACATGAAAATTAAAAATATATATATACATCAATACTAAAAAATTAAAAAAATACATCTTATTAACTAATGTTCAATCCATGCAATTAGCTTATATGAGTCAAAACAATAACCTGAAATAATAAAGTCAAATATTAATAGTCATATTATGAAAGATTTTAATTATAATTTTATAACCGGAAAATTTGAATGGTCTTACCGGTAAAACGAAATAGTGATAATGACGATGGTATCTCCGATTTTTATTTAGAAGGTAAAATGAAATATTCCGTACATCAATCGGGACAATAACCTGAAATAATTAAGTTTTGTTATAACATTGATATTATGGAAGATTTGAATTATAATTTAAAACCGGAAAATTTAAATTGGCCTTACCGGAAAAAGAATAATGATAATGTCCATGGATGAAATTGATTTTATTTAGAACCTAGAAGAACAACATGTAAAAGAAAAAAACATGAAAAATATAAAACTTCAAATAAATTTAAACAACCATTGTTATAGGTATAACATGAACGGAAAAACTTACCTATTAAAAAGGTAAATACGTAGAAATATTAGCTTCATCGCTGTTTTTGATTTAGAACCTAAACTGATTTTAAAAAATCAGTTAACAATGAAAATAAAGATAAAAAGGTTAGATCTACAATAACCGGAAGAAAATATGATGTTGCCGGAATATCATATAACATTGTTGGCCATTAGAATATAACCTTACCGGAAAACGATTAATCTCGATCTACATTACCGGAATATGGAAGATGGTGGATGGTGGAATTAGTAAGCCGAGAGAGAGAGAGAGAGAGAGAGAGAGAGAGAGAGAGAGGGAGGGAGAGAGATTAAAATGATTAGGGTGGGAAATCTTAAGGTTTAAATATAGTGTATGAGATGATTTACCAATAATAGGAAAGGAAATAGATGACTTGGCAATGATGTGACATTGATGTGGAAAGGCTAGTTGAATAACATGTGGACAATTGATGTGGAGATAAAAAGGTTAGATCTACAATAACCGGAAGAAAATATGATGTTGCCGGAAAAAGATATAACATTGCCAGAAAATCATATAACATTGTTGGCCATTAGAATATAATATATAACCTTACCGGAAAACGATTAATCTCGATCTACATTACCGGAATATGGAAGATGGTGGATGGTGGAATTAGTAAGCCGAGAGAGAGAGAGAGGAAGAGATTAAAATGATTAGGGTGGAAAATCTTAAGGTTTAAATATAGTGTATGAGATGATTTGACAATAATAGGAAAGAAAATATATGACTTGGCAATGATGTGGCATTGATGTGGAGAGGCTAGTTGAATAACATGTGGACAATTGATGTGGAAGGGCTAGAGAAGGCCATGTGGATAATTGTATTGCTTTAATATTATTTAAAGATAATTACGCTATGATGTAATTACATACTCTACTTAATTCTTACGTTTAACACGTTAATTTCATTTGTACGTTAACTTTCCCCTAACCAAATTAAGTTTGACCATGAAAATCTAAAAATCAAAACATCAATTATATGTTTAGCTTTAACTGACTCATGTTTACCCTTCTTTATTTTCATTATGACTTGTTTTAGAAAATGCTATTATGTTAATGTTAAAGCAATTAAAAGTTTTATTCTAGATAAAAAAATACAAAAAGGGACGATTGTGACTACACAATGAAACCAAGTTTCCTATTTAATTTGTTTATTTGCCACTAAATTGTTGGGACGGGAACAATTCAATTAAAATGTCCAATAAACTTTTCTTTTTCCTATTACCCTTCTTTATTTTCATTATGACTTGTTTTAGAAAATGCTATTATGTTAATGTTAAAGCAATTAAAAGTTTTATTCTAGATAAAAAAATACAAAAAGGGACGATTGTGACTACACAATGAAACCAAGTTTCCTATTTAATTTGTTTATTTGCCACTAAATTGTTGGGACGGGAACAATTCAATTAAAATGTCCAATAAACTTTTCTTTTTCCTATTACAAAATGCTGAGAATTAACATTGAAGATTTTGCCATATTTTAGTCCAAATTATATGGTGCTTTGTTTCTCAAACACACTAACGATCATTATGGGCCTGACCATTTTTATATAGGAAAACTACTTTTTTGTCACAAATACGGGTGTAGATGAGTCGAGCAGAGTTCGAGCTCCTTTAAGCTTGAGCTCGTCTCGTCAAGTATAAGAGAACTCAAGACTCTAAAGCTCGAGTTTGTTTCATGAATGGTTTTAAAAACTTGTACTCGACTTGTTTGTTGTTTGTTAACTATTTATTCATCAACATTATAACTATTTTCATCGTAATTTAACATATAATTCTATTTATTACGGTAATATATTTTTAATATACTAAATAATTATAAAAGTAATAATCTTTTATAGCTAGGTTTGTGAGTTAGTCAGGATAGATATGTGAAGCTTGAGTCCAAACTCGTTTACTAAAAGGAACTCTATTAAAAGCTTGGGCTCAAGCTTGTTTAAGTTTGACCCGACCCAGTTGAAGTTTTTGTTGAAACAATTTTTAAAACTCGCGTTCGTACGTTCACAAATCAGATAGTTCACATGTTCAGTAGCAAGTAATGATGATTTGGACCACAAAATAATCATGTGTTTATAGACAAATTATTGATGTTACATCTTTTAAGGATTTTAGTCCTTGGTTTCTGTCCACTAAAATAGTCACGTGTATGATGTATCTTTATGAATTATGGTTACTACTTTTTACCTTTATCAGAGACGATTATAATAGTTTACTATTAAATTAAATAAACTAGTGTTTACCTATATTGTGCCGGGCAGGTCGTTAAAACTCGGGTGGTAGTAACACTTAAGTGTTGTCGGTCCTGGATTTGAGGCGTTAAATCGACGCAAATTTGTTCAGTTTTGATTAAGTGTGTTATGGTATCGGAACTAAAACAAAAAAATAAAACAAAACAATATAAAAACTGAGGTTGGCCAATGGGGTGACGTTGGTCGGTAAAACCCGAACGTTGATAAAACCCAAGCATTGTCGATCCCAGGCGTTGAGGACTTGAGGCGATCAGTATATGCAAATTTGGTCAGTCTCCGTCACATTCGTTATGATATCGAAACTAAAACAAAAAAATAAAAACAAAATTGACATTTGGTCGGTTTTCGTTACGGTACCTAAAATGAAACAAAATGTGGTGATCTATGCGAATTTCGTCGGTTTCACTTAACAACCATTCTCACATATACACAAACATAAATAACACACTTCTAAAAAAACACACCCATTGTTTCAACCGTCAAAGATTCAAACTTGGGTCCCAAACCGGTGCATGCAATTATCCTTATGGCCTTATCAACATAACCATCAAACCAAGACTAAGGGTGTGTTTGGGATTCCTTATTTTCCTCTTCTTATGGCTTATGATGGTTAAATAAGTTCTTTTTGTGTTAACAAAGTGTTTGGGAACACATAAGACCTTTTCCATTTCTTCTTATCACAAGACCAAAATAAGAGTTTTCAATAAGTCGGAGTTTGCTAACTTATCTCTTTTTAGGATTAGAAAACCTATTCCACCCTTCCAAGTTCCATTCCACCCATTGCTAAATTATGTCTTTTTTGGTAATTTAAATCAATAAGTTAAATCAAACACTTTTAAAGAACAACTTATTGTCTTATGTTAATCAAAACACTTTTTTGAAAACTCCTTATTAGAAAGTCATAAGACCTTTTCAACTTATCACAAAACGCCTTTTTACCTTTAATAAGGAATCCCAAACACCCCCTAATTTCATGTCGAAAGACAAAACCATTATTCCATATACCTAAACAAAAGTAACACACTTTGTTGTGTCTTTGTGCCACTAAAATTCTCAATTATGCTAATTAGATAATGTATTTTATTAGTATAATTAGTTTTTTAAAAATTAGATTATTATTAAAAAGAGAAAGATATGTATTTAATAAAAAAGAGAGACCGAAAAGAAATTATGAGAAGTGATAAATGAACTACACATGAAATGAAATGGAAGATCTTTCTTTGTTAGAAGATAACATAGATATAGATGTTTTGTGTGCTCGGAAAACTTTTGTTATAAATTTTATAAATGAACATGCATGCTGTAGTTTACTCTCCATTTTTAATTAAATCTACTATTAGTGTTTTGTTTGATCAAAATTTTAGTTGAATTTATTAAGTGAAATTTGTTTATATACTCACGTCAAAATTCGATTGTTAACCAAGTTAACAAACCTTCTTTTCTAGTAACAAAATTAGCCCTGGAACTTATATAATCGAAACCGATTGATCATAAACAACTAAAAAACTAAAAGATCGGTTTTACCCCACATCAACACATTACAAATGCCCGTCGGGAGTCATGTTTCATTTTTCAACCTCCTTTTATGATCATTCCTTAAACTGATATCATCTTTGACGATTCAAATTGTTTGAATCCTGTAAATTTTGAAAGAGACGTTAAAATTAAAACAAAATTAAAATTTAAAGATTCAGTGTGGACCAGCTAGGCAATTAGCAGAAATACCAATAATCCCCGATTCAAGTGTTTAAGGTGAGACAATGAAATACTTTAATTTAAAAAGGGCTATCTTGGGTTCAAACCCACTTATAATAAAAAAAATACAAGGTTCCGAGTTGTATAAAGGAATTTATCACCTATGATGAATTTTCTTTTAAGTGTGAAATAGAGATGATCAGTTAGGTCGGTTATTCCGTTAGTGATTCACATGACAGTTAAAAAAATAATTAACAGAAATAATATATATGATTGATTTACATTGTATTTTCTAAGAAAAATATGATAATTTATTTGTACTTATAGGAAACCTTTTTTTTTTAATTAAAGTTTTTAATCTTGTAACATTCAATCTAATACGCTAAAGACCAATCCATGTTTACCAACAACAACCGCGTTGGTTGAATAGAATAAAAGAGACACCGCGTCTGGTGGGCTCCCACGTGTCAGAACCCAAGAACATGTGTTGGTCACCGACGATTTGGTCTTTTCATGTTATAGTTTATTTTACTTTTTTATTTTGATATTATAATTATAATAATACAAGGTTGTCGTTAGAAATATGAAAAAGGAAAATTGTAATAAGAGGCCTTACGTGTGTAGTGGGTGTATAATACATGCCTTGTTTTTTTTTTAATAATGTTTGGATATACACCAATATTCGAGTGAGCCTTCCTGAGACGAGATGCCAACTATCCATACTGATTTTTATGCTGCAGACCTAACTCACTCAAAAACATCATAAAAAAGAAAACCCATCGCTGTGAGAACACCATCAACCGTTCATACATGCCTTGTAGCAATGCGAAATGTGAAAAGAAAAGTGATGCACTAAGTGTCACGCTTGCAGGGGCGGAGCTACAGTATAGCTACAGGGGTCGGCCGTCCCCTGCGAAAAAAAAATATTTAGTGTTATATATATACGATAAATTTTTGACCGACCCCTGTGAAATTTCAACTCCGACCCCTGTAAGTTCTTGAAAAATAGAGAACGAAATAAGAGTGATAAAAAAATTATCAAAACTTTTTTCCGGCAATACCTTAAGTTGCAGGTTTCCACACAAAATGTAAGTGGATATGATACAAGGAAGATGACAACTATTTTGTCTTTTAGTTACTAAATTTAAAATAGTTAAATAGGCACAAAAGGACCTCCTCACGTAAATATGTAATTTTAATAAAGTCAAAACTATTGGAAATTGTTAAAACGATAAAATAATTTATATTTAATAATAATTGGAAAGGAAAGTCATTGTTTTCGTTTACCATATTTTTTACGTATTAATTAAAGATAGTGTTTATTCTTTTAAAAATTAGTAATAATAGATAAATATACATTAGAAAAGGTAATAATATATATTATGATTCTCTAGTTAAAAGATTTTATATATATATATATATATTCTTTTAAGAACCACTTTGAGTTTTAAGAACTCGAAAGAACTCAACGTAACAAATTTATGTATATATATATATACCCAAATGAAATTACTAGTTTTAAACTATAAAAGATTTTATGTGATTTGAGTCTAATTCAAGCTTATTTTCATTTAATTCAACGTGTAAGTAATATAACTTTCGATTTCAGTTATACGCCTATTCAGTTTTATAACGTTATTTACTTATATAACCTATTGATTATCTATTTTTACACATATATACTTGTGTATATATTATTTTACGCATAATTTGTATGTATTTGTTAAGTCATAGACAAAGTTTATCCATATTTATCGCATATTTCAGTGTACTTTTGCTACTTCGCTCAAGGCTCAGTTCTTATGAATGTCAAACTAGATGGGAAAAAACTTTCTTATAAACGTCAAACTAGATGATGTTATGGCGAGATTTCATAAAAAATGAAAACTCGTTAAAAGCAACTTTAGATATACTATATTTTAACTACAATTTTTAATGGCATTTCAGGTGCATTTTTTGGTTATATGATATTTTGTTCGATTGTCTTTTTTTTATATGACCCGAACCGATTTGACCCGACCAAAACGGCCGAGCTGGACCGAAAAAAATTTATATACCAATAGTCAACTAATTATCGACCAAAACTTTCCGACTCCTGTAAAAATTTTTTCTAGATACGCCACTACACGCTTGTAGTGAGTGGTTTCACATTTTACACACTCAAGAGCATTTGTTGTGTGAGTAGTGTAAAATGTGAGAGGGCGAGTAATAAAAAAATTAAAAAATGAAATAGTGAGTTGAAGCTAAATAATTGATTTGTGTATTAATTACATATAATAATCTAACCTAAACTTGCCCTCACGCCCTTGGTGGTCTACTGGTATTCATTGCCCCCCTCCACGCATGCCCACCTTTGCGCCCTAGCATTGCAATGTTTAGAGTCTACCTAAAATACCAAATCCATAAGGCTATACAGAATGGATCCGGGGAGAAATGGAGATAGATGTTTTGTGTGGTACCTTTCCTACTCTCGAAGTCATCTTCCATCCCAACGCCTCTCCTCCGCAAACAAGTTTTCTCAATCAACATTATTTTCCCAATCATCTGATGCCTACATGGTGAATCATCATATCTCCAACCATATATCACTCAGATTACCTAAGTGTAAGGAAATATTGGGTTAACGTTTTTTCTACAACGACAACTCACAAACCAACTAACTCTACCACTCTCTTCACTTGCTAAAGCAAATTTTTGTTGCTAGCTTAAATAAGTAAACATATAAATTCTAATATATTATAGTGAGAAACAAAAGGTTTTGGACGCGGGATTAGAGTCAAGGGGGGCGGTGGTGCATATGAATCCATAACCATTATCTAGCAGTTTTTTAGTGGTGTAATAGTTTATAGAACCAAATTAAATAATAACAAATGGTTAATAACTTATATTACGGTCCTTTCTATAAAATATTAACCAAATGGTTGAACTAATTAGGGAAATGAGGAAGAATGATCAAAGTAATGCATTTTTAATTGTTTCAACAAGACCTTTATTGTATTAAAACTATATATTAAACATATTGAACTTTTAAAATAAAGTAAACTATGACATTATAATTTGATTATGCTTTTTAATATAGTGGGGCTTTAAAGCCTCTCCACGTCATCATAATGTAAGAAACAAGACATCGAAGTCACTCTCTATAACGTCTCATTGTGGTTTAAAGCCCCTTTAACACCCCGTTATACACACACACACACATACATGTACATACATATGTATATGTGTGCATGAGAGTGAGAGAGAGCCCATAACCCCCCCCCCCCATGCCCTCTTTGAGAGCGCCCCGGTGATGTATCAGCCCAAAGGCCCCTCAACCCTGCTCATAAAAACCTGCCTTAGGGGGATGGGGCACTCATGGGTACAACCCGTGCACCGCTCAATCCTAAACTGCCACCTCATTTCTACTCTCAGATACCCACAAATTACAAAATCAACGACAACACCTACCCACAAGTACCCTATAGTTTTTTGTTCGTTTTTAGTTCTCTAAGTACAATAAATGTAAAAAATGAATCAATTTTATATGACAAACCTTTGCCATGAAATGAAGTCATGCATCCTAACCACATGAAGCGACGAAGATGTTACCATGTGGTTTAGAAATCATACACCCTACCCATATTGATGCCTTTTTTTTCTGTGAGTCATTCTTGTTAATTAAGTCGACCCTGATTGTCAATATGTTGTTTTTTTGAAACTAAGGTGACGAATCATTTAGAGATACCCTAAGTTACTTTACTAAAAAAAATCTTGCGTTTGATTTTAGTATTTGAGATGTTTGGTTTATTCGTAATTGTTTTGTAATTTGTTTAAATATGGTGTACTTGATTAAAATTTTGGATTAAATAAATTAGATATCGTCAAATTTAAATTGTATGTTAGTAATTTGTGAGAAATCAGCTCGCGCACCGGCATTTCCGCCGTAGGTTGGGGTGCGACAGATTGATATCAAAGCCGAATGTTATAAGATAGGTCGTTAGAAATGTCTAGTAACATGTTTAGGACCCTATACGTGCCTACTTGACTGCCTTATGATTTCAAGTTTTAATTGTTTACAACTTACTTATTTATTTATTTACTTTATTATTTTAATCTTGTCTACGTACACACAAGCTCCGAGGCTGTGTCTCATTCTCAAAAGATTTTATTTAATTAATTAGTAGATTGCTTTTATTATGAGAAATTTCCTAAGAATTCCTTAGTTTTTGTTTTTACTCCATCTCCTTTAAGTAAGAGAGCATGATAATTTCTTGTAGTAACTGAAGGGGGGGGGGGGGGTACAGTGAGTTGGGCATTGACAAAACAATTCCGAGAATCAAAGGTAAGACTCTATTTATTAGATGAAGGATAACTCGACCACAATACTCGATCTTATAGGCCAAAGCGGAACAAATATCATACGATCGGAACTTTAAGCGGTTAACGTAACCCGCTAAACGGTTACGCTCCTTAGTTACAAAACCGAATTCACGGTGATACGTGACTAAATTCGGATATCCCAAATATTGTATTTTAATATTAAAATAAAAACATACCGATACCGATAAAATTGAATTCATGATGGTGGACAAAACAAACTTTTAGGATGCTATTAATTAGGTACTTTTTTACAAAATGAATTATCATATCATCATACCAATAAAACAAGGTCGTCTCCGAGAATAATAATAAAAGAATTAGGCCTCGTGCGAAACAAAATTTGGGCCTCCTTATAATATAAACTAATCAATTATATATTAAAAACCAAATAGGAATGCAATTATAATAAACAAAAAAAGTAAAGTAGTAGTAAAATGATCGAACTTAGTTAGGTAAATTCTGAGGCTCTTTTAGCGTTTTGGGAAAAGCTCCCAGTCAGCCTTTTGCTTTCTTCTTCTTAGTTCTTCTTTTTACGTTTTTGGGCACCGTAGAAGTATATGTTATTTGAGGACGGGAGGCATTATTTATAGACAAATACAAAAATAGTTAAAGTTTTAAACATTAAATTTCATCTTGCAAAAGTTAAACATCAAACATACACACAAACACCAAGTCCAAAATAGTAAAATTTATAAGATCTTATCAATTTCTACTGACTTTTACCATCTTTTAGTTCTTTTGTTTTTTTACCTCAATTACTTCCAGATTCCTTTTTTATTGTTATAAACATTTCTCTATTTTTAAAATCACAAGTCTTTTTATTGTTATAACATTTCTCTATGTTATAAAGATTTTGGAGCCAAAAATCTAATTATCATTTAAATTTTAAATCTTATTATAAAACAAGTTATTACTAACAAAACTTTTGACTATGTCGATTCCCAAATCCTATAACTAATCAATGTGTATAAAATATTAAATTTAGCTGCCTTCACAAGTAAACTAGTGGCCCAAAACAGTTATAAAAGTTGAGTTTGGGCCTGCATATATTCAAAAAAAATTATAAAATCTTTGGGCCCTTTGATTTTTTGAGCCTTGTGTCATTCCACAGTTTGCACTTTGCACAACCAAAAACCGGGCCTGCGATAAAATATTATAAATGTTGGCTTGGGGGTTCCATAACATCCTGGTTTTTATAACTGATGAAAGAGCTATACAGTTACGAATCAAGATGCTTAACTTCAAATTATTTTCAGTCTCCAGCCTCTCAATTTTGCTTCAAAAGTGAATAATTAACTCAATAACTTGATTCATAACATAAAGGATTAGTCATTTTTAAAATCCTTTTAGAAATTCAATAAATGTATTTTTAATAATGACTTTTCCAAAATAATTTCATAGCACACAAGAATGTTGGTTGGTAACTGTATAGCACTTTCATTATTTGGTAACTGATTAACTTTGATCTACTCGGATGTGCAGAATCTAAACGATACAATCGAAACAATACGGACCAACCATCAATAGAAGATAACGTTCGATTAGTTGAAGAATGTACATTAAAGGAGAATCGATAATGTTTTGATCGACAAAATATGGATAGAAAGAAAGATATTCCGGTTATAGGTGAAAAGAAGGTAGGTCGGGTTCAATTAAAGATCCACGTGTTTTTAACAATGAACCCGTTGAATAATGAAAATGTTCAGTTTTATAAATAAACCGAACGTTTTTGGAAAATATATAATACGTTTTGTAAAAGCAATTAGAGAAATCATTAAACAAAACATATATAAAAAGAACTTAAAAAAGTATGTATAATTAATATATAATTAATAGGAGAGAGAGGCGGGAAGAAAAAATAAGAATGCATAAGAGAATGACATGTGGCATGAGAAACTTTTATTTATTATATAGTATAGATAACCCATTTGACCCGTTAGAGATGATAGAAAATTTGAGTTCGACTAAATGATCCGACTCAGTCTTCTTAGAGATAAAAGACATGATTGAGCTGTTAAGAGATGCATCATAAGCCAAATCGATCTATTAATGATAAAACATAAGCTAAATTACTTAAGTTAGTGCTTGTGTTTTAACTTCTAAGCATTCTATTATTATAAATACACATACTTTTTTATAGATATTGATACTAAATGAACTTTTTTTTTATTGATAGCTATAACCATTGCAATGGCTGTAGTAACTTCTGATCAAGAAACAAATTAAACATTGTGATAAATATTTGAATATACATAGTTTCTTTGACCGTTTACAAGTAGATTTGGCAGTGTAACTGGGCGTTGGAACTCGGTAGGGTCGGGTACGGCTAAACCGGCTTTAGAACAGGTGTCGGTTCAAAACCTGGGTATGAATCCTAACCTGCTTTCTCCCCATCTCTACCGCATGGATTATTAGTGAGCCATTTCTGGTTGTCTATAGCGGCGGCGATGGCTGGTACTTTGTGTTGAACTTTCTATCTAGGCTATGATGACGCTCCGTTATTAGGAATGGAGACGTAAGCTGCAACCATATTGGAGATCTGAGCCACAAGTAATTTAATCCACTTTTTGAGGTTTGTTTTTTTTTTTTTCAGTTTTGTTATATATTTGTTCGTTACATTTATGTGAAACAAGCAACATTAAAACCTTTGAAATGCTTTGTCAATTTTCAAAGGCATGATGATCAAATTCGAGAAAATTTGATTGACTCTCAATCACCAAGCTTCAACTACGGTTTCACAATCCCACTGCAACGCGGGAGGTCGAAATACCCTAAATGTCAAATACTCTGTTTGTAGGTTTCTTTCAATTCTTGATTACTGTTTCCTGGTTTCCTTCAATTCTTGATTACTGTTTTGTAGGCGGAAATGGATCGGATTTCTCGGCTCCATGGAAGTGTGGCTGATCATGTATTAGGGTTCCTTAGTACTTCCGAAAGATCTTGTTCGAATGAGCTTATGTTCTAAGACCTACTGCTTCTTTCCCTATTTTGGAACTCATGAATGTCAATCTAGACGGTGAAGTGATAAACTATCTTGCACTTGTTCTACAAACATTTCGTATGATTTATTGTACCGGTTTCACCAGCTTTTATGTTTCGGGGCATCAAAGCAGTCGACATTTTTTACAACATTCCGCTTAAGATCATCGATATAGATGCTCCAAATCTATCACCTCTTTGGATAACAAATTTGGATGGAGTAAGGGTACCACAAATTAATGTGGCTTCATGCAAAAAGCTAACAACAGTGACTTATATGGGCCATTCCTTACCAATATTAAGAGGTTATACCGACTTCTTCCCGTATGTCGAAAACTTCTGTTTATGTACGCTTAGTGGAGATAGCAACGTAAAGCTATCAAGTCGTACCTTGAGGAAGCTGATGGTACAACCCATACATGATTGTAAAGATATCGAGCTCGTTACGCCGAAGTTGGATTTATTTGTTCAGTCTACTAGCATTATGGTCGATCATTCTTTGGTAATGGATTTAAACCATTTGGAAGCTTCTATCAGATGTGAGCTCTGTCATCAAGTAGATTCCATTTGGTTCCACAAATTAAGAATATTTATGGGCAAGGAAAACGGGTTCAGGGCGCTGAACCTGTATATCCGCACAAATAAGGTCTGTTTCTTTCAAAAACTTTTGATGGTTGAAAGGATTGAACTTGCGACTTAGGCTAGAATTAGAGGTGCGCAAATCGGGTTTTTCTAATACCCGGGTATTAAAAACCTTGTTTTTTTTTTTCCAGGTTTTTTCAGGTATAGATCGAGGTTTTAAGGGGTTGCACTTTTTTGGGCATTTTTCGGTTTTTTAGGGTATAGAGCGGGCTTTTAAGAGGTTACACTTTTTTTGGGTATTTTTTGATTTTTCGGATAATTTTCGGGTTGCACTTTTTTTTTGGGTATTTTTCCGGTATAGATCGGGTTTTTAAGGGGCTGCACTTTTTTGTGGTATTTTTTGGATTTTTTTCAAATATTTTTCGGGTCTAGATTGAGAATTGGAAAAACCCGGTTTCAGTTTTCGGGTGTTACCGGGTACAAATCGGTTCCGGGTTTTGGTGTTGAAATGCATACCCTATCCGTACCATACGGGTAGTGTCGGGTACGGGTTCGGGTAGTAAAAACCGGGTATAAAAAACCCGGTTCCGGGTTCGGGTTTTTTTTGCACCTCTAGCTAGAATCACTTAAAGCATATTTTTTTTTTGCAACTGATCTTTTAAATGCTTGTGCAATATAGTAGATTTTAGATTTGTAAAATATGCTTGAACTTAACTGTTAACAATGCTTATATTCAAATAATGTATTTTCAGTGTCATATATTATACCGAAATCTTGATTTACAAAATCTTAAGTAATTTTTGTGTTCTTGGTTCGATTTACACCGAATTACAATCAAAATCAAACAAAGTTTTAAGTTCCTTCCAATTTACTTGCAGAAGTTGACCGAGGTAGAGTTCTTAAAGGCAATTGAGCTGCCGCCTTGTGAACTCGACCATGCTGAGCTAGAACTCGACTTCGTTGACGAATCATCCGCTCATATAGCATTTGTGGAGGCTTTTCTTTGGTGTTTCAGTCCTCAATCTCTAAAGATCATTTCTTTAACTGATTTGGAAGAACAAAGTGATGTTATCTTTGGTAAAAGTTATATCCAACAATGATTATCCGTTATTTCATTTTCATTACACTTTTGTTTTCAGAATTTGTTGTACACTGGCAACACTGCAATTAAGTAGAGATATAATCTTTTATTTTTTTCCAGTTTGTGTACTTGAAAAAGAAGATCAAGGCCGTACCACTATTAAGCTACTTTACGAAGGAAAAACAGTTAGCTTCATAAAGGAAGAAGGTGCCCTTTTTTATCTGGTTAACTTCATAATTTATAGACACATGTATAACACATTCTTTATGTCACTTGTTGATATCCAAACAGATTTCAACGAAGAAGCAGACAGTTCAAGGTTTGAAGATTTAATGATGTGTTGGATTTAAGGAATCTATCTGTTAGGATGAGGTATGAAAGTGTGCACATAGTTTTAGTTTTAACAAATTGCAATTTTTGTTCTACAAATATTACGATGTACATACCGGCAGTGTTCGTTTTATGCATATTATATTGCAAGGATGGTTCTGAATTTTGACAATCATGTATTACATACAATGGTGGCTTTTGCTTTTATTGTTCAGTTTATATAATGTTCAGAAACTTTTTTTTTTTTTGGAGGGGGGGGGGGGGGGTTGGGATTGCTTATTTTAAACAACTTGTGAGTTATTAACTATTGAAAAAGTTAAAAGGTGTTAGTATTGTGTATTATTCTTAGGGGATAGGTTAATAAGTTACAAAGTTTAGCTTATTAAGTTATAGAAAAAGTTGAGGTAAAATATGGACAAGTTGGTATTGTGTATTATTGTTAGGGGATAAGTGAAATTACTTGGTGTATCTTTTTTATTAATTGTGTGTATTTAATATAAAGTATTTAATAAAAAGTTGGGTTTGGTTGGATTGGATTGTGAATGTGTGTGAAAAAATTGAGATAGGTTGGGTTGTGGACAATTCATGTTCATTTCAAAAGAAAATGATCCCTTTAGACATCAAATCAAGTATTTTCTGATTTTAAAACTGATAACTTGTAATTTTGTTAGTAATTTTCCCACTTCTTTTTTGCTAGATCATCACCGCCCTCACAATTACTCCCATTTCAAATGTGCAACTGTTAATCTAAAGTTTTATTTCTATTTTAATCATATATATGTATATATTTATTATAAGGTCATATGTAGTGGGCTAGAAGTTTGGGCGAATTTGGGCTAAAAGGGGCTACAACACCGCCCCTTGGCGAATTGTGTGGGGGGGGGGGGGCGCCAAGCTGTTATCGCCGGCTTGTGTTGTTTGTGGGGGGCGAAAAGTGGTTTTTATTATTATTATATTGTGATTGAGAGAGAGAGGGGGATATATATACATATATATATATATATATATGTATATATTATTATTATATTATATTGTGGGCCAAGTTCAGAGCCCCTTCACCATTACACACCAAAAATAATTTCTCACCCCTTGCTGACTGGACGTAAAACACCCCAATTTATAGCCCTTTCACTACACATAGCCTAATAGATGTGATGGTTCATATGAAAGCCATGATTTTCTTGAAAACCAATTAAACTAATCATGGGTTCATATTAAACAATGGCATAATTGTAATTTGGTTGGTAAAAAAAGGCTTTATTCATATCAATAAGGGTATTTTAGGTAGAAATTGATTTTGGTACTGGAAACCGAAATAATGAAAAACCAAATCCCACTAATATCTCTTATTAATTTCTATTTCTTCTCCTATATTTTTTTGAACGAATATTTCCTCTTCTCTAAATTGATTAAATCTGAATGAAACTTTATCGGATACCCAGAAGGCATTGCTATTTTGTGTTATTTACCTTAAATTAAGTAAGAATGAGTTGTTTACTATATGCATGTCGATAATCTTGAACATGCACACATGTGGATGTATAGTCGGTATCTAGTTCTTTGGGGATGTTTGATACATCATAGCATGAGCGTTTTTTTCATACTTCTTTTTAGTGAATAATTTTGCATTGGTTGTTCAGAGGTATTTTTTCATAACATATATATCATATATCTAAGCTTAATTTTGCAAGAAATAATGTTAAAAAATGAATGAAATCAAGATACTTTTTTAAGGGTTATTATATATATTTAACGACAGTGTTTTCTTGTGATAAAACCATAATACTTTATGAACTGTTACATATATGAGTGCTTTCTTGTGACTTTTGATGTATACATTATGTATAAACATCATACTATGCAAAATTGATCCCATTGTTTTGAGTTATTATAAAAGACATGGTACCAATAACATAAATAGGTTAGTGTATTAAAGACAAATTTACATATCTCTACCTTTACATATATTTACGTATATGTAAGAGCATTCCCAACTCATTCCCTGTATTAATGTGAGGAGAGTTTGTAAATTATATGGTGTGGTTTTGAGTAGGGGTGTTCTTTGGGTTCGTTTTTCGGGTTTCGGGTTTTTCGGGTCGGGTTCTTTGGGTTTCAAAGTTTTAAATCTTGACCCGAAACCAAACCCGAATCTCTCACGGGTTTTTCGGGCTCGGGTAATTCGGGTTTGGGTTTTTTCGGGTTGGGTTAATCGGGTTTCGAGTATCCTAGAAAACAAACCAAAAAACAAGAAAAAATAAATGCTAAAACTAAAACAACATATTATTCTTTGCTCATAACCAAATAATCAAATAATAAACCAGCATAACTTGATAAAACAATTCAAAAGAAGAGTAAAACTAACTCGTACCATAATCGTCTTCTATCGGACGTGATTTGGTTGTTCGATAACGGATGTTATTAGTAATAAACTAAAAACATAAATTAGCAATAAACAATAGATATATAATAGTTGTAATGACAATAATCGATTAGGACCAAATTCTGATAACGTTGGTGGTTAAGAATAAGTCTATTATACCTAAAAATATATTTAATTTCAAAACTAAAACTTTATTCGGGTTATTCGGGTTGACCCGAAACTTATAAATCAAACCCGAGAACCAACCCGAATTACTTCGGTTCGGGTTTGGGTTAGTCTTTTCTCGGATTCGGGTACGTATTTTCTCGGGTCGGGTTTCGGGTAAAAGTGACAGCCCTAGTTTTGAGTGGTTGTGAGTGTGAATTATAGCGTGAAGAGAGAAAATGTAGTGGTTTTTTTGTAAATTTGGGGAAACTTTGTTTGTCCCTATTTATTTTTTAATATTTGTTGAACTGGTTGTGAGTAAAGAAGAGAAAACTGTAATAATAAATGTATAAAGTAATATTATTTAATTGAACATGAGAGAGAAATGTAGTGTTTTATAGTGTAATTATAAAGATGAGGATGGAGTATTGCTTGTTAAAATTTTTATATATAATGTAACCTTTGAAATTACTTTTACATATGTGTAACTTGGTACCTATATAGTTTTTTTTTTTTTTTTTGAAAATTGACTTTCATTAAAAAAAGACACAACCAACGACTATCACCAAGACGGAGAAAGACGCTGAAATCCAAAAACCAAAACCAACAATCACGTTACATCAAATAAACACCAACTTTTCCAATCCACCACCCCTATCTTAGATCTATTTTTGTACCAAAGAAAACCCAAAGATTTTATATCCGCAACCATTTCTGCCACGTTAGTGCTCTTGCCCGAAAAAATCTTTTCATTCCTAGCCCGCCAAATCCTCCAACAAGTAATGATGACAATTCCATGAATAATCAACCTTTTATTCCCCGTCGCACCACAAACCTTATGCACTTCCACCAAATCATTGACATGAAAAACAAATAGTCTAGGGATGTTGCACCATGAACCAATCGCATTCCAAACGGCCATAGAAATGGAACACCCGGTTAACAAGTGCTCGAGCGATTCCTCATTACTCTCACATAAAGCGCAACTATGATCATCACAATACAAATGACGTCTAGCTAAAGCCTGCTTGGTTGGAAGGCTATCCAGAACGGCCCTCCACATAAAAATATTACATTTTTTCGGGACCCAATCGCTCCATTGGAAACTGGAACTCCCAGCGTCCACAACGGACCGCACCATCCATCTTTTAATCGCCGAAACCTCAAACTCTTTGCAGCTACCAACCGCCCAAGACCATGAATCTTCACGGTCAACCATCACCACCCCTTGAAGGAGATCTTCCAACTCCTGCTTCTCGCTCACCTCCTGATGGGAGCAAGGAGCTCTAAGCCAATCCCACACAATGCGACGAGAAGATCCAGTGACCACCAACCGATCAGCTAACAAGACATTTTTATGTTTTTCTACCGCATATAAGGACGGATACTTGTCCATAACCGGCGCCGAACCCAACCACAAATCCGTCCAAAACCTAACTTGGCGACCATTCCCGACTGTGGCCCGGATCACTCTATTAAAACCCACACCATCAACCTTAAATTTGTTCCAGAACATAACACAATTCTTCCAAACCCCGGGAACCCCATTATTAACCGGAGCAAGCCCCCAACAGCGCGAGGTCCCGTGAATAGACAACACTACTCTTCTCCACATCGCGTGCTGATCATTTAGAAATCTCCCAAGCCATTTAGTAATCAGCGCTTGATTATTAACCTCTAAACGAGCGATACCTAAACCCCCTTCTTTTATAGGTTTGGTGACTACCTCCCAAGCCACCCAAGACATCTTCCTCACTTCATCCGAACCTCCCCATAAGAACCTTCTCATCAAAGCTTCTAAATCATTGGTAACCTTCTTGGGTGCCTTAAAAAGCGAAAAATAATAAGTGGGAAGACTATCCAGCACCGATTTAATAAGGGTTAACCGACCAGCAATAGATAACGAATTAACTTTCCATTTAGAAAGCCTCTTCTTGAACTTGGACACAACCGGTTCCCAATTAACCACCCTATTCATGTTAGCTCCAACCATAATCCCAAGATAAGTAAACGGGATTCTACCCGGCTTACAACCCATGAAACCGGCTTGGATATCGATCTCACCATCTTCTACACCTACTCCAAATAACACTGATTTATGGAGATTAATCTTTAGCCCCGAACACAAGTAAAATATGCGAAGAATACGTTTCAAGTTATCAAAATTAAAAGAAGACCACTCTCCCATAATCATAGCATCATCCGCATAAAAAAGATGGGATAAAGTAGGACCTTCGTTAGGAAGAGTAATACCATGAAACGCACCTATATCACAGGCTTGTTTCAACATACCTGAAAAAGCCTCCATCATAATAATAAAAAGAAAAGGCGATAGCGGGTCACCTTGACGAATGCCTTTATGACATCCAAATTCGAAAGTAGGAGATCCATTAACAAGAACAGACGATCTGCTCGCCAACAAGATACCACTAATCCAATCGCACCAGACCGAAGGAAAACCCATCTGAGAAAGAACCGACAACAAGAACTCCCAATTCACATTATCAAAGGCTTTATCGAAGTCAATCTTGAACATAAAAATTCTTCTTTCCCTCTTTTTAGCCCAAGCAATAACCTCACTAGCCACCAAAGGGCCATCAAGAATATATCTCCCGGATAAGAAAGCCGACTGATGCTCTGAGACAATCTTATTCATAACCGTTTTGAGTCGATTCACTAACACCTTCGACACAGTCTTTAAGATACAACCAATGAGACTTATCGGTCTAAAATCCCCCAAAGAAGACGGATTGTTTACCTTAGGAATTAAGGTGATAAAAGACGAACCAACCCCCGAGCAAAAACTTTTAACCTTATGAAAATGATCAAGAATATCCACAAAATCCTTCTCGAACAACTCCCAAAAAAACCGAATGAACCTAAAATTAAAACCATCCGGCCCAGGAGCTTTGTCACCACCGCAATCAAAAACCGCCTTCTTGATCTCATGCACGGAAAAATCACTGATCAAAAAATCCGCCTCCACCGAAGACAAGACCGAAAACCCATATCCAATCAACCGAGGCCGGAGTGTAATAGATTCTTTAAACTTACCAGCAAAGAATCGCAAAACTTCCTTTTTAATGAGAACCGGGTTTGTTTCCCACGCCCCATTCACTTCCAAACCCGGAAAATAATTTGAAACTTTACGTTTATTAATAAAACCGTGAAAAAATCGAGAATTTTCGTCTCCATGAATCGCCCAATTACAACGAGCCTTTTGCTTCAAATCCCGGTAGTAATGATTATCCAACTCGCCTAGCCGTCTTTTAATTTCGCTTAAAGACCATGTCTCTTCTTCCAACAAATCCCGGACCTCCAAGGTTTGGTCCAAGTCCCGCAACTCTTGCTCCAATAAAACCCTTTCCTCCTTTTCTTTGGCTTTACAATCGGTCGCCCATCTAGTAATAGCAGCACGCAAAGCTTTAAATTTATACAGCAATCTCGCGTCCGGAGAACCATGAAACGAGCCATCAACAAGCGTCTTCTTAACCAACGTCCCAAAATCCTCTCTACCAAGCCATGAATTGAAAAACCTAAACGGTTTGGGACCATAGTTCTTGGAAGAACCAATTTTCAAAACCAACGGACTATGATTCGGCTTATTCCTCTCGAGAGCAATATACTCCGCACACGGTCATTCCATAAAAAAATCCCAATTAACGAAGATTCTGTCAATACGGCTTAATTTATTTCCTGCGACAAAAGTAAAACGCCTCCCTTTCAAGGAGTACTCGTGAAGATTCGAATCATCAATGAAGTCGTTAAACTCATTGGCCTCACCCACATTAAACAAAGAATTCCGCCTATCCTCAGCACACCGAACCGAGTTAAAATCTCCTGCCACAATCCACCTCCCATTACCCTCCTCGATCAAATCACGAATTTCCCCCCAAAGAGCTCTTTTAGTAACTAGATTTTGAGGAGAATAAACATTGAGAATATGATATGAGCTACTCTTTCCTTTCACAGTGCCCGAAACAAGAAGCCAATTATTATTCTTGACCACCCTTTCCATACGAAAGACTTGAGAATCCCAGATCGATAATAACCCACCCGACCTTCCAGATGAAGGAACCCAATCAAAAGAATACTCACCATAACCCCAAAACCGACCCACATCCACAGAATCCAAGGAAACAAATTGCGACTCTTGTAAGACAATAAAACTAATCTCATGATGGACTCGAAGACCTCGAATCCAATCGGCTTTGCTAGAACTCCCTAACCCACGGATGTTCAGAGAAAAAACATTCATTGAACACCATCTTGATAGCCTTCGGAAACAAGAACCTCTCTAACATTAGAAACAAAATCTTGCAAATTCTCAAAGCCTAACGCCTTACTCAGCTCAATGGTCTTCTCCAACTCCACCTCAATCGGACCTTGATGTTGCACCGGATCTATACCTCTACCAATCATCGAGGCCTCCTCAGACTCTCCCTCGATGTCTCGAACCACCTCCGTATTAGTAGACATCCCTTTGTTAAGATCCGGTGTTAAGAACTCTCTTTCAACACCTGTCTCGATACCCCTAGTAACATCCGAAGGCACGTGCATAATACCGATAAACCTATCAAGATCAAACATATCTTTATCCTCCCTTGGTCTCTTCTTAGGACGCTCCCTAGAACCACTACCCCCACTTCGATTAGAAAATAAAGACTTCCGTCTGAACTTCTTATGTCCCTTGCCTTTCAACACAGAAACGTTAGTGCTATCAACGTTACCATTCTCAACCGCCTCCTCATTAGAAAGATCATAGGAGTTCGAAAATTCACCGACCATCACGTTAGAATTATCGTTCACACAACCATCCAACCCATTAACAGCATGTTCCCTGACAGAAAACTCGTTAGCTTGAGAACCTTCGCCCTCTTCACGATGCACATTATGGGGCTCATCCTGCACGATATTATCATCACACTTATCCTCCTCCTGTAAAACGGGACCATCATCCTCTTCAAACTCTACTACACATTCCGGTATCCATTCCCCTACATCTTCATCCACCCACACTTTAAAAATTTTTCCCCTCCAATTAATGTCCACCCGGTCCACAATCCGTTTGCACTGTTTACTCAACACACCGATGAGAGTATACGATAAGTTGTTCTCTTCACCTGATAAGGAAGCCGGTTGAACCACCTTGCCAAATCTGCTTCCAATCAAATCGAAAACCTCGTCTAACACCAACTGAGCCGGAACCCCATGAACTTGGAGCCAGGCGATCCGACCCTCCTCCACTCCATTTCTATCAGACCAAGGTTCTAAAAACTCAAACCAATCTGACCATTTGTCTTTGTTATTCAGAAAGGCATCCCTATCCCCACTAACGTAGAATACCAACACCACTGAAAGCCCTCCCAGATACTTAATCTCTAATGATCTCCAACCATGCTTCCGAACCAACTTTTTCAGAGACGTTAACGTGTGAAGATTCACCACCCTCCCCGTAAGAGCACATCCCTTCCAATGAGAAAACCGTTCCACCGAATCATCCACCTTAATCTCATCTACTTTGTTCCGATTTAACAAGGAATCAACAAAGGAACGCCCATTACCAACTGATGCATAGGGAACCCCATTCCTATCGGATCCTTCGGAACTAGGGTTTGTTTGACCACTAGGATTTGCATGCCTATAAACAGGGACCGAGGCCGTCTTCCTCCTATTACCAGAATCGGGTCTATGTAGATTCCCACCATCCACAAACCGAGCAATCGCAATAAACAACTTATACGAACCGATCCATACGTCTGATAACTCATCTTCCAACCGTTTGACATCTTTCACCTCGGAAAACGATATGAAAGCAAACCTCTTGCCCCATTTATCCAGCTTCCTAGCAATATAGGAACCTTCGTAACGACCAAAGCTACCCATAACATCTTTTAAGTCTTGCGAAGAACACTTTGGGGGAAGATTTGAGACAAAAAACTTCGATAAAACCTTGTTATTACCTTGAGCCTGATGACCATTCCGTTTCCCTTTCCGATTACGTGGATGTTCCCATTCTTCTGAATCCATGCCGCCAAGGGTCGTGGTCAAAGCAGCAGGGTGGGGGACTGGGGTGACTGAGGTGAGGCGGAGGTGAGGCAGGGTCGGGGCGGCGACTGTGGTGGTGACTGAGGTGAGGCTTCCTTATCAGAGGTGAGGCTGTGGTGGTGACAGAGGTGAGGCTGGGTCGGGGCGGCGACTGTGGTGGTGACAGAGGTGAGGCTGGGTCGGGGCGGCGACTGTGGTGGTGACTGAGGTGAGGCGGAGAGAGGGAATAGTGGTGGTGACAGAGGTGAGGCTGGGTCGGGGCGGCGACTGTGGAGGGTGGTGGGCCGGGAGGTGAGGTGGAGGGGAGGATTTCCGGTGAGAGGGAATAGTGGCGGCGGTCGGGAGGAAGGGTTACGGGAGAGAAACTGGCCGGGAGGTAGGGTTACGGGAGAGAGACTGGCGGAGACTGTCGGAGGTGAGGCGGGCGGAAGAGAGGCGGGGTTACGGGAGGTGAGGCGGGCGGCCGGGAGGTAGGGTTACGGGAGGTATAAACCATACTAATTGGTACCTATATAGTTAATAATACTTTTAGTTGATTACCGAGTACAATGTGTCGATGTTAAACACAGTCGGTTTTTGATAAAAATAAATAAATTAATTAAATGCAACATTTGAAATTAACACAATAAGTCAATAACTATCTACATATATGAATATGTTCTTCGTATGATTAAAAAAGTAGTTGAATTCCAATACCGTCAATTACCAAAAATCAAATCTTTATGAAATCTAAAGAAAGTACAAAAACATAGAAAACATTGTTTGTATGTATGAACTTTGAAAGATAACAATATGGGAAACTAAATATGGAAAAAATTGAAGCCGGACTTGCGGATTACAGGGAAAACTACACACAATTACAATTCGACGATTGGTAAAACAATTAAAATGATGATGATGATGATGATGATGATGATGGTGCATGTAAAGGTTTGTGGTAAAGAAAATAAATAAATGATGATAATGGTGGTAGAGCTCAACGAGTAAAGGATATACATGAAGAATCAAAATAAAAGTAAAACAAGGGTAAAACCAATAAGTTCCATCAAGAAAATTAATTTATTGATTAGGCTCAAATTCGAAGTAAAATTGATTTGGGAAAAAAAATTTCCTTATCACTGATTGCAAATGTATAGTTTAGAATAAGAAATCTTTTAATTGAGAAAAATAAATTACAAAATCGGATTGAAAAAGAGTTAAAGATGGAGTTTGATATAAAAAATATAACTTTATAAAATAATGGTAAATGTCTAATATAGTGGAAGTGTATTTTATTAAAAAGCCTTATCAAAACTAGAGTAAAAATAAATATTAAATTATGTGATTGGTTGTATTTTTAATGTTTAAACCCAATTACTAACTTAATTAAGCTCACTTTTATAAAAAAAAGAAATGTTTGCACAACCCAAATCATAACATATAAGCCCATTTAAACATATAATTATTCAAGTCCAATAATTTTAAATTTTTTTAACCAAAAGCCCAAATTTCTTCTCACATTCGGCCCAAAAAACTTTTAACAATTCTAGTGGAAGACCCTGATTGTAGTTGTAGCCGTTGTATACGGCCTTCCAGATTGCCCCGATCTATGAACAATTGAACAAAAACGAACTGAATATATGTATTAGCTACGAAAATAGGTGTATTGGTGAGGTCGCCAAACATCACTGACGATGCTGGTGGATGTCACCAACACGGCAGCTGTAAGTTGTGATGGTGGGGTGGGGTGGGGTGTTGGGCCGGGCTAAAATTATTTTATGTTTAATAATAATAATAATAATAATAATAATAATAGTAGTAGATATATACATTTATAATTTAATTTTTAATATTAAAATAAGTGGTCATCATCTTTAAACCACATTCTCATATCAATAAAGAAACAGAGGTATAGTATGTTTATGATATCTACTACTATAAGGTTAAAAAAAACATAGCTTATAACACCCGTAATTGGGAAAAAAGAAATCCAATTTAACAAAGTTAAAAACTTGGTGGTAACATATCTTAAAAAATAATAATAATTTGTAAATTGTGTTTTTAATTTTATTCGATGAATTCCTCAATAGGTGGACCGCTAGGGGCTTCATCCGTCCGGACTAGTATAGGTAGCACGGTTAATAACCACCACTACATTCCCCGACAAGACTATGGCAACAGTGGTGGCTCATCTGGTGATTCAAGCACAGAGAGCCACCATTACCTTCCAAGGCAAGACTTTAATAATGGTGGTTACACGGGCGATGCAAACAACAACGATATAAACCCTTGAAAGCTAGCATATGGTTTCCGTAGTTTGATAATCATATATCCTAGCTTGTATGCATCTATACATACAATAGTGAGGTTGTACTTTCTACTTAAAAGGTTGGATGTTATGTTGTGAGAAATCTAGTGATACAAACTTGTACCGTTTAGAAAGTTGACTTCTGGAACATAAATAAGAGAAATGAGGTCAACACTAGGTTGTATGACTTGATATATATATATATATAACGATAATATACTGTCACAAACATCAGCAATTCTTACATGCATAAAATTACAATATGCAGAATGTTGCTACAACAAAGATAAGACCAATGATAGTGAATGGACTGGTTAGGCTAACAGGCTTCAAGGGTTCCGGTTAACCTAACGCAGGTCGCGGTGTCCCTCTACGTTTGCAAAACGTAGAAGGAGGTTCACTAGTTTGTAGTTGTTTGTTATAGTTCACCGAGGATCCGGAACCGTGATGTTTGGAATCGGTTCTAGGATGATGTTCTTGGTGAAGCTATGAAGTTATTGAAGTAAGAAAGAAATAAGCAAGAAGCATATTTCTCAAGGAAGAAGAGAAGATAAGGGAGAGTATGTTATCTGCCCAGATCTTGGTGTGTTTATGATTATGGCTAAGTCTCTCTTATATAGGAGAAGAGACCAAGCCCTTTGTCCAGTGTACAAACTAAGCTACCTCCAGCTTGCATAGAGAGTTGACCTTTATGGGCGGGAAGCTTTGGACCGCTGGTCCGTGATTAAAATATTATTACTTTATCTGAGCATGTCCCTTGCTCAGAGGGGACAGGGATGTGAACAGTGATGTGACATCGTACTGTAGCACGTGGGTACTTGTTTACATAAGTTTGGGTGGGAAACGAAGCTTTTAACCTTTTAACCCTTTTAGCGTTAATATGTTCCAGCCATTTTATTATTTCCTTGGGCTACCCCCGTCATCACGGAACTATGTATAATATTTATTTTCATAATTATCTGAGCATGAGTTTTAATTAGACAACTAATTAAATACCTATATATAACAAGTGAAAAAGGATCCAATGATAATATATAGGCATGTAAGCAGACAACAAGATGCGCCACAACCTCTATAAATATCCGTTTAGTTTTTTCGAGCCAAGCATCTTTTACTTGTTACACGCCTATGTTTTACCTCACCATCAATTCATTTATTGATTTTTTTAAATGAACAAAACATGAATACAAATATTTGTCTAATAAAAAAGGGGACGTTGATGTAGTTGACCGCCATCAGAAGTTAACCGACGATGGAGATAATAGACAAGCAATGGAGAACATGTAAAAAAGATAAATTAAATTAGGGTTTGAGGATGAAAGAATTTACCAATAAATAAGATCTTATAACCCATTTGAGAGCTATTAGGGTTTGGTAAGACCCATAACCCGTGGAAATTATTCTTTGATGATTAAGGGGTTATTTCACAAATAAATGAGATGTTATAACCCGTTTAAGGGTTATCTGGGTTTGGTGAGGCCCATAACCCGTGGAAATTATTTTTGTATTATGAAAAGGTTTCACAAATAAATGAGATGTTATAACCCATTTAAAGACTATCTGGTTTTGGTAAGACCCATATCAGCGATTTCGGGTCAAATGCATGAGAAACTTCTATCTAGAATTCAAGCAATCTGGTGGCTCTAGAGAATTGGGGGACAACCTAAGAGCGACACGTATGATTTCATAGTAGGCAATTATATATATTGTTAGATATTAATAATAATCAATCTATTAAAATAAACTACCAGGTATACCTGAAACCCACGGGTATACCCAATACCCGATGGGTAATTACCCGATAAATACCAGACGGGTTTGGGACAGGATTTCGGGTATGGGTTTGGGAATACCTAGACCCGTCCCTGACCCGACCTATTGCCATCCCTGATTTATAGTGTTGAACGTGGTTGCTTATTAGCAAAGGTAACGCCTTTAAACACTTAAGTTTTAGAAGATGGGGTCTCAAAAGCGACGACAATTAAAGAATTTCACCGTTAAAAAGAAAATTAATATTGTTGAAGCTTCTTTTAAGAAAACGTGGTGGAGGACTTTTTGTCGGTCACTTGTGTAATATTCACACGTATAAACAACAAATTGCAACGAATTAATGATGTTATAACACATGATGGTTTTGTTTAACCAAAGCGCTTGCCAACATGCATATGAAACATAATGGATCATCATCGGTGGATATATATTGATATTGCTAAGTAATTAAGTAAGGATGGTTTGCTTGAGATATAATGGTTCAAATAAATATCAAAAAGTATAGTGACAAAATAATCCCTAAGGTTTGGTGAATTATGCGATTTTCGTCCTTTTTTTTGCAACTGGATCATTGGTGTTTCCGCTTCTTGCCAATTACGTTTAAATTATTAACTCCGTTAGTTTTTAACGTTAATTTAACGTTAACTCAAGGGTATCTTCGCCTTATTACCTTCTTTTTCTTTATTATTCAAATAAAAATAAATACCTAATAAAAAATAGTAAATACTAGGGATGAACTTTTTTTCCCCGAATACCGATACCGTACTAACTGATTTTAAATGGTACGGGTATCGGTATTTTTTTTTAATTCGGTATCGGTAAAAAGCGGTATCGATACCGGTACTTTGCAGTAAAAGTCGGTATTGGTACCGAATTTATATAAATTATATCTAGAGATTTTTTTTGGGATTCTAGTTCAACTTTTAAAAATATCACATATTATATTTACCTATTTTATGCTAATTTGAAGCAACAGTAGATATCAATTATTGATTCTCGATTCAGTTTTCCTTTTTTTTTCTCTTGAAAATCCATCGATGAAACCAGGATCCTCATTCTAAAATTTCAAAACACCAACTCCATTCTCCTCCACCAAATAACAATTCGAAATAAATGGTAGGATATTACATCTCATATATAAGATGGCATTTTCATCATCATTACAAAATAATCATTTATATCTTACCACTCTTTTAAGACATAATCAAAGCTTTGCTATTGTTAGGATTTACTGAGTACGATAATATAAAAAATGAATGATTTTGATGCATAAAATTTAAAACTTGCTAGAAGGCTAGAAGTCCATATAATAATTTTAATTTTGACGAATTTAAAAACTTACTAAAAGCCCATGTGACCCAACTTTATTATATTACTTTAGCTTTAAAATTACTAAAATAAATAAATTAAACCATCCAACACCCGCCGTTGCCGTCGCCGTCAGCCGGAAAGCCCCTCTCGATTCTGTCTCAGTTTAACATCTCCTCAGGTTCTTAAATTTATTATGGTTTTGTTAATATGCAATTAGGGTTTGTAATTTAATTGTTTGGTGTTAAATGCTCTATGTGTTGCAATGTGGTTTTGAATTTAGAATTGTTTGTTGTTATGTGTTATTATATGTTATAGGTGTTTCAATCTGGTCATGGGTTTATGGGTTTCATTTTTGGTTGTTTGTCATTTGTGAGTTGCACACCAAGTGTTTGATGAAATGCTTCATAGAGATGTGAGACATTCATAATCTCATTGCCAAGCTTTCGGTTTTAACCAGTGTTGTAAAAATCAGGATTAATCGCTAACGGTACTCTACCGATGCAATTTTATCTATGCGGTCCTAAAATCGGTAGGCTCTAGTCAAAATCGGTTTTAACCCGTTAACCCGAGTTTTAAGCTTCGACATCGACCGTTCAAGTTTTAAGCGATAAAAGATGATCAAACAAGGGTTTGAAATGCTGATGTGGGTAAAAAGGTAACTACATTTGATCAAACGAGGGTTCGATGTGTATTTATATATATTATAGTAAGTTTTAAAAATTACGTATAATGTTGTGTATACTGTATATATATATATATATATATATATATATATATATAAGTTTGAAAAATTACATATAAAGTTCCAATCCGATTAGTATCTATTAATCGCTAGTCTTTACATCACCTCCTAATTAGCGCCTAGCGATTTTTACAACACTGTTTCTATCAATTGATAAATCACCATGTTAATCTTTTTTACAGGTGCAATTTGTTTGTAAAATAAAGGTAAAATAATCATGATCAAGCGCACGCTTTTTAACTATATGTCAGTGTCGAGATACTCAACTTCATTACTCAAAACCGGAGACAAATTGAAACAAACAAGAATATTTTCAAGTCAAGATCTTGTTGACTTTTCAAAGGTGACTCTTGATGCAAACCTGTTACATCTTGATCCTGAATATGCGAGAAATGGTGGATTTAAAGATATACTAGTTCCTGGAATGCTCGTCGCCTCTTTTTTCCCAAGGATCATTGCTACTCATTTTGTAAGTTGTTTAATCTTTTCTTTTATGCATACGCCACAAAGATTTAAACTTTTTTAGATTTAAACGCAGCCTGTTTGCACTAATGGTTATAAACTGTGGTTTTTGTAGCCTGGGGTGGTATATGCATCACAAACGTTGCACTTTAGATTACCGGTTTATGTGGAGGAAGAGATTACTGGTGAAGTTGAAGCTACTAGCATTAGAGGATCAAAAAATAAATACATGTGAGTTAAAAATCCAAACTTTTTGTTTAATATGGTTCAATGATCCAAAAATTTTGATTTATTTAAGTGGGTTTTAACTTTTAATTTGTAATTTGTTTGGTCGCTTTGATTAGTGCCAAATTTATAACCAGGTGCTACAACAACACTGGGGTTCTTGTTCTTGATGGAGAGGCTATGGCTGTTTTCCCGACATTATGTCCGACACAATCGTGAGCTTGGGTTGATTATGGGCTACCCTTTTGCTGCCTTTGAAGCGGAATTGAACCTTTTGCGAGATTGTCCTGCCTCACTGGTTGGGTGATGGGTTTTGATGGACCAAAAGGGGGAATGTTTCTGTATGATCTGAAATCGGTCAACCAGACACAAAACACGCGTCTTCTTTTAGTTTTATAAATGTATTAATATCTTAAAATCATTGAAAATGAAGAAATTTGGTAGTGAAGAGGAACTCAAAAGTGTAAAAGACGAAATTGTTTTAAGACCTTAATTTTCAGGACATAAATGTTTAGAGAGACGTATTATTACATGGACATAAAGATTTTAACAGTTAATTTCTGTAAATTAGTTAACAAACTCAAGCACCAGTAAAACAAGAAAACAATTGAAGGCTTGAAGCAGAGTACCGAGCTGCAGCCGTGGGCCCGTGACAGCTCAAAAAGGTGCCTAGCTTCTTCAACTATTGAAGGGATTTGGGCCAACGTGTGAATTACAAGACCAGTCTCTTCTGTGATAATCGTTCAACGATTCAACTTGTAGAGAACCCTACTCTCCATGAAAGAACTAAACATGTCGAGGTTCATTATCACTTCATTACTGAGAAGGTATGTTTGCCAAGAGTCCAAGAGTTTGCACAACCCAAAGCTACTTCAATTTTGTGACAACTTAAGTATGGGAGAAGTTGGGGTCTAGAGCGAGTTATAGATGCAACACCACAGCAATGAACCCGTCTCCCATCCATGGCTCACGTCCTCCTGTATTTCCAGCCACATCCTCATCTCTAGCTGCGGCTCAAGTCCCCCCAGCTTCGGCTCGTTTTGTTTACTTAGTTTTTTTATTAGATTGTGGGTAGTTTACTTTACATTTATTTCAGCATTAGTAGGTAGTTTTCGTTTATGCTTTCGTGGTAGCTCGTGTCTCATTTATATTGTTTCCATGTAGCATATATAACTTTGATTATTCGTAAAGTACACAACTTTTGGTGCCATCTTGTGTGTGAAACTTCCTTGTGTACTTCTCTCTAATGTTTTTCCTTACCTGCACCATACTCTACAGCAACAAAGGGTTTTCTATGGTAGAGTTTGCCAAAATTAACGGCCTGACGTTGAAGGATAGTTGTACCACTGCGTTTACTTCAGCATCGAGGAAACACCTGAACAATTGAATTTACAATATACAACAGTTCATTAGAAGGGAAGTCGCTACATTGGCATCAGTCTTATATGCATATTCGGAAAGTTAATGCATCAAATTGCCTCGGGAGTGATTATGCCAGATAAAATGCAGCACGATGTGCGAGCACCATACTGGAGGGTTCCATGTGGGCACTCAACACACCTGCACAAACTAGTAACCTAACACAATTTTACTACAAAATTGAAGGAATGCAAATAATCGTTTCCATATGATCAAAATAAATTTGGATTAAAAAGTATGTATTATTGTACGAAACTGTTAATAAATTTTGAAATAATTCTATATTTATATGATTAAATCAAAATTAAAAGTTTTGTTACAAGGTTAAACTTTAAGTTTTATTCCTTTTTATTTGTTAAGGAATAATAAGGGGAAGGACGGGTGGTATGGACTTGTTACTATGGGAGTCTCTAATAGCTCATATGTGATGATACGGACTTGATGATCCATATGTAATGTAATAAATCTGGCATGATAGTCCATATATAAGGGTTACATCTAAAGATTAACCATCGAGGTTCATTGGTGTGGTGATGCAAGAGTATTTGAAAAATGTGTTTATCATTAGGTGGTAATGGTTCAAGTCTCGTACCAGATAAAATGTACTAATTTACAAGCTGGATTAGAGTAACATTAGAATATATGTGAGTAGATTAAAGAAAATTAAAAAGGGTATGTGGTTAACCAAAATGAAATGATTAATCATTAAATATGTAATAAATATTTGTAAATCTGCATAATGTAAGGTGATTAAACGAGAAGACGTGTCTTGATAACAAACATGTATTTACACATTTTGTATTTGACACTTTGGTTTCCTCATGTCTGAAGTTGTGGAGTTACTTAGCCGAGTTCAACGGGTCATGCTTAGTAATGTTATGACCCCAAAATTAGTTAATGTAGTTTTTAAAAATTTAGATTTTGCAATTCAAAAGAGGTAACGACGTAGCTTGTTGCTCGTTTATCTTTTGTTTTAATGTAATGACTATTTATTAAATAGATTGATAATAAAAAAATATCATAAATAAATAAATAAGTGATAAAAATCATAAAATATAAGAAGTTAAGAATATTCTAGTGGAAAGAAAGTCGTTATATACTATATTTGTAAAATTTATTGTCTTTGAAACACGGTGGTGTATTTTCAGGCATGTACTTCATTGGAGGCATATTATACGCCACCTGTCACATTTACTGTGGTGCAAAAGAGGCATCATACTACAAGCTTCTTTTCTAGATAAGCATGTGATAGAAACTCTATTGATAGGAGTGACAATATTCTTTCTGGTTTGTTATTTATATTATTTTAAGGGAAAATTACTAAAATAAACATGTTTGACTAAAAATTTATCAAACTAGAATTGTCTAGTTTGATAAATTTTTAGTCAAACATGTTTATTTTAGTAATTTTCTCTTATTTTAAACATTTTTAAAATTTCTACAATATCTAATTTGTAATTTATTTGAATATTTCTAATACTTTTTATTTGGGTTAAATTTATTAGGAATCGTTGTGGACACAAATATAAGTTACCTGACTGAATTTGACTTTCTATCTGTAATTAATGTAGAGATAATGAAAATGTGGAAAAGAGCACAAAATTTGTTAAATATTTTGTTAAATTGTTAATGGTTGAGTAGCATAAAGGGAACAGGAATCAAGAAGAGACTGATTCTTTTTGGGAGAAGTTTTGAGAAATAATTATGAGAGAAAAAGAGAGGGGGAGAAAGTTGGTGATGTGTTGCAAACAAAAGAAAAATATATACTTTTGGTTGGTTGGTTCAAGAATCTAGCATTAGCCAAATCAATTATTGTGATTGGTGCAAATCCATAAAAAATAGTAAAGTTACATGTTTGTTCTTTCAGCTCTTTATATTAAATATAATAATAATATAATAAGCAGGTAAAGTTAAAATATATATACGAAAAGGAACCTTGTCAAACCAACGTGTGGTACTTTCTCCTTTCTATGAAAACGAACCTTGTAAAGCCAATGTGGGCTTTCTCCTTTTTGCACAGAATATGATAAGCAAAAGCAAGAAAAGTAGTAGATGAAATACTTTATAAGTTTACACCCAATGCAAATATGCCACCTAACTACAAAGATTTTAAATGATGGGGATACCTACCAAGAGAACCCCAAAGTTCCCCTAAACAAATTGGAATTTGAATAAAGCTACTTTAAGTACCGCAAACAGTAGGAGGCGAAACCTTAAACACGATACGACCATGTCCGGGCGTTTACCTTATAACGCTTCTTCCTAGTCTTCCTCAATTTGGTTGTCCGTCATTTGACCTACAAAAATTAATAATCACAAATCTTTCTAATTTTTTTTTTGTTAATATGTATCAAGTAAAATGAATTTATGAAAATGCTATATTATGATAAGTAAAGATTCACAAGTTTCCTCAAAAAAGTAGGCAAACAACCAAACAATATCTTGTTTTATACAAAATTCACAATTTCAGTCTAGTTCATCCAATAACTATGCAACATATTCAATACAACATCATCAAACAAACATAATCATCAAATCAACAATTATCAAACTATTCATCTGTGTATAACGAAAAAAAAGCTAATAGCAAACTTTGAATATAAAAAGGTGTAATAACAAAAACATACATATATGCATCATATCATAATCAAAAGCATCATAATCAATAATTATTCAAACAATATGAAAAAAAGAAAAGAAAATAAAATTCCTAGCGAACGTGCAAAACAGAAACAACGATTTCAGGTTTTAGCTTCCTAATTGTTAATTGAAACGCAAATTTATGAGATTTAGGGTTTAAAAACACAATTGAAGATAAATAACCCTAAATCAATGACTTGTAAAGGACACATATATCAGAAACGACCACCACTTTTAATCTGTGTGCCACTGAACTTTAGTATATGTATTCCTTAAATTATTGCAAAAATAAAAGAAAAAAAAAACTCAAATCAAGCAAACATATTAGTCTATTACACATTAAGTTTGCCATGAACTGAAAAACATTGATTCATAACTTATAATGGTTTGTAATAAGATGTAACAACATTGAACATTAATTATTCAGACCAATAACTTATAATGGTTTGCCATGACAGGACACAAGCCACACCATATCATTTTCTACAGGTATGAGAACTCCTTTTCCTCTTAAAGTTACTCACTAAACAATAATCACTATTATTTCTAAAGCAAATAAGACAGATGGTGTAAGTGAGGGACAATTTAACGAGGTTTTACTGGGTGAAATGGACAACATTTGTAAGGTAGGTTTATTACGTTTTTTTGTGTCTATATTATATTTATAAAATTTATGGTCAATGAAACATGATGGTTGTTTGTTCAGGAATGCATTTCACTGGAGGCGGATTATATGTTACCTGCCATGTTTATTGTGGTGCAAAGAGGCATCACATCTTACCCTCCTCAGACCCTACCATAGCTTTGCTATTGGTGGGATATACTGAGTACGATGATGATGATGATGATGATTAATTTAATTCGATCAAAAGAGGGTTTCCTTGGATCGGTAATAACTCAACTTCTAAAGTGTGTTAGGTAACATGAGAGAAGGTATTGGCTCTAAAGCATCTTGGTATAGTTTTAATTTCAGTTTTTTGATGTTTAGTATTGGCTCCAAAGCATCTTGGTATAGTTTTAATTTCAGTTTTTTGATGTTTATTATTGGCACCACCATCTTGCTAGATAATAAAATATGTCCAAGAGTATTTTAGAATGGTATTACACAATTGAAAAAAAAATGAATAGTAACATTACACAATTGAAGTGTTACAAGTCCGGCCACCACACAACTTTCTAGTGTACAACTCACATTCTTTATAAAAATTCCACCACAGTTGAAGTAAATCTGTACTTTTGTATACATACGTTCGCAACGTACACATATGTTGGTGTTACATGTATAAATCTCAATTCTAGTTAAGCTATTTGGTGTTACCAGAGGTAACAATTACTACAGATAACTATAGCCAAAAAAACACAAAAAAAAAAGTAATAACAGATTCCAAAGTTGGCCCTTATTTATTGTCTTCCTTCCGCAAGAATTAGCAACCACACTAAACGCTGTACCTAACAAAGTGAAAAAAAAAACAGGGTTAACTTTTTAAAGTCAAATAAATTGGTTTGCTTTTACGTATTCACTTCTGCCACCACTTGAAGTGCTTAACTTACAATCGTAATTATGCCAGCCAATCCGTTGACCATCCAGATCATAAACAACAACCTTGTCTTTTAAAACAAGAGCTGCATAGTTCATAATAACAATAAAAGTTTAAAATCTTTTAGGAAAAAAATAGTTAAAAATTGAAATTGTTGGAAAACAAGAGGTGTATGTATACCTCCTAAAATGGTAAGGCCTTGACCTCTCATTTCCTGAAGACCTAAGCACCACTTTGTACTATCATACTACAACAACAGCACAAAAAGTATCAAAACACATAACATATTTTTAACTTTGATTAATACTAATTATATTGAAATTATTACATCTTCTAACTCCGGTATGAGATAATCTTGGGGTGTTAAAACCAGAGAAGCCCCACCACCAAAGGTCAAGTTCACTTGAGGAAATATCGTCATTGTTCTGAAAATCATAATTAAAGATTGATTAATATAAGTTAAACAAACATATATATACTGAGAAAATAGTGAAAACCTGTTGACGGGGACCATATAACAATGTTCCCCATTTGATATAACAGGCTTGGCGTATGGTGAAACAGACCGTGTAATCTGCAGCAACAATTAAAAGCGGTTGGTTTTCCATAATAATTTATTAAGATTCGAAAACTTGGATTTGGAACTTACAAAATCAAGAAGAGGTTCAAAGGCCTCTTCTGTGATGTACGCAAGGGCAGTTCCGGAATCAATTACGGTTCCTCCTCGGCTTCCTGTTTTCGCAAACACGGATGGATCGATGGGTAACCTTTGGCCATTCACGGAAATGCTCAGCAGATTTACGTTGTATTGCGGCCTAGAATATTTATTGTGTAAGCAAGCATGTCTAATTATAAATTATATAAATGCCATTAATGATCATTAATTTTAACACAAAAAGACAACTTACTGTGAAGGGATAAGCGGTGTATAGACCAAATCTGGGTCGTTTAAATGAGCAAGAACCAAAACACCACCACCCGTCCAACTTCCAACAAGACAATGAGAAAATTCATTCAGCACTGCCCCTTGTGAAGCAAGTTGGGAAATGATAGACGAGCCTTGTGGACCGAACCCAAATATCCCGTCAACCGCTCTAGCAGATTTGGTTAAATACCTGGTCTGATTCATGCTACATCTATATTTTTCACAATGAAATCAAAAACTAGTTAGTTAATTACCATTAACAGACAATTATGGCAAAAGTGTAAGTAACTCACCCGAATACAATCGATGCTGAAGCATTTGATGATGTTGAATTTAAAGACACCGCGTCTAGATGCATCTGATCCGACACGTAATACCCTGATGTTGTGCTACCATCAAGATACTCAAACATGTAAGTGCACTGTTTGTTTGAAGCAGCAGAACATGTGGAATTTCCTAACGAACATCTTCTGTCGGAGCACTCGATCAATAAAGACGTTGATGATCTTGAAGGGTCATAAGGCTGTAGTTCTAGATCTATTGGAATCTGTTGATTTAAAAAAACAACAACAATATTACATGTAAATGAACTTTTATTGGATCATATACGTTGGTTAATAACATAACATGAAAACCAGGTGAAGAGGTAGGTCCCAGCAGAGCCCAGTTGGACCCGCAGGACTCACCTTGAAGAGAGACGTCTGCGCAGAAACCAACTGGATCCGCAGGACCCACCATGCTCAGAGACGTGACGTCCTTACGCGCAGTACGCAAGCTGTTCCCGCAGGAAATGCCTCCCAATGGTGAAGTACTCCGCCTGTTCCCGCAGCTGCGGATACAAGCCATCAGGGAAGGCCACCCGCGCAGCAAGGCTACACGCACAAGGCACTTAGCTCTCAATAATTCAGTAGTCACCTGAAGGAATGAGCAAAGCCGGGAACAATCCCGCACAAAGGCGGGAGGGGGAATACTCCCACCCAAATAAGCCAGTCCGTACGATACTGGAGGATCTTTTGTACTGTACCTGATGAGGTATGGGCAAAAGATCTGACCAGAGATACGACAGCTCATTGACAACAGTATGGCGAGCAGCATGCTCTTGTACTGTATGTCACTATTAGCCGCTGCCTACTCACCAACTCCTGTCATACCACGTGCATAGCCGGCAGTTGGTGGAAAAGGAATAGTACACAGCAGGCCTGGTCACTGTCAGCCGCTGCCTACCCACCAACTACCAGCATGACACGTGCGTAGGCCACAGTTTGTAGAACAGGAATACTATTCAGCCGGCTATACCTTCTTGGAAACCTACCTTCGGCTATAAATACCCCAAATGGTATGATCATCTAATCTCATCTTGTATCTTACATCTTATACCTGATATCTGCTCTAGCAATCTCTTAATATACACTTATATTCAAGAGCAATCTAGTCTGATTCTCACGCCGGAGGGTGGTCACAAGGAGGTACCCCCCCTTCTCAGTGACGAGCTCACGGTGTCTGTTTTGCAGGTTATCAGAAGAACCATCTTTGCTGGGTCTAACCCCTCGTGGGAAGCATCTATTTAACCCCCAGATTATCCGTAATCTGCCCGGGGTCCATTAGTGTTTCTTCATTGGCGCCATCCGTGCATAAAAGCTAGAACTTCATTTCTTTTCAGTTTTTTCAAACCTCTGGAAAGATGGTTAAAGAAACTCCGGTAACCACAACCCCAGCTACTGGGGGGAATACCGGCGACTACACAGTTTTTACGAACACTACCCCGGTTACCCAAGCCGGGGCAAGTGCAGTAAATTTTACGAACACTACCCCAGTTACCCAAGCTGGGGCAAGTGCAGTAAATAATCGCTCACTGGGATTCACCGATACCCAGTTAGAGAGACAACGAACGAGGCTCCCCCGCCAAACACTCGATGAAGTTAAAGCGTGGGCGGAAGCACGTCAAAAAGAATTCCAAGCTGAGTTGGATGAACGCTTATGTTTACTCCAACAGGCTGATGAATTCGTAGAGTACTTTGACGATGATTCGGAGGAATCCGATAGTGACGCAAACCCTCGTCATAGGGCGAAAGGGAAGCGTAAGGAAATGGACTCCCAACCGAGAAGGCATTTTGGAGAAACCTTCAAACCAAAAAACGCGGGTGGAAACCCACGTGACTTCTCCAAAACATTTACACCAACTGCTGCAAAGGCGGGAACGTCCAAATTTGCAAGGGACATTGCGGAAGCAATCGTCCCGAAAAGTGCCAAACAGATGTCCAACATCGGCACTTACGATGGTATATCTGATCCAGACGATCATTTGAACAGGTTCATAGCGGGGGCAACCGTCAGTAGTTGGACGGAACCTACGTGGTGTTACATGTTCCAAATGACGCTTGTTGGGCCAGCTAGAGCGTGGTTCGATCGTCTACCGGTCAACCACATCTACGACTGGGCAGACTTCCAACAGAAGTTTAGCCAACACTTCAGCCAACAAAGAAAGTATACCGAAGAGCAATGGACAATCCTCAAATGCATTCGAGAGGAAGATGAATCTTTGCCAGACTTCATCACTCGCTTCAACTCAAAGAAGCTAAGTCTGGGTAATATTAGCGAAGATCATGTTCGCGCTGCTTTTATCCAGGGCGCGAACGACCCAGAGCTCATCCGCACCTTAACGGGTAAAGATGGCATGTCATCCACATGGGATGCCATCATGACAGCAGCTAAACACTTTGCGGAAACGGAGAAGCAACTGGGTAGAGATCTCCCCCAGAGCACAAACCTCTACACCCAGAAAACAACGTCCTTACCGCCCGACTAAACAAAAAGCGGAAGCTAGGCATTTGGCAGTCAAGGGTAAACTTTGACACCTCATCCGGCTTGCAACATCGGTTAGGCGGAAGGGATAACGTATAGTCGAACCAGAACTCCAGTTGGACGCCACTCACCAAAAGCGTCACCGAGATATTCGCCACTGAGGAGCTCCCATGGCCAAAGGCTCCAATAATCCGACATCGTCACAATGCTGATCGGAGCAAATACTGTGACTTTCACAGGACAAAAGGCCACAACACTGAAGAATGCACAGACGTAAAGGACATGGTCGAAGCATTTGTCAGAGATGGGACGCTCGCGCACCTCGTGGCGCAATGAACGCTGAGTAGGCTGATGCGTGTAGAACCCCAGTTGGGGAAAACACGAATAAAATTGCAGCTTCAATGTTGGAGACTACATACTGCGTAAACAACGAGATCCCGAACCAGGTGCATATCGGCTCGATGGCACTCCCATCCCAACAACATGGAAGGGAGCTCAATTACACAGTTTGCATGTAGATCAATTCCAAATTTGTAAAGGAAAGGCCCAGAGCCACTTCTAATGGAAATGATTCTCCTTAGAACATCGACGCTGATGATTTTACATTTATACTTTATGAACTTTCCACACGGATATGCCGGTCTTCACCGCATAATTACGTGGAAAGTCGTTGCGTGGGGAAGGCGGCAAAACCCGCATAAACCCAAAAAACGGCAAACCTTCACGCATGTCAGTTAAAGGTAAAGTTCAGTCATCCCACTAAATGAAAGTGCCGGTCCTAACCGCACGAATCATGATAGAGGAAACTGAACACTAACCTATTAACAACCGCGCGTCGAACGGTTAATTTACTCAACACTAATATGCCGGTTTTCACCGCATAATTACGTGGAAAGTCGTTGCATGGGGAAGGCGGCAAAACCCGCATAAACCCAAAAAACGGCAAACCTTCACGCAGGTCAGTCATAGGTAAACTTTGGTCATCCAACTAAATGGAAGTGCCAGTCCTAACCGCACAAATCATGAGAGGAAACCGAACCTATTGACAACCGCGCGTCGAACGGTTAACTTATTCAAAATACTTTAGAAAATTTCTAACAGAAGGATGAGGAAAACCTCCACGCAGGTTAGATGTAGGTAAAGTTTAGCCATCCTACTAAGTGCAAGTGACGGTCCTACCCGCACAATCACGAAAGAGGAAGCAAAACTTCAACCTATTATCTATCACGTTCAAAGGTTAACTTATTCTAAACACTTAGAAAATTTCTAAAAAGATGAGGAAAACCTACACGCAGGTCAGATATAGGTAAAGTTTAGCCATCCTACTAAGTGCAAGTGACGGTCCTACCCGCACAATCACGAAGGAGGAAGCAAAACTTCAACCTATTATCTACCACGTTCAAAGGTTAACTTATTCTAAACACTTGGAAAATTGCTAATTTAAACTAAAGTATGCATGAGCAAGTCATATAACGTTTATAAAGCAAGTCATCTAGTGAAAGTAGCGGTCCTACCCGCACAAAGATTTATATTTCATAATATTCATTACAAGAATGGCCGGGTAACTACCCGCCTACAAGAATATAAATCTATACAAGCTAAACCTATCCTAACAGTGGGAAGGGATCTTCAGGATCAAGCTTCAGGACCACTTCCACTTGAACCAGCACCATCAGTAGAGCGTGGCGGTTCAAGGAAAGCTTTAAGGATAGCTAGCCCATCATCAGCAGCAGCAACTTCGTTCACCTTCTCCACCACCGGATGCGGGAAGGCGGCATACTGATTCACTGCTTGGTCATAAACAGCTTCAGTATCCACATCATACAAAGGGAAGTTGGAAGGCGGGATGCCTTTCTCAACGAACCCTAGACCAAGCAGGAAGCCGGCCTTTTCCCCATCCTCATGAGAAGCGTTGAGGGCTGCGCTCATGGCATCGTCGTATGATGTGTCCGTGAAGACTCGATGCACAACCTACAAAAAAAATATACAAGTATCAAAACCTTTTCTATTTACAAAGAAAAGCGTGAAGACAGTATGAAGCTAAGCTTACCTGAGACAACGCTTCTCGAAGAAGCCATTCCTTGGCAACCAGAGCCTCCTGGAGGGCAGCTTGAGCTTGGTTACGGGCGCGTTCGGCTTCACTTTTGTTGAGGTTGGCAAGCAACACTTCTTTAGCCGCAGCCTCTTCAACGCCCTTTAGCTTCCGCTCAGTATGATCAAGCACCCCCCTCTGGTCCAAGATCTCTTGGAGCTTCTTGGCGTCTTCCATCGCCAAGGCATCATGAGCCTGTTGGAGCGCCTCTAGTTTGGCTCTAAGTTCCTCATTCTCGAGGCGTAGAGGTTCAGCAACAGCTTCAGCCTTGGTGGTCCTCTCAGTTGCGTTCCGTGCAGTGTCCTTAGCCAGCCGAAGCTGTTCGTTAACAGCTTGGGCAGCCTTGGAACGGGCCTCGAGACGGGCCTGAACTTCAACCTCGAGGGCCTTGAAGGCCTTCTCCTTTTCCGCAGCCACTGCGGTAAGCCTCTTTTTCTCCTCCCGGACAGCCCGCGCCTGAGCTACTTCTTGGATGCGAGCTGCTTTTAACTTGTCGTTTTCACGACAAAGCAGCTCGACGCGCGGCTGCATCCGGGCCAGGAGAATCCGCAGCTCATTGTGTGCCTACCCTCCTGGTAGCTAGCCATTGCTTCCCCTAACGCACCGCTGGGAGCTGCGTGACGAGCCCACTCCACGCACTCCACAGGCGTGCGAAGGGTTGTTCCTCGGTGGATGTTCCATCGTGGAACATACACTTCATTGGAATCCGACACTGCAAAAAACAAAAAGCAGTTAGGAAAAGATGATATAAAAAAAAAAGGCCAAAAGAACCCTACGCATTTGTAGGGTCGACAACAGGCCGATAGCCGCCAAACCCATCACCTGAACCCAAGGGAAATCCATCCAAGAGGTCAGGCAGATGGGAAGGAGGCAGAGGTTGGCGAGAAGCCCCAAGCATACCTGAAGGGTCGGCCGTAGCTGCCGACGTAGGAGGAGGCATGGTGAAGGCCGCCGCGGTAGTAGAAACCAACGGAGGTGAACTCACCGTAGGTGAACTCAGAACCGTGGTCGCCGCTGCGGAGTCCGCAGAAAAAGTAACCGCCGGCTCAGTGAAAGATTCAGTAAATATGGCACTGACAGCCGCGGTGATGTCATCACAGTTGGAACAGTTGGCTCAACTGGCTGAGCAACTGAACCAACTGAAGCAGGCGCAGCCGCCTGGGTCGTCGCCTCAGGTAGGCTGACCAAGCCTACCGTCATGGGTCCGGAGGTACTCCTCCCCGCTCCACCCTGGAATGCGGTAGCATCCACGCCTGCACAAGAAAGATAAGTATTAATGATGGAAAGCTATGAAGTCAAATAAAGGAAGTTTGTACTTACGGGTTTTCTTGAGCCTAAAAGTGCGGACAGGCGGGGACGAACCCGATGGAGCCGGCCTCTTTACGCCGCTCACCGTCGTCATCTTGGGCTCTCCGGAGGTGACAGTCGTCGCAGCCTCCGGAGCAGTGGCCTTATCACCACCAGGGTTCCCCGCGACCTCCTCGCTCTCGGTCTCTGAATCAGACCGAGGCACCGGATCGGCAGTGGAGGCCACCTTCGCCTTCCCCTTCCCGCCGGCAGCCTTCTTCTTCCGCACCACCGGAGGACCATCTGCGGATTCCTCATCAGAACACAAGATTAGAGGAATTCCAGCAGAGGTTTCAGCATTGAGGGGTCGAGGGTTGAATAACGCCTTACCTGGCCGCCTGGCGCTCAGGATCTCGTGGCCTGGCGGGTAGACCTCCACGAACCGATCCGCCGTCTGTTCAAGGATGGGCAACTCGTTCTCATCTAGATCACGAGTACCCATCCGAGCGGGACTATCAGCCTCCCGCGGATGCAGGAGCGACTGCAAGTCGTTCCCCTCTGAAATAAAAGAAAAACAGTTAGAAGACAAACCTATATAAACAAAGAAGACAGAGCATACCGTAAGGGACAGAGTTCAAACCGTATTCAAGGACGATCGGGATCTTTTGCGCCTCCGCATCCTTCCACACCTGGCTCATCCCGAGCATCACCATCCCGGACTCCGCAAAGCGGTAAACCGGAGATTGGACTCGGGAAATCTTTGAGAACCATTCCGCCTCCTGGTAGTTGGAGGCGTGAAGGCTGGGGAGTGCTTGCCCATTCTTAATCTTCATGGCAAGGGGGATGGCGCGAGCGGAGATATAAAAGAACTCCCGCTTCCATGAACGAAGACTGCGCTCGGTTGCGCAAATCTTCAAACCCTTGATCCGGGTTATCAGAGTATACCACCCCTGGATGCACCTCCAAGAGTAGAAGGTCATCAGGCGGTCGACGAAGGGCTCAACGCCCAGAATCCGGCACACCCACTCGAAGTGGCGAATCTTTGCGATCGCCATCGGGTGTACCTCGGTCAGGTGTACACCGTGCCTCTCCAGAACACGGTACACAAACTTCGTCAAGGGGAACCTAAGATTCCCATAGACAAAGAATGCGGCATATACCCCGATCTTGCCTCTGGGGCATCATACACCGTCTGATGAGGTTCAGGAAACTCAGGCTCGAAAGACTCGAGCATGAACTTCCTGACGATGTACTGATATAGATCGACAGGCAGAGCACACTGGCACTCGCCAGCAGTACTCTTGTCATCCTTGTCGGACGTGGATGACGGGTTCTGTGACATCTGCCCTGATCCGACCCGACCCAGGTACCCGTTTCTCTGACCCGATCTCTTTTTTTTATGATTTAATATTTATTTATACTTATATTTTACTTTTAAATAATATATATATATTTTCCTTCCCGCCTCTCTCTCTCTTTCTTTCCGCCGTCCCATCCCTCTTCTCTCTTTCCGCCTTCTGTTCCCTCTTGTCGCCGTCCCGCCCTTGAGCCTTGTTTCCCTCAACTCTTTGCTTGTCCTTTGGTTCTTCCCGCCTAAGGATGTCTGCAGCTCCACGCGCCAGACTCCTTACATAGGAAGCCTGCGTGAAGACATCTTGTTCCTGCGATGGGTGAAGAGAACTCTTCTCGCAGCGCGCTAAGAATGCATGTTCTTCCGCAATGCGCTAAGAATGTATGTTCTTCCCGCGATGCGCTTAGAATTCTTGTTCTTCACGCAGCACGCGAAGGATTTGTGATTCTTCCCGCAGTGTGCTAAGGATTGTTGTGCCAGCCTTCGCGCTCGCGCACTCAGCCTTCCCGCGCTTAACCCTTTTGAGTTTTCTTCTGTTTAATCTAGCCGTTTGCTTTTGTGTTGTCTTATCTTTTGTGTTGTTGACCTAATCTGCTTTATGTCTGAATAGTTACTTTCGGCGCAGCATGCGTACCAACCCCATTGGTTGACAGATAAAGTGACTGACATTATCTTTTGAGATCTGCTTTTGCCATGCTTGACCAGTACCTTTATCTGACCTGCCCATGCCTTTTTACTGTTCGCTGTCAGCTTTATCTTGCCCCCTGCAGCTGCCATATCTTTTGATATCTTTTGTTATCTTTTGTTTTGTCTTGTTCTGTTTGTCTTGGAATCTTTTCCCTTTTTTTCTGGATTTATGTCTCCTAGGGTTTCTCTATAAATAATAATATTATTTTTCCTAACACTACACACACAAAACACTTACTCTCTCCTGACCTCCTCCTTGCTCTCTCTGCCGCCTCCCTCTCTGCCTCCGTTTTCTCCTCTCCTCTGCCCTGATTTCCGGTAATATATATAATAACTTATTAATTACGCTAACTTGTAATCAAGACTTAAAACCGATCGTTAAAACAATAATCTTATTTATAGGTTAACTTGTGCTTGTTTAAAGTTGGTTCTTGCTTTATCTTACACCGCATCGTTTATCAAGTGAGTTATCTCGTATCTAATCCCTTTTTATTTTAAATGCTTTGGGATGTTCATGTGTTCATACAAAACTTGAGTCGTAAACTGTTTATGAACTTTAGTCGCGCAGTATCCCATGTGTTGAGGACGTAAACTTGGCTGTTTATTTGTATGTGTGGATCATTAACCGTATGGACGGTCTATTCCGCAGTTTTCATGGTACCATTAGATGAACACGGGAGAACTATCGTTTATGATTTTCTCTTTTGTTACACTTGCACAGTTAGTCTTGTTTGTGAGCTCAATTGTGAGCACTGGCAGTCTTGTCTCTTAGAGTTGGTCCCGATCAGATTACACCCTTGTTGAAAACCAGACATACACATGTTGCGCGCAGATTTATTGTTATCTATGTATTGTATTAAACTTGATTTCTCACCAACACGCAAGTGTTTGACGTTTATTTTAACACATGTTCAGGTTTGCAGTAGCTGTTTTGGAGCTTGTGGACACGTAGGACGTTTTTACTTTTGGACCTAGAATTAAAATGTATCAAGACAAGTTAATGTTGTTTGAATGTTATAATTTATAATATATTGATTTATGTTTGATTTATGTTCTTTATTTTCCCCGCTGCGCGTGCGCGATAAAATGTGTATTAATAAATATTGACACCAATAGTGTCACGAGTAATGAAACAATATGTGGCGCCCCGATGTATAATCCGCCTTTGGTCGGGGTGTTACAGATTGGTATCAGAGCTCGTTGACTTTAGGATAGGTGGTTAGACGTAACGGCCTAGAATACCTAAGAGTCCCTTCTCGCGCATGAGAGAAATCTCATGTTTGCGCGCTTATTGTTAATTACTCGTTATTTATGAATATGCTCGCACTTGCGCAGTATATGATTTTATGTTTTATTCCGCGATATTTCGATTTTTGTGAATTTCGATTTTTATTGATTTTACTTACATATTCGTTTGTTGGGATTGAAAATCCGAAAAGTCATGGTGATACATGAATAGTTGATTTTCAATTTCCATTTACGATTATGTTCTGAGGTTGGAGACTTGAAAAGTCATGGTGATACATGAATTGTCAACCTCCAATACTCATTTTCTTGTATATTTTATATTGAAGATTGGAAAGTCATGGTGATACATGAATCGTCAATCTCCAATACTCGTTTACTCGTATATTTTAAATTGGGAATTCGGAAAGTCATGGTGATACATGAATTGTCGATTTCTGATTCGAATTTGTTACCTTTATTAAGTCTGCATTTTGGGTCATTTATTTTACTTTAACTTTTGATAGCATCTAACTCCGTGAAACCAAGCTTTATAAAGTTATACTTTGCGATAAAACCAAGATATTAACTAAAATTAAAACTTTTATAGAATGCCTCCGCTATCTCGCCGATTTCAGAGAAGAGAAGCCTCGCGCATGCGTAGACAGCAACGTTCCCAGGAAATGGCCGCCGCAATAGCCCAAGCTTTGAGCCAAAACAATACCAATACCTCGAGTTATAACATTAAGTCCTTTAACGCGGGTAACCCTCCAAAGTTCACAGGTCTTGAAGGAGCCACCGTGATGCTCCAGTGGCTCGAGAAGATAGAAAACACTTTCCTTCACACCCAATGCCCCTCAGACAGACGAACCCTATATGCTTCCAGCGTCCTGGAATCCAGAGCGCTTACATGGTGGAATGGAGTAGCTCATGCGCGTGGCGCAGAGGCTGCTTCTAGCATGACATGGGAGGAATTTAAGGAAGTTCTTACGCGAGAATTCTGCCCTCCCAACGAAGTTAAGCGCCTGGAGGAAGAATTCTGGAACTTGAAGCAATACAGTGGCGAAGCGCGCGAGTACGCGACGCGCTTCCACGAGCTAAGCTTACTGGTCCCTCACCTTGTTACCCCTTCACGCCGAGCAATCGAGAAATTCCTTGGGGGTCTCCCCATGGAAATTCAAGATTCTGTATGGGCCAGAAACCCAGTTACCCTCTCTGACGCCATTGAGTTGGCCGCTGTGCTCAGCGACAACCATGTCAGAGCAGGAACCCTGTTCCTGCGGGGATCTGAGAAGACCAAAGCCACCAAAACTGTCCCTGAACCAACAGAAACCAAACCAGAACCCTCAAACCATAACAACCTCAAGCGCAGGCGCAAGGCCTATGCGCTTACCAACCCGCCCATTGTCCAGCAACCCGTTTACCAACCCCCAGTTTACGCGCCTAACCCTCTGTCAGCTTACCCAACTCCCCCTGTAGTTCACAACTATGCCCTAACCAATCCAGCACTCCCTGCCCCGCCTCCTAAGAAACCTTACACAGGAAACCATCCCTTTTGCCCAACCTGTAGATTTCACCACCCAACCCAAACCCCGTGTCGACTTTGTAACCGATGTGGCCGTACTGGTCACACTGCTGAGAACTGTAGAGTCCTTCTCACCAATCCGATTGCGCCAACACCACCAGTCTACCCGCAGAATCCACAACCAACCTACCAAAACCCACGACCCAGATCGTGCTTTAACTGCGGTGATCCCAGTCATTTCCGGAACGCGTGCCCGAGACTGCAAGTGCAAATCACACAAGCGAATCCGGTGAACCAGATTTCAAACCAAGTAACGCGTGGACGAGCTTTTAACATAACCGCGCACCAAGCGCAAGCGAATAATGACGTAGTTAATGGTACATTTTTACTTAACGGATTTTATGCTTCTGTACTTTTTGATACTGGCGCCGATCGAAGCTTTATCTCTCGCGCCTTCGAGCAGAAGCTTGCGCGACCGCGCAACGATTTAAAAGAAGATTTTTCAGTTGAATTGGCTAATGGTGAAATTATTTTAATTAACTCAGTGATTAAGGATTGTACGCTTAACCTTAACGAAAACGATTTTCTGATCGACCTCATCCCTATGCCTCTTGGAAGCTTTGATGTTATTATTGGTATGGACTGGCTCTCGCATAATCGCGCCGAAGTTATTTGCGCCAAGAAATTGATTCGCATACCTCGAGAAAATGGTGATCTTTACATCTACGGCGAAAAACCCTCCAGTGGTCTTAAACTTATGTCTTGCGCCGAAGCCCAAAGACTCATGCGGAAGAAGTGTATTGCATTTCTAGCCCATGTGGTCAAACCTGCTGAAGAGAAGAAGCTTCGCGATATCCCTGTTGTGCGTGATTTTCCTGAAGTTTTTCCTGATGATCTTCCTGGTATCCCTCCCGCTCGTGAAGTCGAGTTCCGTATTGATCTTGTCCCTGGTGCTTCCCCCGTAGCTAAATCTCCTTATCGTCTTGCACCCGCTGAGATGCAAGAATTGGCAAGCCAACTTCAAGAGTTGACTGCTAAAGGATTCATTCGCCCTAGCTCTTCGCCCTGGGGTGCTCCGGTGTTGTTCGTTAAAAAGAAAGATGGATCGTTTCGCATGTGTATTGATTACCGCGAGTTGAACAAACTCACCATTAAAAACCGGTATCCCTTACCGCGTATTGACGACCTCTTTGATCAACTCCAAGGTGCCTCTTGTTTCTCGAAGATTGATCTCCGCTCTGGCTATCACCAGTTGCGCATCCGCGATGAAGATGTTCCGAAGACTGCTTTTCGAACTCGTTATGGCCATTTTGAATTCTTGGTCATGTCCTTCGGTCTAACCAACGCACCCGCCGTTTTCATGGATCTTATGAATCGGGTGTGTAGGCCTTTCTTGGATAAATTCGTGATCGTGTTTATCGATGATGTTCTGGTGTATTCTAAGACCAAGGCCGAGCATGAGCAACATCTTCGGTTAGTGTTGCAGAAGCTTCGAACCGAGCAGCTCTATGCTAAGCTTTCCAAGTGTGAATTCTGGTCTGATGAAGTACAGTTTCTTGGTCATGTTGTAAACAAGATGGGTATTCATGTCGACCCATCCAAGATTGAAGCAATCAAGAACTGGATTACGCCATCCTCTCCTTCTGAGATCCGTTCCTTTCTAGGCTTAGCTGGTTATTACCGGCGCTTTATTTCGAACTTTTCAAAGATCGCTTTGCCTTTAACAGCTCTTACGCACAAAGGTAAACCGTATATTTGGGGCTCGAAGCAAGAAGAAGCCTTTCTGACGCTCAAGCGTTTGTTGTGTGAAGCTCCTGTTCTTGCACTACCTGAGGGTAATGATGATTTTGTCGTGTACTGCGATGCCTCCAACCAAGGTCTCGGTTGTGTTCTTATGCAACGAGGCAAGGTTATCGCTTACGCATCGAGGCAACTCAGGGTTCACGAGAAGAATTATACAACTCACGACCTCGAACTTGGTGCAGTTGTTTTTGCCTTGAAGATCTGGAGACACTACCTTTATGGTACTAAGTGTATCCTCTACACTGACCATAAAAGCCTTCAGCATATCTTTGATCAAAAGGAACTTAACATGAGGCAACGCCGATGGAACGAACTCATCAGCGATTACGATTGTGAGATCCGGTATCATCCTGGTAAGGCTAATGTGGTAGCCGATGCGCTCAGCCGAAAACCCTGCCAACTTAACTGTATCTTGCCGCGCACCCAGCTTCACTTCGCGCCGATTCAAAGCAACCTTGAATCGCGTATTCGTGACGCGCAGCGCGCATCCATCAGTAATGGTAACCTTCGCGCCGAGTTAGCGTGTGGCGCGGAAGCACTCTTTGTCCCTAATCTGAGTGGAATTCTCTGCTATCTTAATCGCATCTGGATTCCCTTTGATGAGAATCTTTGCGCTGATATCCTTTGTGAAGCACACAAATCTCGGTATTCTATTCATCCCGGCGCTGATAAGATGTACAAGGATTTGCGCATAACTTATTGGTGGCCCGGTATGAAAAAGGATATTGCTGTGTTCGTAGCTAAGTGCCTGACTTGTTCTAAAGTTAAAGCTGAACACCAACGCCCATCTGGTTTGCTCGAACAACCAGAAATTCCTACGTGGAAATGGGAATGTGTAGCGATGGACTTTATTACCAAGTTACCTTTGACAGCAAGCAAACATGATAGCATTTGGGTAATAGTGGATCGATTGACTAAATCTGCTCACTTTCTGCCCATTCGTGAAAACTACCGTGTTGAGCATCTCGCACAGCTTTATGTCAAGGAAATTGTCTGCCGCCATGGTACTCCTTTGAGCATCATATCCGATCGCGATGGCCGTTTTATATCTCGCTTTTGGAAATCTCTCCAATCTGCGCTAGGAACTCGCTTGGACATGAGTACGGCATATCATCCTCAGACTGACGGTCAGTCTGAGCGAACTATTCAAACCCTTGAGGATATGCTCCGATCTTGTGTTCTTGATTTTGGAGGTAATTGGGATTCGCACCTGCCTTTGATCGAGTTCTCTTATAATAACAGCTATCATTCCAGTATTGGTATGGCCCCATTTGAAGCACTTTACAGTCGTAAGTGCCGCTCCCCGATCTGTTGGAGCGAAGTGGGTGAAACTCAAATCACAGGACCCGAACTTGTTCAAGAGACAACCGATAAAATCGCCAAGATCCGTGATCATCTGCTGACTGCCAGAAGCCGACAGAAGAGTTACACAGATCGTAGGCGAAAGCCTCTCGAATTTCAAGTTGGTGATCTTGTTCTCCTCAAAGTGTCGCCTTGGAAAGGTGTTGTCCGCTTTGGGAAGAAAGGTAAGCTTGCTCCTCGATATGTTGGACCATTCAAGATTCTCGCGCGTGTGGGAAAAGTTGCCTACAGACTTGACCTGCCGCCCGCGCTCAGTAATGTGCATCCAACGTTCCATGTATCCAATCTCAAGAAGTGTTTAGCTGACGAGAACCTTCACCTTCCACTTGATGAAGTCCAAGTTGATGAATCTATGCATTTCGTTGAGAAGCCTGTTGAGATTATGGATCGCGAGGTTAAGCAAACCAAGCGCAGTCGTATCCCTATCGTGAAAGTTCGTTGGGAGTCCAAGCGCGGAGCCGAGTTTACATGGGAAAGGGAAGATCAAATGAAGATCAAGTACCCGCACCTGTTCTCTGCGCAACCTACTTCGAGATAAATTTCGGGACGAAATTTCTTAAAGTAGGGGAGACTGTGACATCTGCCCTGATCCGACCCGACCCAGGTACCCGTTTCTCTGACCCGATCTCTTTTTTTTATGATTTAATATTTATTTATACTTATATTTTACTTTTAAATAATATATATATATTTTCCTTCCCGCCTCTCTCTCTCTTTCTTTCCGCCGTCCCATCCCTCTTCTCTCTTTCCGCCTTCTGTTCCCTCTTGTCGCCGTCCCGCCCTTGAGCCTTGTTTCCCTCAACTCTTTGCTTGTCCTTTGGTTCTTCCCGCCTAAGGATGTCTGCAGCTCCACGCGCCAGACTCCTTACATAGGAAGCCTGCGTGAAGACATCTTGTTCCTGCGATGGGTGAAGAGAACTCTTCTCGCAGCGCGCTAAGAATGCATGTTCTTCCGCAATGCGCTAAGAATGTATGTTCTTCCCGCGATGCGCTTAGAATTCTTGTTCTTCACGCAGCACGCGAAGGATTTGTGATTCTTCCCGCAGTGTGCTAAGGATTGTTGTGCCAGCCTTCGCGCTCGCGCACTCAGCCTTCCCGCGCTTAACCCTTTTGAGTTTTCTTCTGTTTAATCTAGCCGTTTGCTTTTGTGTTGTCTTATCTTTTGTGTTGTTGACCTAATCTGCTTTATGTCTGAATAGTTACTTTCGGCGCAGCATGCGTACCAACCCCATTGGTTGACAGATAAAGTGACTGACATTATCTTTTGAGATCTGCTTTTGCCATGCTTGACCAGTACCTTTATCTGACCTGCCCATGCCTTTTTACTGTTCGCTGTCAGCTTTATCTTGCCCCCTGCAGCTGCCATATCTTTTGATATCTTTTGTTATCTTTTGTTTTGTCTTGTTCTGTTTGTCTTGGAATCTTTTCCCTTTTTTTCTGGATTTATGTCTCCTAGGGTTTCTCTATAAATAATAATATTATTTTTCCTAACACTACACACACAAAACACTTACTCTCTCCTGACCTCCTCCTTGCTCTCTCTGCCGCCTCCCTCTCTGCCTCCGTTTTCTCCTCTCCTCTGCCCTGATTTCCGGTAATATATATAATAACTTATTAATTACGCTAACTTGTAATCAAGACTTAAAACCGATCGTTAAAACAATAATCTTATTTATAGGTTAACTTGTGCTTGTTTAAAGTTGGTTCTTGCTTTATCTTACACCGCATCGTTTATCAAGTGAGTTATCTCGTATCTAATCCCTTTTTATTTTAAATGCTTTGGGATGTTCATGTGTTCATACAAAACTTGAGTCGTAAACTGTTTATGAACTTTAGTCGCGCAGTATCCCATGTGTTGAGGACGTAAACTTGGCTGTTTATTTGTATGTGTGGATCATTAACCGTATGGACGGTCTATTCCGCAGTTTTCATGGTACCATTAGATGAACACGGGAGAACTATCGTTTATGATTTTCTCTTTTGTTACACTTGCACAGTTAGTCTTGTTTGTGAGCTCAATTGTGAGCACTGGCAGTCTTGTCTCTTAGAGTTGGTCCCGATCAGATTACACCCTTGTTGAAAACCAGACATACACATGTTGCGCGCAGATTTATTGTTATCTATGTATTGTATTAAACTTGATTTCTCACCAACACGCAAGTGTTTGACGTTTATTTTAACACATGTTCAGGTTTGCAGTAGCTGTTTTGGAGCTTGTGGACACGTAGGACGTTTTTACTTTTGGACCTAGAATTAAAATGTATCAAGACAAGTTAATGTTGTTTGAATGTTATAATTTATAATATATTGATTTATGTTTGATTTATGTTCTTTATTTTCCCCGCTGCGCGTGCGCGATAAAATGTGTATTAATAAATATTGACACCAATAGTGTCACGAGTAATGAAACAATATGTGGCGCCCCGATGTATAATCCGCCTTTGGTCGGGGTGTTACAGGTTCTCGGCGTACACCCCAACCTCCTGGGCTGTAGCCTCAAGATCGTGAGCAGAAAACATCTTGCAGGTATGAAAGAAGAGAACGATTTCAAGAGAATGCTCGACTGAAAATGTGAGTATTCGCCGGAAATCGTTTTGAAGATGAAGAGAAAAGTGAAAGTGTGGATTATAAAGGACCATCTCCCCCTTTATATACTAATCGCAATCAATGCGATGAATTTAATGCGGAAGAGAGAGAAATCGCAGGTGCAATGAAACTATGACACGTGGCAAAAAGCAAGCTGGCAACAGCTGTTGAAAGGACGCGTGCCATTAATTTCGCGGCCACGCGCCCGAAAAATCGCGCCCACGCGCCTGAAAAAGCGTCTGGAATGACCATGTACTGTCACGTCACCATAACTTCCTGCACGTCCTGACACAGTCAGAAGAAACCGTCGGACGACGTTTCAACAGTTTGGACTGTTCTTATCCTTTCACCAACTCTTCGAATTTCAAAAATTCAAAAAGATTCAAAAGTAAGCGGGAAAATACCCCTTACCTTGGCAACCAAGTAACTGTAAGACAGGTGCGAGTACAGTGTCAAGGCTAAACCCTTCACATACTTAGCACCTGCAGGGAATTGACGCCAGGAATACCTCGGCGACCAAGTAGCTATAAGACGGGTGCGGGTACAGTGTTAAGGCAAAACCCTTCACATACTTAGCACCCGCAGGGAATTGACGCCAGGAATACCTTGGAAGTAAAGTAACCGTAAGACGAGTGCGGGTACAGTGTCAAGGCAAAACCCTTCACATACCTAGCGCTCCGCAGGGAATTGAAACTAAGAAGGATCTTCTGGGCAATGCTTGCGGAAACGGGAATAACATCACCGCATAGCGGGAACGTCAAGAACTACATTGTTTGAAGCTCCAAGATGGAATTGGTGGTTTTAACATAATTGATCACTATGTTCAAAACTACCAAAACCTCATGGAGAATCCACACAAGTGGGACTCAACGCTCCTGACTTGCGAGGAGGTTACAGACCTACCCGCATCATACCCAAAGATCAAGCAGGAAAGTCGGGAATTTCTGCAAGTGACATAAGGACTTCCGCGGGAAGAATCCCCATGGAAAACCTTAAAAATAAACCCCTTTTCAAAACCCTTTGCTTAAGTCCAAAAGTTCACCTCACTTTATTAAACATTCATGAGAAGAACATTGGACTGGGGGGACTTGAAGAGGTAGGTCCCAGCAGAGCCCAGTTGGACCCTCAGGACTCACCTTGAAGAGAGACGTCTGCGCAGAAACCAACTAGATCCGCAGGACCCACCATGCTCAGAGACGTGACGTCCTTACGCGCAGTACGCAAGCTGTTCCCGCAGGAAATGCCTCCCAATGGTGAAGTACTCCGCCTGTTCCCGCAGCTGCGGATACAAGCCATCAGGGAAGGCCACCCGCGCAGCAAGGCTACACGCACAAGGCACTTAGCTCTCAATAATTCAATAGTCACCTGAAGGAATAAGCAAAGCCGGGAACAATCCCGCACAAAGGCGGGAGGGGGAATACTCCCGCCCAAATAAGCCAGTCCGTACGATACTGGAGGATCTTTTGTACTGTACCTGACGAGGTATGGGCAAAAGATCTGACCAGAGATACGACAGCTTATTGACAACGGTATGGCGAGCAGCATGCTCTTGTACTGTATGTCACTATTAGCCGCTGCCTACTCACCAACTCCTGTCATACCACGTGCATAGCCGGCAGTTGGTGGAAAAGGAATAGTACACAGCAGGCCTGGTCACTGTCAGCCGCTGCCTACCCACCAACTACCAGCATGGCACGTGCGTAGGCCACAGTTGGTAGAACAGGAATACTATTCAGCCGGCTATACCTTCTTGGAAACCTACCTTCGGCTATAAATACCCCAAATGGTATGATCATCTAATCTCATCTTGTATCTTACATCTTATACCTGATATCTGCTCTAGCAATCTCTTAATATACACTTATATTCAAGAGCAATCTAGTCTGATTCTCACGCCGGAGGGTGGTCACAAGGAGGTACCCCCCCCCCCTTCTCAGTGACGAGCTCACGGTGTCTGTTTTGCAGGTTATCAGAAGAACCATCTTTGCTGGGTCTAACCCCTCGTGGGAAGCATCTATTTAACCCCCAGATTATCCGTAATCTGCCCGGGGTCCATTAGTGTTTCTTCACCAGGCAACATATATATATATATATATATATATATATATATATATATATATATATATATATAAAAGTAGTACCACAAGTGCACTGGTATTCGGGCAACCGTGACACGAATGGCAACCCACCCAAACCCCGTTGCTTCCGGTATCAATTTGGACATGATATTCCTTCGGAGGTGAACCCAGCCGAACTTTTGTAAAATAAAGCCTACAAATTAAGACAAACAATTTAATTTTCAATACAAATAATAATAATATATTATAAGAAAGAAAGAAAGAAAGAAATTACGTACCCAACATGGTCGGGATTATTATTTCCTTGAGCACTGAAACCAGGAACCGGTACGGTGCTCGGGTGTCTCAACCCGTCTAGAGCTTTCATTTCAGTTAACTTCACAGCATGGTTAGCTCTTTCCAACGTGAAAGTGTTGGTCGGAAACCCACAACAAGCAGTTTGCAAGAACACTGCGACTGCCAAGATCATCGTCATCATCATCGCAGCAGCAGAAGACATTCTTTGATTGTTTGTTTGTTTGTTTGTTTCTCAGAGGAAGAGGATAGGATGAATTGTATAATTGTGAAAGAAACGTAAGAGGTGAAGGTTTATTTATAATGATACCGGAGCATAAAGTGGCAGGAATCAAACAATGCCGGCATTGATTCTTGGCTAGGTTAGCTCTCTGGTAGTATGCTTAAAGAAAGAACAAATGAAAAAAAAAGAAGAAGAAACAGTGTTTAAAAGTTTAAACCTAACCTCAATTCTCAATTCTTGATAAAGAAAAGTCAAATACATACACAAAACAAAACTCTACTAATATTATCAAATTAATTAGTGACATCTCAAATAAAGTTGTTGTCAGGTACACCAAACTACCAAAGTAGGCTACAACCATTGTGTAATTCACTTAGAGATAAAGAAGAAGTAGACGTTTAATCAATTTGTTTATTCCTCTGAGATAAGTTTATATTTCATTATTAAGTTTACTGTATTACTTTATTTTACTTATTTGATTGACCATGCATATAATTGTTAACAACAAGTGATATTGGATTTTAATAATTTTGTTAGCCCGGTGTTAAGCAGAACTTTAAAAATATACCAAAACAATCCCAACTTTGAAACTATTGGCCGACAATGAGCTTTTCACTAACGAGGTTAGATTCTGTTAGTTTTTGCTGAGTTGGACCGTTTATGTGCAAAAAACGTTGACACGGATGATGACATGGACGCTGACATGTTAATAATATTAACATTTGGCATTTATATTATTATTATTATTATTAACATGTCAGCGTCCATGTCATCATCCGTGTCAACGTTTTTGCCATATAAACGGTCCAACTCAGCAAAAACTAACGGAATCTAACCTCGTTAATATAAAGCTCATTACCGGCCAATAGTTTCAACGTTGGGATTGCTGTGGTTAATTTTAAAGATCGGCTTAACGCCGACCAACATAACAAAGTTTGGATTATTAAAATCCAACATCCCTAGTATTTATAACACTTGACATCACATATTAACCAGTATTATTGTTAATTTTTTTTTGCTTATTAGGAGCTAACAAATTGTTTTCATTTCTCATGGTGGAAACTTACTATGAAGTCACCAATCATAGTACTATTTTCATCTAAGCATATTTAACTATGGATTTCTTTATTCATCCATATCCATTGTGTCCAAAACGTTTGGTTGATATTTGAGGCGCAAACTTTCTTTTGGCCAAATACCCCTCGTGTTTGGACTGAACATAATTATATGGGAGTTGCCACATCGATTTGTTCTGTTTACATGAGAGATCCTTGGTCATAAAGAATGCCATGCTTAAAATGCACTAACACATTTTGGACAAAGCAGTTGTTGAATTAGAGAAGAACTTTGCTTAACACATTTTGGACTAAGATCTATGAGTATGATTTCACAGGAAGCCTCCACCCATGTAACAAGAACACAAGGTCATGAATTCCTTGTAGACAAGACAAAAGATATCGGTCGGTATGAAACAAGGTATCGTCTATTGTTTTTTAACAACTTTTTTTTTAGCGGCAAGGCTTTCATAAAACTTAACAAAAAAAACTCACTGTCCTGGCAAGAAGATGAGAACAAAACGAGCAAAAGTCCAAACAGAAATATGGAAGGCTACAAACAATTAAGAAATGGCTAGGTTACATCCAAGCCACATTCTCTACTCTCCTATAGAAACTTTAGAAGAGTTTTAGAGAAGATATATAGTTCATTCATTAGTTGAGTAGTACATCTAGTTGTTCCATTCATTACTAGATCTTACAGGATACTACTTGTAACTATTTTATCATGTGGAGTAGTACATAGTTGTTCCATTCATTAGTATATCTTATATGATACTAGTTGTAACTATATTCTTTTACCATTACTAAAAGTGATTCTTATGAACAGTGAGAGATCTAGCTTTTAAAGAGGGGAAAGGCCCCCGTATGGTGGTGAGAAAAAGAACAAGAAGACTAAAATTCTCATTTTTTTTTGAAGCTTTAGCGTGTCACATGGGAATTGGAAAAGAACCACTGTATCTCAGAGGGGCACACCGAAAGAAATTAGACAACATAAAAGGAACTTTACAATTTTTTGCTTTTAGCTTTAAAGTTTTAGTAATCTTGCATTAACATTAATCTTATATTATGTATTTTTAAATTTTTTTTAACAACGATTTTCTATTATCTGAGAGACTTGAACACAAGATCTCTCAACCGCTTGGTGTTTTAAAGGTTTTGTCTTTGTCAATGGCCGCACACAAGCCCTTGGTTCTATTATGCTTGTATTAGCTTGGAAAATCAAAATTTTGCCCGACATTGCTGTGTCAATCAATTTTTCTTTAAATGTGTTTCATGTTTGGGACATTCATTGTTGATAACTAAAAGTAGAAAATGATATATTTCATATTTCGGTCATTTTCTACTTTTAAATGTAACAACTAGGAAACTAGGAAACTAAATCAACTTTTAATTAAATGTGTTTTAAATGTTACAACTAGGAAACTAAATCAACTTCACAACTTAGATCATTTCATATTCTCTGACTTGTAATTACGGTCCAATATTACCAATAATCATCCTCGTAATTTCAGAATCGTAAATGTAACTTGATTTTTCTTGTTCATCAACCATTGAGCGTCAGTCATTCGGATCACGAGTCATAATTGATTTCAACTTGAAATAGAAATATGAATCATTTAACCGATAAAATCGAACATTAGTCTTTTGGTTGCTAACTTAGACAACAAGTTTGATTTGACTTTGGTTCCCCAGTTCCTAGAACTAATAAACAAGATCGGATGTGGCTTCTTGAAGCAATTGGTTGGCAATATCTAGATCTTACGTGGCATCATGGATTGGTTGGCTCTACATCTCTTCATTATGGTGAGTTGGTGACATGCTTCCATGCGTCGGCTAGATATTGGTTTAAATCCTGGGTACGTCGAGCGTGGTTTGCGATGGCACCAAGCTCTAATACTACATCAAGGCACATGATTGATAAATAGTGTGTTATTGCAAAGAGAAATCTCACTTAAAAACTCATTAAAATAGTTATCTATATATTACATACAAACCTATATTCATTGATCTAACCTAACTTGGTGAAACAAGACATTAACATATAAATGCTATTACAATTAAGAAATTGAACCAACTTGTCAACTTAGGCTATTTAATATTCACTGACTTGTGAATACGGTCCGAAATTTCCAATATTCTCATTGTTATGAATATATATATATATATATATATATATATATATATATATATATATATAACCCGTATGCATTACGTACACACGAATTTATCCTTGCAGAATAATAAAACCAGAGATTATATATTCCTTGGCTATAACCGTTCAAAAGAGTGTTGAAATAGAATAGAAGCAAAATTATATGTTGCTTTTCATGTGCCAAATTCTTGAATTTATAGAACTAAAATAAAGAAAAGGAGAATTTGTTCTCTCTGTCCTATATTCCGTGCACTTTTTTTCCTTTATAAGAGAAGGTTTCATCAAGCCTTTAGTCCATCATCCTTCAAATTCTGTAGCATACTAGAACAAATAATCAGGGCCGTCTTCGAGAATTTTAATACATAGGCTGAGCAAAAATAAAAAGGTCCGTAGGCCTTAACGAATATTTTTTATTCGCTAATGTACATGGATAAAACTTTTATAGACCAATTTATTATAAGCAGAAATCATTGTAACCATGTAATTATCTCATAAACCATTACAAATAACCTTATTTTTAACAACAAAAAACATACATATGTAATATGTATAAAAAAGTTTGTGCCCCCAAAACTTATGTGTCCCGGCCGATGGTGCGGCTTACACACCCTCCGAGCCTCAGGGGTGGCTCGTGGAACAACGAAAACAAGTTAGGGCTTTAGGCCTATACTTAATTAAGGCCTCCAAATAAAAATATATATATTATATATAGATATATTATAATGTGTAAAGTAAACTCGGAGTAATGTATTGGTGCAGTGGCAGACTTGGTTGTTACTAAAGTATAAATTATGAGTTCAAACCTTGAAATAAATAAAAAAAAATGTTAACAATTGTCATGAAAAGACCCCAAAATCTTGTTTCGATTTAGGCCTCCACATTTGTTGAGCCGACCCTGCCGAGCCTCCCTGCAAACAACCTTTCTTAATCCTTTCCAATTCCTTTCGACTAGAGTCGGATTTGCAACGACCATAAAGACTTTACTCCTTAGGTCGGGCTCAATCTCAATCTTTCTAATTTCTTTGGTTTTCAGTCGTTGTTTATCAAGTGCCACGTGTGATCGATCATGTTGCATTTTCAGTTTAAGATATTTATGACCCTTTTTATTATATATATTTATTAAAATTTGTTGGTTTATTTAAGTTTTATTTTGATTGTGTCACATGCAGGAGTAACACCAATATTACTCCCAAAGGAGTTGTCGTACGTGACATGAACAAGGTGGGCTATATGGGACGAATATTATTATGATGAATGAAGTACAATCATTAGAACATAAGGTACAACAGCAAGGTAACAAATACAAGGAACACACAGAAAGCTGCTGGATCCCACATCCTCGTACAGGAATATATTATCCCAAGGGTCACGAATGGGTGATGAAAGATGTTCCTGATGGTGCTGCTAGATTCGATTACAATTATTGGTTTAGGAATGGCGATGATGATGGACATGGAGTTTGATTTCTATGATCAAATGCTAAAAGCTACACAACATCATTTGTATTAATTATTAAACATGTACGAATATATATACTTTTCATTATGTAGCAAGGTTATAATAATACATAACAGCTGACTCTGTCAACATTAGTTATGTAACATAACTTTTTATAACTCATTTTACGTTTTAGTTGTGGTTATGTTGAATTATGTGCCCACCAAATATATAGGGAAAAGATCCAATACAATAACATCTTAACGTACAATATATACGCGAATCTCGTTTTTCACGAATCGATCCATGAAATCACATCCCAACATCTCGGAATCGTCAATACATATCTAATTAATCATTGGTTCAACGAAAAAAAAAACAGTTTTGGATCGTTAATCGATCAATTTTTTACTTTATTTCACGAAAACCGTTTTTGAGCGTTTTAGTTTTTTGTGAGCTTTTTTTGAGCGGTTTAGGGTTTTGCCTTTGAGCGTCTCGCGTACCTCTCGTACGTTAATGCATTAGCGTACAGTACCCTATATATAATTGTTTTATGTAATGAGTTATGAATCACACAATTTAATTTCATCCCTTTATTTTGCAGGATGGTAAGAAAAGAAAAGCAAGACATGACTGTGATAAGAAACAAAGGAAGTTAGTAACCAGAGAGTAGGGTTGTAAACGAACCGAACGAACACGAACAAGGCCTTGTTTGTGTTCGTTCGTTAAGGAAATAATGTGTTCCCGAACGGTTCACGAACACTTGCCGAACGAGATTTTATGTTCGTGTTCGTTCATTAAGGAAATTAATGTGTTCACGAGCGGTTCACGAACATAAACGAACACAAATAAAATCGGCATATCCTAGAGATTAAAACCGATGTATTCATCAATGTAAATAATGAAAACATGTAAACGAATTGAACGAACACAAACAATGGCATGTTCGTGTTTTTTCATTTAACTTTAAACGAACACGAACACTTAATCGAACAAATATTTATGTTCATGTTCGTTTATTTAAAAATGGACATTTGTGTTCGGTTGTTTAAAATCTAAACGAATATAATTGAACAAAGATATATGAACATATATGAACACAAACAAACATAAATGAAAACACTTGAATGAAGAAAAATTAACAAATATAAAACTTTTAGTAGATGACTCATCCAAACAATAATTAATTATTCTTATTAATACATAAACAAACATAAATAAACAGACAGGAACATACATAAATAAACGAACATAAACGAACGTTCATGGACATAAATGAACGAACGGAACACGTGTTCATGTTCGTTCGTTAATTAAACAAACACAAACTTTTTGTTCATGTTCGTTCGTTTATTAAATAAACGAACATAAACGAACTTCCCGCCGAACAATTCACGAACAGTTCACCGAACGTTCGGTTCGTTTACAGGCCTACCAGAGAGAAGATCTTGGCCAAATAGTCGGTCATTTTGTCATAAGCGGGATTAATTTTGTTGGAGCCTTGATTCTTTTAATGAGTAAGATTTGTTCCGAATTGACATTATTGTTTGATTTCATTCTATTTGCTATATTATGAAGCTTAGATTCCATTTTCCATTCAACAGATTGTTGACCAACGGTTTACCGAGGTTAGGTTTATTGTCTTCATTCTTCTTTTTATAGGAATTTGGAGGCCGATTTACAGTTGTTGTGTTTATGTAATTAGACTTTAATGAGGATTTATTTAGAATAATTTGGGTATTTGGTTCTCGGTAACATTAGTCGATCATTGCATACCATGATTAGGTTTCGGTTTTTAAGTAAAGTTGTAATTAGTCTTCATATGGGCAACAGGCCTTGATCAAATGTTGTGTAGGTGCAATTATTTATTATTCAAGTTAAAGTTTTTTTTTTCAATATGATTACAGTCTGCACGATTTCAAGCTAATACACAAACATGCCCAGGTGGGACTTCAAATAAAGCATGTTTGAACTTGATTCTTAAGTTAAAAATATGAATTTCAAAATAAAAAGTTAGGTTGGATTTATATCAGCCTATGAATAATGCTAATACTTTTGGCTTACCTAACATAAGGTGTGGTTTGTATGGAACCTGGATCGTGTAAAAGATTTTATTGAGCATCAGATTTGAACTTCAAAGTTGACATATTTGACCTCAAAAGTCAAAAGGGTTGTGCTGCTGAAACATGATTTATAGTCATGCAAGTTTTGTATGGGGCTTAAGTAAAGCATGTATAAACTTGTGTTTGTCTTTCTAGAAGCAAGACAACGCAACCAACAAGAAGAGGTCTTAAGGGTACACAAGGCTAACCACTAGCACTATCAGCAGACGCCAAACTTGCTAACACATTATATAACGACAAATAACAAATGTTGTATGCAAAATGTGACATTGTTGAAACACTTTCTATTTATTTATTATAAAATTATGAGTTAATTGCCCGTTTGCCCCCTGTGGTTTGTCAAACTAGCACGTTTGCCCCCAGTGGTTCCGAAATAGCACCATTGCCCCCTGAGGTTGTTTTTTTAGTACCCGGGTGCCCCCAAACATGAACGTCCGTTAGTTTTCACCGTTTGGTGTCATATCTTCTAGGGTATTTTCGTCTTTTAACCCAGTGGTTCCGAAATAGCACCATTGCCCCCTGCATAAAGATGGAACGTCCTTCGATTTCTTCACTTATACACCAAATACCAGCAGATCCTTCAACCCCCACATCCTTCGATTTCTTCTAGGGTTTTCAAACTCATACCAGTGAATCTTTGTTTGAACGATGGCTTGGGAATTAAGGAAGAAATACTCTAACCTTAACCCCCATATAAGATATGGTAAGGTTTAGCACCTTCTTCAATTGCGATTCTTGAAAGGCTGGAATCATTAATTTCAGTTTAAATTTTGCTGTTTATATGTTTTATATGTGTTTGTTTTTGTTTTTTTGTAACAGTTGGACAACCTAATTTGTTCTCTGTACGAATAAACTATGGTGGTGCATTTAGGAACTTTCCGGGTAGAAGATATGCTAATGGTAAGGTTGCATTTATAGATGATGTGGACATAGATGTGTTTTCTGTGATTGAAGTCCATTGGATGTTGCGTGAGCTAGAATTTTTTAAAGATGATGTTCCGCTATATTATCATTTTCAAATACCAGGTAAAGATTTGGATACTGGTTTAGTAGCTTTAGGTAGTGATGCTGATGTGCTTAACTTGTCCAAATATGTGGCTGAAAATAAGATTATTAACTTGTTCATTGAAGAATATAAATCTGATGTGGATACTTATTTGAAATCACCACAATCAACATCTAAGGTTGTTATTGAGGAAATAGATGATGGAGATGCTCATGCTAATGCCATTGCTGTTCCTAGGAAAAAAATGGTTCCTAGAAGAAAATTATTGATGATTGAGTATGGTGATAATGCAAAAGGGGGTGAGAATGCAAAGGATGGTGATAATGCAAAAGGGGGTGAGAATGCAAAGGATGGTGATAATGCAAAAGGGGGTGAGAATGCAAAAGGGGGTGAGCCGGTTGTAGATGGTTATAACTTTGATGATTTTGATTTTTCTACGGTCTACCCAGGGGGTGATAACGAATGTACGGGTGATAATGGGAATGAGGTTGACAATGGTGAGACTGATTGTGGCATCGAGGATTCTAGTGAAGATGATGATTCACAAGATAGTGATTTCAAGGTGGACATTGAAAATGAATATGCGGATGACATGGAAGTTGATATGAGGGACTTCCATGACTATGTAGATGATGACGAGTCATTTGATAGCATGAGTGATGATTCAACTACCGACCTGTCATCTAAGAGAAACAAGATGTTGAGGGAAATCAGACGTAAAGAAAAGGTTAGTGTTATATTCATTGTACTCTTTTGTTTTTTTACTAGTTATTAATTGTGGGATTAACTTGTTGCAGGGCAAGAATCATATGCAAGCTGCAAGATTTTTTGTTGGTCAAACATTTGGAACTAAAAAAGAGGCTAAGAAGCTTGTTGAAATGCAAGCAATTCAAACTAAAAGAAAGTTATCCTATAAGAAAGATGAGGTAAATAGGATTAGAGTCATTTGTGAAGGAAGTGTTCCTCAATTCAATAAAGGTGATGGGCCTTTACAAATATCTGCTAAAAGGGCTAGCCCAAGAAAAAAAAACCCTATTATCAGGCCCAACCAAATACCAGCAGATCCTCCTACTGCCAATTCAATAGCCTGTAGAAAAAGAAAAGAAAGACTTTTACAGGCAGCTTGTCCTTATGTGTTATACATATCTAAGGAGAAAGATTCGGTTGAAACTTGGATGGTGAAGACCTACAAGCCTGAGCACACTTGTGTACAATCAAGAGATAGTCTTTATTTGACTGCCAAGTTCATGGCTAAAGATAAATCGGTGCTTAACCTTGTGGGATCCAACCCACATATTTCTGCGAAAACCATCCAGGAGGAGGTATCAAGGAAGTATGAACTTAATGTTTCCAGACCTAAAGCATTTAAAGCAAAGGTAAAAGCTTCAAAGGAGATCCGGGGTGATTACAAAGAACAATATTCAAAATTGAGGGACTATGCCATGGAGCTCATGAATGCAAATCCAGGCACCACAGTGAAGATTGATGTTGAGTCAGAGCCTAACCCATCTTCTCAAACTAGAGTATTCAAAAGAATTTACATCTGCTTGGGTCCTCTAAAGCAAGGTTTTAAGGCATGTGGGAGGGAATTACTAGGGTTAGATGGGGCTTTTTTGAAGGGATCTTACCAAGGTCAAGTGTTAGTTGCTGTTGGGTTAGATCCTAACAATGGAATCTATCCATTGGCATATGCAATTGCAGAGGCAGAAAACAAAAGTTCATGGACCTGGTTTCTAGAATGCCTTCAAGATGATCTGGATTTACAAAGTAACAGCAATTTCACTTTCATCTCAGATAGACAGAAGGTTAGATCTGTCTTATTTTTAACCTTATGTCTCATAAATTGTTAATTAACATCTTTTATGTTCCTTCTAAATAGGGCTTGATTCCAGCTCTTGCACAAGTATTCCCAGCTGCTGAACACAGATTTTGCCTTAGGCATATACACCAGAATATGAAGTTAAAGTGGAGAGGCAAAGCATTCAAGGATTGCTTGTGGGCATGTGCAACTGCAACAACAGGTAACTTAATCAATTTATGCAGTTAATACTTTTATTGTACTTTCAAGGTTAGATCTGTCTTAATTTATGCAATTGTCAAATAGTTCCTGACTTTATTGAACAAATGGAAGAGTTGAAGAAATTTAATATTGAAGCTTATAAGTGGTTGGCTGGTATTCCACCACAACATTGGAGTAGGTCTCATTTCACAGGTACATTGTTGTTCAAATGTTTCTTAATCAATATGAGGTTTCAATGAGGTAACTTTTTTGTTTTGGTTATAATTGAACAGGAAGAGCACAAAGTGATGTTCTACTCAACAACATGTGTGAGGTCTTGAATTCAAAAACTGTTGATGGGAGAGAGAAGCCTATAATATCATGCTTGGAATTTATAAGAGAATACTTGATGAAAAGGATCATCAATGTGATGAAGGCACAAGATAAATGGAATGGTCCACTAACACCAAAGGCTACAATCATTTTAGAGAGAAATAAGAAAAATGCACCAAGTTGCATTGTAAAGTGGTGTGGTGATAAAAGGTGGCAGGTAACTGGGACTAGAGGTCAATATGCAGTTGATGTGGAGAAAAAGGTTTGCACTTGCAGGAGATGGGAATTGTCTGGAATTCCATGTAAGCATGTTGTTGCTGTCAACTGGGATATGGTTGTTCACAAACAAGAAGTTGGTCCACTAGAGACATGGGTCAATCCATGTTATTTTATGGATACTTGGAAAGAAGTTTACAAGTACAAGATTGGGCCACTGAATGGTCCTAAGTTATGGCCAAAATGTCAGGATCCAACAACATTGATTGCACCATTTCATAGAGCACAAATAGGCAGGCCTAGGAAGAATAGAAGAAAGGACCAGGTGGAGCTTGAAGATAATATGGAAGTTGCTGGAAAATTGACAAGGAAGGGTGGCACTGTAACTTGTAAGATGTGTGGTGATAAAGGGCACAATTCAAGAGGTTGCGGAAAACATAAGAATGTAGCTGGGGATGGAGGTCAAAGTGTTGGTCAAGCTGCTGGTCAAGCTGCTGCTGGAGATGGTGGTGAAAGTGTTGGTCAAACTGCTACTGATATGGATTGTGATGACTCTGTTTTAGGTGCTTTGCTAGGTGATGATGGAGCTGCTCCTGCTAGTTGAAACTGCTTTGATTATATTACTTAAACTTGTTTTGTTATGCTACTTGGTTGTATTAAACATTAGTAGATGTCTTGTTGTCTAAAACTACCTAAAACTATTGCGGCTTATGTTTGCCACCATTTTGGTATGAATTAAGGGTGGATATTAAACATGTTGCTTATGCATTTTGTTGTTAACACTATGTCATGTTTTGATATTAAACTGACTGTGACGTTCCATCTTTATGCAGTTAAAAGACGAAAATACCCTAGAAGATATGACACCAAACGGTGAAAACTCACGGACGTTCATGTTTGGGGGCACCCGGGTACTAAAAAAACAACCTCAGGGGGCAATGGTGCAATTTCGGAACCACTGGGTTAAAAGACGAAAATACCCTAGAAGATATGACACCAAACGGTGAAAACTAACGGACGTTCATGTTTGGGGGCACCCGGGTACTAAAAAAACAACCTCAGGGGGCAATGGTGCTATTTCGGAACCACTGGGGGCAAACGTGCTAGTTTGACAAACCACAGGGGGCAAACGGGCAATTAACTCTAAAATTATTTTTAATTTTAAAATTTGGTACTCAGCCTCATGTAGCACATGGGGTTATAAGCTAGTTAAATACTCTAGTAAAAGCTATTTTATTTGATTATATATATAAAGTAGTATGTGATGATGTGTTGGTTTTGAAGGTTTTTTGTTGTGAAGAAAAATGAGATTTTCAAGAAATGTTTGAAAACTGTTGTCGTTTTTATGTAGGGGTTTGTAAAAGTTTACTGTTGTGATTGGAGTTTTTACTTAAATTTTAATTTATTAGCTTATTTTTAGTATATTTTAATAGTGTACTTTTATTTGATTTCTTATGTGCAATTTTATTTGATTAAATACACCGATGATAGATGATATTTAGAATGTTTTTTTTACTTTTTTTTCCGCTACTTTTTTTCTAAGAAAATGTTTTACTAAGTATAAAAGTAAAACAAATAAAAGAATATGAAAAGATATCATGTTGAATATTACAATCATGAGATTAAAAAACGATTTTATTTAATATATATTGGCCGGCACTTTTTTTATTTATTAAAATACGCCAGTGAGGAAAAAAAAAGAAAAAAAAAGAAAGAAAAGAGTTCTACTACGACCCCAGACTAAAACTTTTGGTTTCGTCACTGGGCCCGAACATGTACGGCATGGTTCATTATCTGCTGAATTCAGCATCATCAAATTTATTTGTTGGTTTCGATTGCATAATCTATAGGTTTCGATTGCATAATCTGTAAGAAAGTAAGGAAAGGAAAGAAGAGAGGAGGTGAGTGAGATTTTAAATAAAGATGTATGTCGGGACTTTTAATCATCTATTAGTTCGAATCATCACTACTACTAACTATAAAATGATGGTAATAAGTTTTATGATTATTTTATAACATTTTCATAATAAACTATAAAGTTAATAGTTAAATCCCGGAATATAGTTACTCAATCGATTTTTTTTCTACAATATAACTATAAATTTTCAAATATTTTGTGCAATACATTTCCTAGAATTGAAATGTATAATTTTGTATTTCTAGTTATGCAATTTCTTAGAGGAATTGTACCTGGACCCGGTTCCACATTTACAAGGTCAAAATCCAGCAAGGTCGGTCAAATACACAGGCATACCTAGGATTGGTTCTTACCCGACCGAATTCTTGACTTTTGTTTACTATATTCAAAACCGGTTTCGGGTTTTCGAAAATACCCGATTAGTGCACCACTGCTTTTATTGAATTAACAAGTCCTTTTTGTTATCACTAAAAAGTTAACATTAAAAAAAAGATTTCACCATAAAAAAAACTATAAATAGAGAATATTATTATTTTATACAAGACAATTATTTTTATTTTTTTTAAATTTAAATATTGTATGTACTTAGTGTCTTAGTTGATAAAAATCTGAATTTAATGCATACTATATTCCTATATATTATCTAGAAAATAACTAATAAACTTAAACTATCTATGATCTTTAATGCTCAACTTAAATATGAACCAAAATGGTAAAACTATATAGTGGAATTAATATTAATGTTACTGAAAATGAAACTTAAAAATCCTTTTATTTGGTACTTTCATATACCTGGAATCAAACTTTTCATTAATTTGATATCAACACGAGTACACGATTACTCTCGAGACATTAATCTCAAAGAAGATAATAGAAATTATCTTGGGTCAAATATATCTATTAATACCTCTCAACTATCAACTATACCTGCTTTGCTACTTAGGCTATGCGTAATGGGGCGCGAGTTTGGGCGAGAAAGGGCGACAAAGGGAGAGCACACCGCCCCCTGGGCGATATTTGGGCGAAATGGGGCGGGGGCGAGGAATAGATGTCGCCCAAGAAGAAGAAAATATTATTATTATTATATTAATATGTGTGTGTTATATATATATGTATATATTATTATTATATTACTAGTGTAGCCCCTATACCATTATACCCTAAAAACAAATTTTCACCCATTGCTGACTGGACGCTACACGGCGCAAAACGCCCCAATTTATAGCTCATTCACTACGCATAGCCTTAAGTCTTAACTCTTAATGTACTATTTTATTTTCTCTCTCTTTTTAGTTTAAAGTATAACTTTGTTTCGTATAAGTTTTGATATATATATCATTTTATATAAATTCAAATATAGGTTGTGATTTTTAATTATTATCTACATAATAATATATATATATATATACTAGTTTGATCCTCTCGTGTTTCGAAAGTTTATTTAAAGTTTTGTTTTTAACTCTTTTGCTATTTTATGATAATTATATCATTTTTTAACGTAGTTTTGTTTAATTTAATACATATATATTAGCTTGTTATTATATTTTTTAACGTTTGGGTTTTATCAGCTGAGACGTTTAGGTTTTTAGATTTTTAGCGAACAGACATAAACGAACACGAGCATTGTTGATTTTTTTTAAATGCACAAACATGAACACAAATATTTGTCTAATGAAAAAAGAGGCGTTAATGTAGTTGACGATGGTGGTTAATATTGGAAGTTAACCGGCGATGGAGATGATAGACCAGCAACGAAGAACATGTAAAGCGGATAAATTAAATTTGGGTTTGATAATAAAAGTGTTTATCATTAAATGAGATCTTATAACCCAATTGAGGGCTATTAGAGTTTGGTCAGACACGTAACCTATGAAAATTATTCTTTAATAATTAAGGGGTTATTTCACAAATAAATGAGATGTTATAACCCGTTTAAGGGTTATCCGGGTTTGGTGATACCCAGACCCGTGAAAGTTATTGTTTGCTTATGAAATAGTTTTACAAATAAATGAGATGTTATAACTCATTTAAAGGCTATCCGGGTTTGGTGAGACCCATACTTGCGAATTCGGGTCAAATGCATGAGAAACCTCTATTTATAAATCAAGCAATCTGGTGGCTCTAGAGAATGAGGGGAATAACCTGAGAGCGACACCTAAGATTTTATGGTAGGCAATTATATAGATAGTTATATATATATATATATAAATATATGTGTGTGTGTAAATTAATACATACTTAGTCTAATGACAAAGATGTATGTTTTACGGCCAAATAATTATGGATTCTCTTCTAATTTGAGACATGAGGTGAAAAACAAAATTAAATGTTAAAAAAAAATAAATACAAATTTGAAATGAGTGAAATAGTTTAAATTGTGTAAATAGAATTCTCTTTTATTATTATAAGTGTTGTTATTGTTTTATTACGGTTCATCTATATATAATGGTTTGTTATAAAAACAATTTTCTCACACTTTTAATTTATTAAATGTCTCATTATGTGTCAAAAGTTATAGAAATAGAGATAGTTTGTACTAAAAAATAATTACTCTGTGCATCATAGTTATTGTTCGTATTATTGTCAATACTTAGTGCTAGTTTACACCTTGCACGTCTATTCAATAAAAAAGAGTATAGTTCTTCGACGTCAAGTTTTAAAAAAGTTACAAAAGTTCTTCAAAGTACAATAAAAGTTTTCAAATTTGTATTTTCCACCATATGTATGCACCGATTGATTGGGTGATTTTTGAGAATATTTTTAGTGACATGACCATTACCCATGACGTAAAAGTATCGTTCCTTATTATGAGAATATTTTTAGTGACATGACCATTACCCATGACGTAAAAGTATCGTTCCTTATTATGATAAAAGTTTCAAATTTGTATTTTCCACCACATGTATGCACCGATTGTGTAACAACTCGGATTTTTATATCATTATTTTAATAATCGTTACCCGACCTGTTTATACGTTCGGGAATTTTATCAATAAAATTATCGCGCTTATCGAGTAAATTAAAAATTATAATTTTTATTTACTTATTTAAAATATATCTCTCTTTCACGTTATGGCAATTTTAACCCAAACTAAAACTATTATCCCATTATGTTCCCACTTTCATTCTTCAGGGACTAAAGTGTAAATATATATTATTGTTATTGATTTGATCACTTGACCCGTTTACCAACAACCCGTAACCCGTATTGAGTAACCGAGACCCGTTTAACAATCTTGGAGCACAATTCTCGTCATATATTTGAAAATTAAAATCATGGACTTGGTAATCTTGCCTAATGCGGCCTATATACGCCCTTAAATACGTTAAATCGATCACACATATACGTATTTCCTATTTTACTTGGCCGCCTATACCAGTTTCTGATTTGACCTTGTAAAGAGCATTATTTTTCAATTAGACTAGCATGCATAATTACACCATCATCGCAGTTCCAAAACCTATACTTAATTGTGTTTTCATGGTCTGCCGATATGCGTATTTGATCAAGCTTGGGCCGCCATAATTGGGTCGCCGTTCACCATACATCCCTCATCGTATCGGGTAATTAAACATATCATTGTGTTCGTTTTGATTCGGTAATCAATAGCCCTAACAGTAATTAATCAAACAATAACGATATTAAACGAATTGAGTTGTTAGGGTTCTTATTTGAATATGTTGCTCAGACTCTGTTATATTTTCTTTAGTTCCTGAGCTGGTAACAAACTGGTAGCCTATTACAGTTGGCTTGTGCTGGGTTGTTTTTTCTTAGGAAAGGCTGCCGGTGCAGGTTCGAATCCCGGCAGCCCGTTTTTGTAGGAGTTTATTTATTTATTTGATTTTAATCATTTTTATTCATAATTTTCAACATAAGTAATACAATAATGATAGTTAATTAATGTTTTTAGTAACCGACACCTTATATTGAGGTTTCCTTGAATAAATGGTATAATAATGCTAGTCCGTTAACTATAATTTCACGTAAACCGATTTTCGTTAAGGATTCGAAATACTTATTCATTTAGAATATTATATACTACATTTATATATATTTAAACGTTATTATTACATATTTTAGTTAAGTACTTAAACATTTTTCTATTTAAACGTGTATATAAATTTGTATTTTATCTATTCGAATACTTATAATTATATATCAAGTTTTATTTAATCAAACTATTTTATTTAATTTGTATGATTAATTAATTATTCATTTATTTAAGTATTATCATTATAAGAATGTCTTATATCTTAGTTGTTTAAATTATATATATATATATATATATATATATATATATATATATATATATTATTCAGAGTAATTAATTTCAATTTTTAATAAAGCTAATGATCATAACAAATAATCCTTAAAGATCAATCGTTCAATCAATAATGTATTAAATCACAAACATAACTCAAATCACTTCGACACTTTAATTCATTATACGTGGTGTCTCATTATTAATTAATTCATGTTATATTATAAAAATAGGAATTCTTGACAGTATATCCCGAATGGTTCATCTCTCTCACATCATCCCTTGTATTTCGTTCATCTTATCAGGTGAGTAATCACTCCCTTATTTTACTTGTTTTCAAATGTTTTGGGGACACTTGTGTACCACTTATCATATTAATTATCTTATTATTTCTCAAACGCAAACTGTGATCTTTGTGTCGTGTATCAATTGAATGACTGTTTGTTACTTGCTATATGCTTACTTGCTTACTTGAATCGCATTCGGAGAGGTCCAACATAATCTCATTATAGTATGATCATACGACCGTCGCAGTGGCCGGAGCCCGATCGCATTGGCAATGGTTTCACCGACACTCATTAATAGCTTAACACTTTCATTGTTTATACTCACAGATAACAGTTTTGCTTATTTTTACTCTGTTATTTGTATCATTATATATTATCATTTTGTTTGTGTCAAAACTGGTGAATCTAGTCACTCAACATGTGTTGTTGACAAATATATATTTTGTACGCATTTGCAGGTTATAGATTGGATTGCTTATCGAACTGAAGCTCACATAGAAATGTTTTTTTTAGGATACAAACTTAATTAATCATTGTTGTAATTTCGTTATACTTGATGTACTTAACTGTAATTATTTTATTTGAAATTATTAAATAGATAATTGAAACATTGATTATTGCATAATGGTAACCTTGTGAGCTGTAACAATCAGTTCACGCCCCGACATTTCCGCCTTAGGTTGGGGTGTGACAGATTGATTGGGTGATTTTTGAAAATATTTTTAGTGATATGACCGTTACCCATGACTTAAAAGTATCGTTCCTTATTATGATACGTATTTTACTAATTTTTTTATGTGACTTTGTTAATATAGTAAGATAGTTACGGGTCTTGCATTAACTCCGTTTCAAAAAGGAGAAAAAGGATGGCTGGCAAGAAAAAGAAGCAAATAACTTAAATTTACATCCAAGATGATGATACACGTCTCATTATTTGATTTTATTTTTGTTTATTAGTTTTAAATTTTTTATTCTGAGCTCTAAGTGTCGTAAAAGGGTACTTAAATCTAAAAAAAAACATTATATAAAAAACTTACTTTTTTTTTAATATAATAATAATAATATAAAAGACTTGTCAATTGAACTGAAGATGTCAAATAGAACCAAATGACCCATAATTTGCTCTAAATTTATATAGGATCTTTTTTTAATTATACAACTTTTTAACTGGCAACTTTTTACACCTAAATATAATTTAAAAGCTTAGTTATCTTTTTCTTATCGATGAAATTTTGATCATATGTATTGAAACAAACAAACATATGGTGTTTTTATATTGATTTAGGAGAATAAAAGGGTCTAGCTAGGAATCAAACAAGGGAGTGATTCACTACCATTACCACTTATTTGATTGGACCTTCTTGACACATTCGTTCACAACAAATGTTGAAAGAGCATCTCCGGTATGATGTTTAGTTCTAACGTGCCTTTATTCAAAATTCTGATTTTGATAAATGCACATTAGAGGTGATGCTCAGTTTAGAGCATATCCACAAAGGCAGGGCCGACTTTGAAAACTGAACAAAAAAAATTTGGGCCAAAGGCAAAAAATATTTTGGGTCTAAAGTAAAAAGAGTATTTTTTTTTGTTTAAAAAATTTAATTTTTAAATTGGCTTCCTTGGTTATGGTTTGGGTTGTTTAAAAAATAATGTGTAAGAATAGGCTAAAACATGTCTCAAATGAGGCTAGAACCCACAACCTTTTAGTTGAGAGTCATTACCCTTTGCCACTAGACCAAGTTGGTTGTTATGTAACTTTGTTAAAACATTAAGTATAGATATAGTTTTTTTTATAAAAATATATATAATTTAAAAAAAAAAATTCCGGGCCTAACGGATAGTGGAGCCTATAGCTGTCGACTACCCTGCCATATGCCATAGCCGGCCTTGCACAAAGGCTTGGGTTATACACACACCAGGTAGGTTATTCAAACACCATGAGAACCTATACGGCTCGTATAGGGGCTACACGAGTCGTATAGGTACAAAGTTAGGTCCTTTTCTGTCAACGAGTGTCAGGTCTTGTTTCCTTGTACCGTATAGCCCCTATACGAGCCGTATATGGTTATATGACTCGTATAGAGGCTATTTGACTTGTATACGGTATAGCCTTTTTTTGAATTACTTTAAATTTACAAAATATTAAAAATAACAACCGAGTTGGCTATAAAATAGAAACACGTAATTCAAAAGTAAATATTTTGCTCCATACTAATCAAACAACTTACGAGCAACATGAGCGTTTTGGGGTAACAGACTACCGGCTTTTTAGATGTCATGTGACCGGTTTTGGTAGGCACCTGTATGGGTTATTTAAGCTTTTAACCTATAGTTGTTATAAAAAATAATTTCATTTGTTGATGTATATGTTTTGATTCATGTTATCTCAGCTTTTCAAATATAGGCATTTTAAAATTGTAGTCGTTCAATGCCTTATAGATACACGACGAAAAAAACTAGAAATGTTCGGTCAAAGTCAGCCGACATGCTGTCTATACAAGTCGTATAGCCCCTATACGACTCGTATAGGTCAGATGTGGTAAGTGAGCTATACGGCTCGTATAGACTGAAAAAAACTATCATCGTGTCCCGTCCGTACAATGTCAATAAATGTGGGTTATACGACTTGTATATCCCTTATACGATTCGTATTGAGTTGTTCATACACCAAGGGGTGATGTTTGAATATAACATCTCATCCACAAAACTAGATGGAAGTAAACATGATAAGTGGACCCAAAGTAATTAATTTTTTCATTTAAATTTTGAAATAATTTCAACCCTTCACTTTAATTATCTTTTTTTTTTGAATTAAATTAAATTTTCTTTTGTTTGTTTTTACCTTCAATTGTAAATTTTTAATAAAAAAACATTATTGTTTGTGTAATGTAAAAAAAATAATTTTTTTGTGTGTTTGCGTGGTTGGTTTATTTTCTGTTTATGTAATTTTAAATTTTTATTTATGTGACTTTTATTATTTTTATTTTAAATCTATTTACTAGAACTTATTTTATTTTTAAATAATATGAAATATAAATAAGGTATCTATAAATATATTTTAGTTTATATAAGTATTCGAGTTTATAGAAATAAAATATAGATGTAGGTGATTATTTGAAATATATGAGTATTTAAAAGTGGATGTGGTGTTGGAGGAAAAATGAGATTTTTTGGTGTTTAAAAGTGAATAAGTGGAAATATGATATTGTAAGGCTCCGTTACCGGTAGCCCTACTTTGGTTTTGGATTTACTCATAAACACACTTCTAAATATCAGAGTTAATTAAAACTTTACGCGGAATGTAAAACTTCAACCATAACATTTTACATAACCTTCAAATCTTGTCTTATAAAACATTCATAGTCATTTAAAACAAAACATAGTCTTTAAAACATCACAACGTTTCTTCGAGATGCCAGTATCTTCGATTCCATGCCATGTGTCTTCAATCACGCGAGCTGCCTCAACCTATTTGCATGCGTGCATACTAAAAGTCAGCTACGCTGAGTGAGTTCTAGTTAATCACATAACTTACTTTACATACACATAGACGTGCTCGTAGGTACGCATTACATACTTAACTTGTCCATCAGTCCTCCATATTCATCCATAACTAACCTTACATTATAAAGAGCATTCGCCCTACATACCTCGGATATTATTAGGGTTCGGTACCCTCCATCCTCGGATATTATTAGGGTCTGGTCACCATTCATCCTCGGATATTATTAGGGTCCGGCAGTACATGCAATATCTGAAGATCGTTCATGTACCGACGAGAAATCATTCATACATTTCACATAATACATATATAACATACACTTATCACTTAGGATAAATGTATTAACTAATCACATCGAGTATGCACACAGCCCCGAAAACATAACAAGGAATGGGGCTAGAAACTCACATGAATGCGGTTACGTTCACCGTTAATAGTTATTCCCTTCTATAGCTGTGCACGACTAACTGTATAACAATTACACGTATCAATTTTTCTATCACTATCTATATCGCGTTTCTAGTTTAATTATAACCCACAACGAACGGGGGTCCGGGGGCAGCGGGGTTCTATGGGCGGCAGCCCCTAGCGGGGTCCAAGGGGCAGAGCCCCTGGCTGGGGTTAAGCTGTCAGGTCAGCTTGGAAAAATTTTATTTTCATTAACTGTCTTAACACATTTTCCATTAGGATTTTAATTCATTTTCTAATTTGTTAACTCATTCTTCATAACGAAATAAGTCTGATTCGCCATCCGATTCGTTACCTTGTATATATGAGCGGACATAACGTAAGCCAACATACATGTTAAGCGAACTTAAGTTAAGCGAACTTATCATTAAGCGAACTTAACATCCGGCGAGCTTAGTGTCCGGCGAACATAGCGTCCGGCGAACTTAGTGTTCAGCGAACATAGTGTCCGGCGAACTTATACGTGAGCGAACTTAAAGTGGCGAACTTGCTCAGCAGCGAACTTATATACCTCACGAACTTATATACGACGCGAACTTATTGGGCGAAGTTAATCAGCAAAAGCTACGGGTTTGATTTTTAACCCAAAAACATCTCTGTTTCAACATGTGCACCCCGGATATGTTCTTAACCAATCCCGTAAACATTCCCATAGTCATTTTCGGATAAGACCCGGCCTGTAAGCGCATAAAGTTTGGATCTTTAAGCTTAAAACATTCAATACTAGGTTTAAGGGTTCATTAAATCGAGCCGCACAGGTTTATGGGTTCATTAGGTTCGTTTTAGCATCAAGTTTACAACTTTACGTTTCGTTTATACCCGATCTATTCTCATTCTAAGTTTCAAGGCCTAACGTTTATAAAAACGTAAACTTTAGGATCAAAACATACCTTTTTCGTGTTCGTTTGGTCGTGGTTAGCTTGTTTATGTACTCTAAATCTTGTATATGGCCTGTATAGCTAAGATCTATCAAAAGCCAACCTTCGCTTGATCTCGTTTTCCCTCTTTCTCTCTCGGCCGCAAGGTAGTGTAGATGTGTATGTGTTTTTGAGTGTGTAGAGATTAAGATGGAAAGAAATGAGGATTGGTTTTTAGGGTGGTTTAAGAGGATATTTATATCCCCCAAGGCCCATGGACCTAAAGCCCATTACCCTTTAATCCATCTTACTTAATCCCAATCCATGATCTTTTCTTTATTTAGTATTAATTAACTATGTGTGATTATTGCATGCTCTATGATTATGCTCTATGTGCTTAAATGTTTATGCTATGTTTGGTGGTTGGTATCTCATCCTCATCTATTCTCATCCAGAAAGACCATACATTTACCCAAGTACGTTGATTTTGTATCAATAGGAACACGACTCTACATCTTTTTAGTTGATAACATTTTCATAAGATTTGTATTGTCACCAACATTCGTGTTGACAAACTCTATTTTTATACATGCTACATGTACAAGTAATTAATATTGTTTAAAATCGAAGATATTTAGTTTTACCTTAGGATGTTTATTCAAAATAACAAAATTATGATGTATTTATTATGACTATTGAATTTGTGTGCTTGTTTAATGTTAATGAAATTAAATATATATTATCGCTTTAATTAGTGTCTTTTGAGTTACTGTCCAATCATTACGTTACGCCCTGACATGTTCCACCGCCTTTGGTCGGGGTGTAACAAAACCTCACTAAAACCCTCATTACCATCCTCCAACTTCCATAACACCTTCAAAAACACACAAAAGCACTCTCATCCTATTCAGAACTTGATCCGAGCTGAAGGAAAGGTTAGAGTTTGCGTTCTAGCTTCCACGTCAAGTAAGAAACACGTCTAGATCCACGTGTTGAATACGGGCTAAAGGAAAACCATACCAAAATGGTTAAAGATTAAGTTTTTGAGGTCGGTTTGCCCTAATATTCGATTCTAAGTCAAATCGGGCCTTATTATGTAAGAAAAATATAAACTTGAACGTAAACAAGATGTTTGGAATGAAAAGGGACAAACGAGTGATGTTTGGACCGTGTTAGAATGAGAAAAATAAAGTTGTTATGGCCCGAAACTCGTTTTATCAGTAAAACAGGCATAACGGGATGTACGGATATGATTAGGAATGGAAATACGTGAAAAATCATGTTTAAATCGAGTTCTGGAGAAACTCGATTCGTTTTCCAAATGAATCGAATTGGAAATGATTCGAATCAAATTGGAAGAACGAATCGAATTAAAAATCGATTCGATTGGTTTGAAAACACGATTTGAATGGTTTGAAATACTCAATTCGATTGGTTTGAAAACTCGATTTAATTGGGTTAAACTTCAGTTTTCTGATGAAGTTTTTAGTAAAGACTTATTAATGAAAATTGGTTTAAACCCCAGCTTGGGCTCTGCCCCTTGGACCCTGCTAGGGGCTGCCGCCCCTAGAATTTCGCTGCAAGGGGCGCTGCCCCCGGAACCCGTTAGCTATGGGTTGCACTAACTTAGATGCATGATATAGTTAGAGGTAGCTAATTGATACTTATAATTATTACACAGCTAGCCATGCGCAACTAAGGAGGGGTATTGTAACATCTGCCCCGATCCGACCCGACCCAGGTACCCGTTTCTCTGACCCGATCTCTTTCTTTTATGATTTAATATTTATTTATACTTATACTTTATTTTTAATAATATATATTTTCCTTCCCGCCTCTTTCTCTCTCTTTCTTTCCGCCGTCCCGTCCCTCTCCTTCTCTCTTTCCGCCTTCTTTTCCCTCTTGTCGCCGTCCCGCCCTTACGCCTTGTTTCCCTCTTTTTCTTCTAACTCTTTGCTTGTCCTTTGTTCCTTCCCGCCTAAGGTTGTCTGCGCAGCTCCACGCGCTAGACCCCTTACAAGGAATCCTGCGTGAAGACCACCTGTTTCAGCGATACGCGAGACGAACTCTTCTCGCAGCGCGCTAAGAATTGTAGTTCTTCTCGCAGCGCGCTAAGAACGGTAGTTCTTCCCGCGACGCGCTAAGGATTGTAGTTCTTCTCGCAGCGCGCTAAGAATCGTAGTTCATCCCTCGACGCGCGAAGAATTATAGTTCTTCCCGCGGCGCGCTAGGAATTTTAGTTCCTCCCGCGGCGCGCTAAGAAATGTGATTCTTCCCGCGGCGCGCTTAGAAATGTAGTTCTTTCCGCGACGCGTTAAGGTTGGTTCTGCCTGCCTTCGCGCTCGCGCTCTCTTGACCTTCTGTGTCTGCCTTCGCGCCTTAGCCTTCTCGCGCTGAACCCTTTGAGTTTTCTTCTGTTGAATCTAGCCGTTTGCTTTTGTGTTGTCTTATCTTTTGTGCTGTTGACCTAATCTGCTTTATGTCTGAAAAGTTACTTTCGGCGCAGCATGCGCACCAACCCCATTGGTTGGCAGAAAAAGTGACTGACAATATCCTTGGAGATCTGCTTTTGCCATGCTTGACCAGTACCTTTATCTGACCCGCCCATGCTTTTTACTGTTCCCTGTCAGCTTTATCTTGCCCCCTGCAGCTGCCATATCTTTTGATATCTTTTGCTTTTGGAATCTTTTGCTTTTTGAGATCCTTTCCCCTTTTCTAGGGATTATGTCTCCTAGGGTTTTCCTATAAATAATAATAATATTTTCATAACACTACACACACAAAACACTTAATCTCTCCTGTTCTCTTGCCCCTTGCTCTCTCTGCCGTCTTCCTCTCTGCCTCCGTCTTCCTCCCTGTTCTGCCCTGCTTTTCCGGTAATATATATATATTATATATAATAATTTACTTATTAATTATGCTAACTTATAATCAAGACTTAAATCAATTCATTAAAACAATAATCTTATTTATAGGTTAACTTGTGCTTGTTTAAAGTTGGTTCTTGCTTTATCTTTCACCGCATCGTTTATCAAGTGAGTAATCTCGTACCTAATCCCTTTTTGCTTTTAATGTTTTGGGATGTTCATGTGTTCATACAAACTTAGAGTCTTAAACTTGTTTATGAACTTTAGTCGCGCTGTATCCCATGTGTTGAGGACGTAGACTTGGCTGTTTATTTGTATGTGTGGATCATTAACCGTCTTGTCGGTCTATTCCGCAGTTTTCATGGTACCATTAGATGAACACGGGAGAACTATCGTTTATGATTTTCTCTTTTGTTTACACATGCACAGTTTGTCTTGTTTGTGAGCTCAATTGTGAGCACTGGCAGTCTTATGAATCTTAGAGTTGGTCCCGATCAGATTACACCCTTGTTGAAAACCAGACATACACATGTTGCGCGCAGATTTATTGATATCTATGTATTGTATTAAACTTGATTTCTCACCAACACGCAAGTGTTTGACGTTTATTTTAACACATGTTCAGGTTTGCAGTAGCTGTTTTGGAGCTTGTGGACACGTAGGAAGTTTTCTTTATTTTGGACCTAGATTAAAATGTATCAAGACAAGTTATTGCTGTTCGATTATTATGATTTATAATATATTGATTTATGATGATTTATGTTATCTATGTTTACCCTGCGCGTGCGTGAATGAATGTATTTATTAAATATTGACACCCAATAGTGTCACGAGTAATGAAACAATATGTGGCGCCCCGATGTATAATCCGCCTTTGGTCGGGGTGTTACAGATTGGTATCAGAGCTCGTTGACTTTAGGATAGGTGGTTAGACGTAACGGCCTAGAATACCTAAGAGTCCCTTCTCGCGCATGAGAGAAATCTCATGTTTGCGCGCTTATTGTTAATTACTCGTTATTTATGAATATGCCCGCGCTTGCGCAGTGTATGATTTTATGTTTTATTCCGCGATATTTCGATTTTTGTTGAATTTCGATTTTTATTGATTTTTCTTACATATTCGTTTGTTGGGTTTGAAAATCCGAAAAGTCATGGTGATACATGAATAGTTGATTTTCAATTCCCATTTACGATTATGTTCTGAGGTTGGAGACTTGAAAAGTCATGGTGATACATGAATTGTCACTCTCCAATACTCATTTTCTTGTATATTTTATACTGAAGATTGAAAAGTCATGGTGATACATGAATCGTCAATCTCCAATACTCGTTTGCTCGTATATTTTAAATTGGGAATTCGGAAAGTCATGGTGATACATGAATTGTCGATTCTTGATTCGAATTTGTTACCTTTATTAAGTCTGCATTTAGGGTCATTTATTTTACTTTAACTTTTGACAGTAACTGACTCCGCGAAACCAAGCTTTATAAGATTAAAACTTTGCGTTAAAACCAAGATATTAACTAAAATTAAAATTTTTATAGAATGCCTCCGCTATCTCGCCGATTTCAGAGAAGAGAAGCCTCGCGCATGCGTAGACAGCAACGTTCCCAGGAAATGGCCGCCGCGATAGCCCAAGCCTTGAGCCAAAACAATACCTCCAGTTATAACATTAAGTCCTTTAACGCGGGTAACCCTCCAAAGTTCACAGGTCTTGAAGGAGCTACCGTGATGCTCCAGTGGCTTGAGAAAATAGAAAACACTTTCCTCCACACCCAATGCCCCTCAGACAGACGAACCCTGTATGCTTCCAGTGTCCTGGAATCCAGAGCGCTTACATGGTGGAATGGAGTAGCTCATGCGCGTGGCGCAGAAGCTGCTTCTAGCATGACATGGGAGGAATTCAAGGAAATTCTGACGCGAGAATTCTGCCCTCCCAACGAAGTTAAGCGCCTGGAGGAAGAATTTTGGAATCTTAAGCAATACAGTGGCGAAGCGCGCGAGTACGCGACGCGCTTCCATGAACTAAGCCTGCTTGTCCCTCACCTTGTTACCCCTTCCCGCCGAGCCATAGAGAAATTCCTTGGGGGTCTCCCCATGGAAATTCAAGATTCTGTATGGGCCAGAAACCCAGTAACCCTCCCTGACGCTATTGAGTTGGCCGCTGTGCTCAGCGACAACCATGTCAGAGCAGGAACCCTGTTCCTGCGGGGATCTGAAAAGACCAAACTCACCAAGACTGTCCCTGAACCAACAGAAACCAAACCAGAACCCTCAAACCGTAACAACCTCAAGCGCAGGCGCAAGGCCTATGCGCTTACCAACCCGCCCATTGTCCAGCAACCCGCATACCAACCTCCAGTTTATGCGCCTAACCCAATGTCAACCTACCCAACTCCCCCTATAGCCCATAACTATGCCTTAACCAATCCAGCACTCCCTGCCCCGCCAACTAAGAAACCTTACACAGGAAACCACCCCTTTTGCCCAACCTGTAGACTCCACCACCCACCTCAAGTCCCTTGTCGACTTTGTACCCGATGTGGCCGCGCTGGTCACCTTGCAGAAAACTGTAGGGTCCCTCCCGCCAACCCAATTGCGCCGACACCACCAGTCTACCCGCAGAACCCACAACCAACCTACCAAAACCCACGACCCAGATGGTGCTTTAACTGCGGTGATCCCAGTCATTTCCGGAACGCGTGCCCGAGACTACAAGTGCAAATCACACAAGCGAATCCGGTGAACCAGATTTCAAACCAAGTAACGCGTGGACGAGCTTTTAACATAACCGCGCACCAAGCGCAAGCGAATAATGACGTAGTTAATGGTACATTTTTGCTTAACGGATTTTATGCTTCTGTACTTTTTGATACTGGCGCCGATCGAAGTTTTATCTCTCGCGCCTTCGAGCAGAAGCTTGCGCGACCGCGCAACGATTTAAAAGAAGATTTTTCAGTTGAATTGGCTAACGGTGAAACTGTTATAATTAACTCTGTGATTAAAGATTGCACGCTTAACCTTAACGAAAACGATTTTCTGATTGACCTCATCCCCATGCCTCTTGGAAGCTTTGATGTTATCATTGGTATGGACTGGCTGTCGAAGAATCGCGCCGAAGTTATTTGCGCCAAGAAATTGATTCGCATACCTCGAGAAAATGGTGATCTTCACATTTACGGCGAAAAACCCTCCCGCGGTCTTAAGCTTATGTCTTGCGCCGAAGCCCAAAGACTCATGCGGAAGAAGTGTATTGCATTCTTAGCCCATGTGGTTAAACCTGCTGAAGAAAAGAAGCTTCGCGATATCCCTGTTGTGCGTGATTTCCCTGAGGTTTTTCCTGATGATCTTCCTGGTATCCCTCCCGCTCGTGAAGTCGAGTTCCGTATTGATCTTGTCCCTGGTGCTTCCCCCGTAGCTAAATCTCCTTATCGTCTTGCACCCGCTGAGATGCAAGAATTGGCAAGCCAACTTCAAGAGTTGACTGCTAAAGGATTCATTCGCCCTAGCTCTTCGCCCTGGGGTGCTCCGGTGTTGTTCGTTAAAAAGAAAGATGGATCGTTTCGCATGTGTATTGATTACCGCGAGTTGAACAAACTCACCATTAAAAACCGGTATCCCTTACCGCGTATTGACGACCTCTTTGATCAACTCCAAGGTGCCTCTTGTTTCTCGAAGATTGATCTCCGCTCTGGCTATCACCAGTTGCGCATCCGCGATGAAGATGTTCCGAAGACAGCTTTTCGAACTCGTTATGGCCATTTTGAATTCTTGGTCATGTCCTTCGGTTTAACCAACGCACCCGCCGTTTTCATGGATCTAATGAATCGGGTGTGTAGGCCTTTCTTGGATAAATTCGTGATCGTGTTTATCGATGACGTTCTGATTTATTCTAAGACCAAGGCCGAGCATGAGCAACATCTCCGATTGGTATTGCAAAAGCTTAGAGCCGAGCAGCTCTTTGCCAAGCTCTCCAAGTGTGAATTTTGATCGGATGAAGTACAGTTTCTTGGCCATGTTGTTAACAAGATGGGTATTCATGTCGACCCATCCAAAATTGAAGCAATCAAGAACTGGATTACGCCATCCTCTCCTTCCGAGATCCGTTCCTTTCTGGGCTTAGCTGGTTATTACCGGCGCTTCATTTCGAACTTCTCGAAGATCGCTTTGCCATTAACAGCTCTAACGCACAAAGGTAAACCGTATATTTGGGGCTCGAAGCAAGAAGAAGCCTTTCTATCGCTCAAGCGATTGTTGTGTGAAGCTCCTGTCCTTGCGCTACCTGAGGGTAATGATGATTTTGTCGTGTACTGCGATGCCTCCAACCAAGGTCTCGGTTGTGTTCTTATGCAACGAGGCAAGGTTATCGCTTACGCATCAAGGCAACTCAAGGTTCATGAAAAGAATTATACAACTCACGACCTCGAACTAGGCGCAGTTGTTTTTGCCTTAAAGATCTGGAGACACTACCTTTATGGTACTAAGTGTATCCTCTACACTGACCATAAAAGCCTTCAGCATATCTTTGATCAAAAGGAACTTAACATGAGGCAACGCCGATGGAACGAACTCATCAGCGATTACGATTGTGAGATCCGGTATCATCCTAGTAAGGCTAATGTGGTAGCCGATGCGCTCAGCCGAAAACCCTGCCAGCTTAACTGTATCTTGCCGCGCACGCAGCTTCACTTCGCGCCGATTCAAAGCAACCTTGAATCGCGTATTCGTGACGCGCAGCGCGCATCCATCAGTAATGGTAACCTTCGCGCCGAGTTAGCGTGTGGCGCGGAAGCGCACTTTGTCCCTAATCTGAGTGGAATTCTCTGCTATCTTAATCGCATCTGGATTCCCTTTGATGAGAATCTTCGCGCTGATATCCTGTGTGAAGCGCACAAATCTCGGTATTCTATTCATCCTGGCGCTGATAAGATGTACAAGGATTTGCGCATTACTTATTGGTGGCCCGGTATGAAGAAGGATATTGCTGTGTTCGTAGCTAGATGCCTGACTTGTTCTAAAGTGAAAGCTGAACACCAACGCCCATCTGGTTTGCTCGAACAACCAGAAATTCCTACGTGGAAATGGGAATGTGTAGCGATGGACTTTATTACCAAGTTACCTTTGACAGCAAGCAAACATGATAGCATTTGGGTAATAGTGGATCGTTTGACTAAGTCTGCTCACTTTCTGCCCATTCGTGAAAACTACCGTGTTGAGCAACTCGCGCAGCTTTATGTCAAGGAAATTGTCTGCCGCCATGGCACTCCTTTGAGCATCATATCCGATCGCGATGGCCGTTTTATATCTCGCTTTTGGAAATCTCTCCAATCTGCGCTAGGAACTCGCTTGGACATGAGTACGGCATATCATCCTCAGACTGACGGTCAGTCTGAGCGAACTATTCAAACTCTTGAGGATATGCTCCGATCTTGTGTTCTTGATTTTGGAGGTAATTGGGATTCACACCTGCCTTTGATCGAGTTCTCTTATAATAACAGCTATCATTCCAGTATCGGTATGGCCCCATTTGAAGCACTTTACGGTCGTAAGTGCCGCTCCCCGATTTGTTGGAGCGAAGTGGGTGAAGCTCAAATCACAGGACCCGAACTTGTTCAAGAGACAACCGATAAAATCGCCAAGATCCGTGATCATCTGCTGACTGCCAGAAGCCGACAGAAGAGTTACGCAGATCGTAGGCGAAAGCCTCTCGAATTTCAAGTTGGTGATCTTGTTCTCCTCAAAGTGTCGCCTTGGAAAGGTGTTGTCCGCTTTGGGAAGAAGGGTAAGCTTGCTCCTCGTTATGTTGGTTCATTCAAGATTCTCGCGCGTGTAGGAAAAGTTGCCTACAGACTTGACCTGCCGCCCGCGCTCAGTAATATGCATCCAACGTTCCATGTATCCAATCTCAAGAAGTGTTTAGCTGACGAGAACCTTCACATTCCACTTGATGAAGTTCAAGTTGATGAAACTATGCATTTCGTGGAGAAGCCTGTTGAGATTATGGATCGCGAGGTTAAGCAAACCAAGCGCAGTCGTATCCCTATCGTGAAAGTTCGCTGGGAGTCCAAGCGCGGAGCCGAGTTTGCATGGGAAAGGGAAGATCAAATGAAGATCAAGTACCCGCACCTGTTCTCTGCGCCACCTACTTCGAGATAAATTTCGGGACGAAATTTCTTAAAGTAGGGGAGACTGTAACATCTGCCCCGATCCGACCCGACCCAGGTACCCGTTTCTCTGACCCGATCTCTTTCTTTTATGATTTAATATTTATTTATACTTATACTTTATTTTTAATAATATATATTTTCCTTCCCGCCTCTTTCTCTCTCTTTCTTTCCGCCGTCCCGTCCCTCTCCTTCTCTCTTTCCGCCTTCTTTTCCCTCTTGTCGCCGTCCCGCCCTTATGCCTTGTTTCCCTCTTTTTCTTCTAACTCTTTGCTTGTCCTTTGTTCCTTCCCGCCTAAGGTTGTCTGCGCAGCTCCACGCGCTAGACCCCTTACAAGGAATCCTGCGTGAAGACCACCTGTTTCAGCGATACGCGAGACGAACTCTTCTCGCAGCGCGCTAAGAATTGTAGTTCTTCTCGCAGCGCGCTAAGAACGGTAGTTCTTCCCGCGACGCGCTAAGGATTGTAGTTCTTCTCGCAGCGCGCTAAGAATCGTAGTTCATCCCTCGACGCGCGAAGAATTATAGTTCTTCCCGCGGCGCGCTAGGAATTTTAGTTCCTCCCGCGGCGCGCTAAGAAATGTGATTCTTCCCGCGGCGCGCTTAGAAATGTAGTTCTTTCCGCGACGCGTTAAGGTTGGTTCTGTCTGCCTTCGCGCTCGCGCTCTCTTGACCTTCTGTGTCTGCCTTCGCGCCTTAGCCTTCTCGCGCTGAACCCTTTGAGTTTTCTTCTGTTGAATCTAGCCGTTTGCTTTTGTGTTGTCTTATCTTTTGTGCTGTTGACCTAATCTGCTTTATGTCTGAAAAGTTACTTTCGGCGCAGCATGCGCACCAACCCCATTGGTTGGCAGAAAAAGTGACTGACAATATCCTTGGAGATCTGCTTTTGCCATGCTTGACCAGTACCTTTATCTGACCCGCCCATGCTTTTTACTGTTCCCTGTCAGCTTTATCTTGCCCCCTGCAGCTGCCATATCTTTTGATATCTTTTGCTTTTGGAATCTTTTGCTTTTTGAGATCCTTTCCCCTTTTCTAGGGATTATGTCTCCTAGGGTTTTCCTATAAATAATAATAATATTTTCATAACACTACACACACAAAACACTTAATCTCTCCTGTTCTCTTGCCCCTTGCTCTCTCTGCCGTCTTCCTCTCTGCCTCCGTCTTCCTCCCTGTTCTGCCCTGCTTTTCCGGTAATATATATATATTATATATAATAATTTACTTATTAATTATGCTAACTTATAATCAAGACTTAAATCAATTCATTAAAACAATAATCTTATTTATAGGTTAACTTGTGCTTGTTTAAAGTTGGTTCTTGCTTTATCTTTCACCGCATCGTTTATCAAGTGAGTAATCTCGTACCTAATCCCTTTTTGCTTTTAATGTTTTGGGATGTTCATGTGTTCATACAAACTTAGAGTCTTAAACTTGTTTATGAACTTTAGTCGCGCTGTATCCCATGTGTTGAGGACGTAGACTTGGCTGTTTATTTGTATGTGTGGATCATTAACCGTCTTGTCGGTCTATTCCGCAGTTTTCATGGTACCATTAGATGAACACGGGAGAACTATCGTTTATGATTTTCTCTTTTGTTTACACATGCACAGTTTGTCTTGTTTGTGAGCTCAATTGTGAGCACTGGCAGTCTTATGAATCTTAGAGTTGGTCCCGATCAGATTACACCCTTGTTGAAAACCAGACATACACATGTTGCGCGCAGATTTATTGATATCTATGTATTGTATTAAACTTGATTTCTCACCAACACGCAAGTGTTTGACGTTTATTTTAACACATGTTCAGGTTTGCAGTAGCTGTTTTGGAGCTTGTGGACACGTAGGAAGTTTTCTTTATTTTGGACCTAGATTAAAATGTATCAAGACAAGTTATTGCTGTTCGATTATTATGATTTATAATATATTGATTTATGATGATTTATGTTATCTATGTTTACCCTGCGCGTGCGTGAATGAATGTATTTATTAAATATTGACACCCAATAGTGTCACGAGTAATGAAACAATATGTGGCGCCCCGATGTATAATCCGCCTTTGGTCGGGGTGTTACAGGTATTACAGTTAAATCTGAGAGGCACAAGACACATATGAGTTTCTAGCCCCATTTTCTTGTTATGTTTTTGGGGTTGTTTGCATACTCGATGTGATTAGTTAATACACTTACCTTAAGTGGTAAGTGTATGATATGTGAATGTTTGATGAATGTTATAAAAATGGTTAAGCTTATGTATGAAAAAATATATAATATATATTAAAGAAACGTATGTATGGTTGTATAGAAAGAAGGGACCAAACCCTAATAGGAGGTGAGATACCAGACCCTACTAATATCTGAGATGGAAAAGGAACGGACCCGACCCTACTAATATCTGAGATATAAGAGACCAGACCCTACTAATATCTGAGATAGAAGGGACCAAACCCTACTTATATATGAGATGGTAAAGATAGTTATGCACGCAGTATGGAAATATTAATGTATGAAAGAATGTATGTATGTAAGAAGGAATGTAAGAATGTATGTATGTACGAAAGGAAGGTAAATAGGTTAAGTATGTAATATATCTTCAGATGCGTATATGTATGTATGTGTATGAAATGTATGTTGCTTGATTAACTAGAATTCACTCAGTGTAGCTGACTTTTAGTTTGCACGCATGTAAATAGGTTAAAGGAGCTGGCTTGATGATGGCACATGGTATGGACTGAATGGCTGGCATCTAAAGAAGGAAGACATGATGCTTTATGTTTATGTTTTAAGTAAAGACAATTTGAATTTTTTAAACAAGAATGTTTTGATTATGTAATATATGGTTGAAGTTTAATGTTTCAGCGAAAATTTTAATTCACTCTGATATTTATAACTGTGTTTATTAGTAAATCCAACGCTAAAATAGGGCACCGGGACGGGGGCCTTACATAGTCTCTAAAAACAACCAACCTTTTATAGATTTACAGCTGACAGAAGACCAAATCAAGAACTATATGTTACTCAAAATCCACAAAATCCTAAAACAAAACAACTCCAGTTTAAAAAGGTATGAGACAATGCCTTTCCCTGATGAAGAGTCCTTATCTGTTATCAATAATTTCCTTATTCTAGACGAGCAGTCATACGGTCAACAAACTGATAGAACATAATTTGAAAAGCTATGTTGATCGATAACCTAATAATAGAAAACAATTTTTCACACAATAATGAAAGTCGTACAACAGAATAAAGGTGGGGTATTTTTGTTTACGGTCACTGTGGGATAGAGAAAACATATTTATGGAAGATGTTACCTTCAACCATACGATCCCAAGGAAATATTGTTTGCAACGTTGCATCAAGAGGAATCGCATCATTATTGTTATCCGAAGGTAGGAAAAACATTTCAGATTTCATATTCCAATTAACCAAAACGAGGATTCATATTGCGTAATGGCACCTCGTTTGGATGAGGCCGAATTATTAGAAAAAACAAAGCTAATAATTTGGAATGAAGCCTCAATGACCCGTAAACATGCATTTCAAGCTCTAGACAAATCTTGCAAAGACATAACCGCTATTTGAAAGAAAGAGTTTTGTTTGGAGGCGTTTTTAAACAGATTCTGCCGATAATAAAGAAAGGGAGCATGCAACAAATAATAAATTCCTCTCTATGTTCTTCGTATATTTGGCATCATTTTCATATTCTTAGATTAACAAGAAACCTAAGGTTAACAATTGGTCAGCCATCAGTTGATATAGAAGAGCCCAAGAAATTTTCTAAATGGCTACTGTACATATAAGGTAAAATCGGTGGACCTAATGAGGGTACGAAAAAATAGAGATACCAGATGATTTACTTATTGAAAAATGTGACGACCCTACCACAAAACTAATTTAGTTTGTCTATCCATACATTGTAAACAACAACCAAAACCCTACATACTTTCAACAAAAGGGACTGCTTGCACCAACAAATGAAGTTATCCATGAGATTAATGATCATCTAATTCTGCTTGAATTCTTTTGTGGCAACCCGCTCGAGTACTTAAGCTCAGTTTATGTAGCTAATTTCGACTACATATATGAAGATGTTGATCCAACTTCATACACTACTAAACTAATTAACGGTCTTAAAATATATGGGTTTCCAAACCACAAGCTTTAACTAAAATTCGTTGTACCATTAATGCTTATAAGAAATATCGATAAAAAGGGCTTATGCAACGGCACTAGGCTTCAGATTTTTTCTTTGGGTACACATGTAATCAAAGTGAAAGTTCTTTTGGGGGATAATATTGGTGAGAGGATCTCTATTCCAAGAATCTCCCTAATACCTTAACAAAACACATAGCATTCATGTTTACAAGACGACAATATCCCTTATTAGCTAGCTTAGCTATGACAATAAACAAAATTCAAGGACAGTCATCAAGTATGGTGGGGTTGTACATAAAGAACGATGTCTTCTCACATAGACAACTATGTGTTGCATTATCAAGAGTTACAAGAAAAAAGGGGTTAAAGGTACAAATTCTAGACAAAAATGGCAAACAAGCTAATAAAACAACAAATGTCGTTTTTAAGGAATTTTTTTTCTTATTTTAAATAAAATTAATTGTTATCACTTACAATACTATGATTTCTGGATTTAGTAGAATTTTATAAATTCATGATGTAAAACAACAAAAGCAACATCAGAACAACAATGACTTATGAATTTAGTAGAATTTTATGAATTCATGATGTATACTAACAAACATAGTATAAAGTAACTGGTCAAACTAGAGGTTGAACAAACTGCATATGCGACATTTGTTGAGGCATAGGTGAATACTGATAATGATACTGAGGAGCAGTATTTGGCGTATTGGAAGTTTAAGCAAAGTGTGTTGTGAAGAGGTTATTGAAGGATTGCTCGTTGTGTGAGGACTTGGCAATGACTGAGTTCTGCATTCGTGTGAAAAATGTCCTAGCCTGCCACACTTGTGACATGTTATTTTCGCTTTATCATCTCTTCCAAATCAGCTGGATCTATGTATTGCAAATCTTCCATGATAAATGAAAGATTATTAGACACATGTGATGGAATTATCTTGAGAAACAAATGCTTGATTATCAGCTGTTGATCCAATGGCAGTTGTTATGTCTATGTGATAGTCATAACTTTGACCAGCAGTTTGGACAAATTGAGTTTCTTGACACAAAAGTGCTAATCCTATGGTATAATCATCAGCTGATTTGCCCATTGTGATTAACTTCTTCTTTTGACACATTTCCCTTTCAATTGTAGGTAACATGCCATGAAGAATAGTCAAACTCAGATCTTGAAAAATTGGTTAAATTCTTAGTATAATAGCATAAGTGTCCTAATTTTCTGGAAGTGATCTCATAATCGGTTGTTGAGAGTAGAGTTTGTAAAGGTAACCACAACCATTGTCAATTCACTTATTAGAGTTGTGAATCATTCATATTGTTGAGTTAAACTCTCTCCTATTAAGTGGCAAAATTCTTGATATTGCTGTCTAAGAATTTCACGAGTATTCTTAAGGACTTGTGGGGTTCCACCATATTGTTCTTTTAGTGCATCCCACAAAGCCTTAGTAGGCTTTTGTTGAATCAATCCATCATAAATTTTATCTGGAATTACCATGGCTAAAATAACATGAGTTTTAGCATCCAATTCAAATCTCTACATATCCTTATCAAAATAATCCTTAGGATCCTTCTTGATCGTTTTGTTTCCATCCAATTGATCAACAGTTTCAGGGGAATGAGGCCCATGAACTACATATCTCCAACAACCAACGTTTTGGCTACACAAATAGTGGAGCATTCTTTGAGCCCATATGTTATATTGACCTTGAACCAACATAGGTGGTTTGGAGATACAACCGGTGTTATGAGGATCTTGTACAAACGACATAAGTCTCAATGCAACTGGCTTCTCAATAATAACAAAGTATGAAACAGATTTTTTATCCTTTTTGAATCCTTAAATGGAATTATCAAATTGAGCTTAGATCTATGATACTAAATTGTTTTTAAAATCAAATTTAGTGATCTTATGCTCTGATAGCAGTTGTTAGGATTGTAGATCTAATTATCTAAGACACTTGAAAAGAATTCACAATCAAGTAAACATTAAACAATTAATCTAATCCTCTGAGCGGATTAGTATCACTTTAATCGAAACCATGATTGAATTACAACTTCAATTATTATATAAATTAACAAGTTAATCAACGGAATTCATTTGAGCTAAACAATAGGTTTCATATGGAAGAAACAATATGTATTAATTATAATCGAATGAGCATAATCTATTGCCCCTCTCAACCTTAGATCATCATTCACACTGAATTTTCTAGTACGAAAGTACACAATTCAGGTGAGTATTGTGATGTGAAAAGTGTTAATGAAGAAGAGACTCTCTTCTTAATTTTATACATGTGCAAAACTAATGATGAGCTAAAGGTAACAGTGACAGTTAACAAAAACAGTTACAAACTACTGATAGTCATATTACAAACAACTGCCTATAGAGAATCATATGCTAACTACTTATCTTTGTTAAAAACTGATGTTTGAACCATAAGTTGTTTGATCTTCAATACTTTGTAGAGCATCTATTGTGTCATTAGTTCTTATGTCAGCAATTTGCTTTGTAAGCAGTTTAGAGAAGTAGTTGTCAAAACTCATATGGAGTATACTGATGTTTGATCCATCAGTTGTGGGTATTTGGTCATCAGTTCTTTGCAAGGTTCAAAAATGTCTTAGTAACAAAGTATTCTCGATTGCAAAAGTGATAAGCGACATTAAGGCCATGTCATTTCTAAGGGCTTGTGTGGGAGGAATGGAGCCACTTAAATTTCGTTAATTTTCCTCCGTAGTTGTTTGTTGGTGTTTCTTGTTTGTTTTTTGGTAGTAGTTTTGTTTCCTTTTTTCATGTACCGTTGGGCCTCTTGCGTCTTGCGGTTGGTTCCTTTTGGTTTTTTATAATGTATGCTTTAATTATTTGTAGTAATTGGAGATATAATCCATTCTAGGTTACTTTGATAACATTTGCATATATTTTTAATTCTTAAATATTGAAGATTAAATGAGTGATCGACCAAATTGATTTCTTGCACTTCGCATGTAATTCTCGCATGAACCATCCAATGTTCCAAATACTATAAATACTATGATGTTTTTTTGTTAAATAAAAGGACTTTTTATAGTGGTGTTTGAAATAATATTTTCTAAAATGGTGATAGTTTAATGAGTTAATAGCCATTTTCGTCCTTCTGGTTTGCTACTTTCGCCACTTCAGTCCAAAATTTGTATTTTTGTCAATTTAGTCCTCATAGTTTTAAATATTAGCCAATTACGTCCTATCCGTCTAACGGCATCCAGCTATGCCGTTAGTTCAAGGGTATTTTTGTCTTTCTCCTTTTTATTTTGAGTTATTGGTCATTTTCGTCCCTGTGGTTTGATACTTTTGCCAATTCAGTCCAAAGTTTGAAATTTTGTCAATTTAAGTCAGTTTTTTTTCTATAACACTAGAGAGCATTATCCAAGCCCAAAACAAGTCTGCATTTACTCTGTCGACAACAGTAATCATACCCCCTCCTCTCGTATTTAGTTTCTAGACGGTTCCTAAACTCTCCCCCATGGTGGAATTCAATGGTAAAGTGGTCAAAACAATTCTGTGAAACCGAATTGTACGGAAAAAACTAAAAATCGTTTCTTTGATGAATGCATAATATTTAGGGTTTAGAGATTAACATATCATAACGAAAATCTGGGTCGTAATCAACTATTATACATTAATCAACAAAACAATTTTTAGTTTTTTCTGTATAATTCGGTTTCAGGGAATTACCTTGACCACTTTACCATTGAATTCCACCATGGAGAAGATTTTAGGAAATGTTTAGAAACTAAATATAAGGGGGGGGGGGTATGATTACTGTTGTCAACAGAGTAAATGCATACCATTATTTGAGGTTGCTCGATAGTTTTGGGCATGAATTATGCTCTTCAGGGTTATAAACAAAAAACATAAAAAATAAAAAAAACTGAATTAAACTGAACATTAAATTGACAAATTTTTAAACTTTGGACTGAATTGGCAAAGATATCAAACCACAGGGACTAAAATGACCATTAACTCAAAATTAAAAGGAGAAAGACAAAAATACCCTTAAACTAACAGCATAGCTGGATGCCGTTAGACGAATAGGACGTAATTGGCTAATATTTAAAACTATGAGGACTAAATTGACAAAATTAAAAATTTTGGACTGAAGTGGCGAAAGTAGTAAACCACAGGGACGAAAATGGCCATTAACTCTAGTTTAATTATTAAAGTATTTTCTTATAAATAAAACCCGAAAATATTTTTTTATTAATACTCTTATGATATAAAAAGGATAATCATTGATCATTAATGCATTATCATATTTATTAATAGAAAGTTGAATATTTAAGATATAACTTTTGAGCGCTATTAATATTCAAAGTTAATGCAAAGGTAATATTCAATCATTAATGCGAAGTTAATATTCAATCATAATTAATATAAAATTCATAAACATTTATATGAGAATTTTGAAGATATGATTTTGGGACACCAATATCCTATGCCTCTCTCTCTCTATATATGTTATGCCAAGTTAAGATATCTTGGTGAAAAGAAGTCTTACCTATTTGCTACTTGTTTTGTAATATTTTAAAACATGGCAAAAACATCCATGAAGATGGTGATCTTGATCACTTTGTATCTATCAGTCTTTGGTAATACTAGTCTCTATATATCCCTACTTAATTTTTTATGTTTTTCAACTTGCTAAGGAAATATGATTTGCAGGTTGGCAATTCGGTTGTGGTTTGATTGACAAAGGATTGGCAACGAACCAACACGCTTATTCTAACAACGACGGGGAACACCCAATGAACAAAATTTCAAACCTTATATCTTGTGATGACCATTTTCGAAGGTGTCCCGGTAGTTGTCGAAACAGTGCGATGAAATGTTGTCATGGAGTTTGCCTGTGTGATTGTGATGAGTTTTGCAATTGTCCCAATGTTGACCTTGTGAAACTTAACTATTTTAAGCACAATTCCGTACTAATGTAATCGGTGGTTATGCAAAAAAAAGATCATATTAATAAAGTAAATTTATTTTAGTCCAAAAACTCCAATATATATATATGTGTGTGTTATATGTTAAAAAATACAAGCTTTGTCATGTAGCGAATAACTACGTGAAACGAACACTAACGACGTCCCGGTAAAGTTAAAAGTCCAAGATTTAACCAAACTAGGTAATACCTCCGGCGCATTGCGCCGGGCTGAAGGTGTAATCTAGTAAAAAAATAAATTTGTCAATGCCCCAAATACTATAAATTAACATATTAAAAAAACAAAAATCATGCGTTGCGTTGGCGAACCAAAAATATTCCGTTGGTCTACGACTATGGCACCACCGAAAGTAAACCAAAATATAAATTCATTAACAAAACCCGTGCGAAACAAAAAAAAACCCACGCGTTGCGGCCTCAACTCGATGCAAACGTGGTCGGTAGCATTGATACCGAACCTAAATATTAAATATAAATTAGTAAGCCCAAAAAACATATTAAAACTAAGCATGAAAAAATAACAAAAATATATTGATTATTAGATATTAAGTTTTATTACATTAAAACATTGACATAAACTTGAAAGTGTACAAAAATAAAGGTCCCGCCTATACCAATCAATGCAAATATAAAAAAAAATTACAATAAGAAAAGAAAAAAAAATGAAGATGGAATTTCCAGGATTTGAACCTGGGTGCTATCTGTCTTAACAAACACAAATAGCCAACAGACCAACACAACACAATTGTATCTTGCTCAATAAAAATATACTAAAGTAGGAAACAGTGAGTAGCTTACAAACTTTGTGGCACCAAGATTTGCTTTTTATCTATATATATAATTAATAGAATGACTTAAAATACTATTATTGGTGAAAATAATAATATTATGTGTAACATCACGAAAATAACGAGTCAAAAATACCAAGTTTAAAAAGATAAAAGACCAAAAATGTCAAAGTTTCAAACTTAAAAATTTAAAAATGAAAAATGTCTCCGGGCCTTATCGCGGTACGCGACGGGCTTAGACCAAACGTCATCGCGTATCGCGATGACGAGGTCTGAGGCGGTGACACGTGTCCTGCCACGTGTCACCACGTTGCATAAAGCCATGACAATGTGACACGTGTCATGCCACGTGTCACAATGTGGCAAAAAGCTCGCCACGGGTCACCACGTGGCACCGCTTCCGCCACGTGGCAAACCTACCCGCGACTCGACATAGCTACGTCGCGATACGCGACGGCTATGTCTAGGCTCGTCGCGTATCGCGACGGGTCTCCTGAAAACTCTATAAATAGCACGACATGGCATTTCATTTTTCACACTCAATTTCACACACATCTTTCTCTCTCTAGAATACACTCTCTAACATCTCTCTAAAAATCACATAGATAAACGTGTACCGACCACCTCGTTTTCCGTAACCATAAAACTCTGATTATACCTCGTAATCTGTGCCATAAACCGACGATACCCCAAAGTACCGGCGACAATATCTCGAAATACGTGCCGACCCGGTACGGCCCGACGTTCCGCCTCGAAGTACGTGTCGATCCGAGACGACCCGAGACGAACCGACGACCCGCCTCGAAGTGTGTGCCGACCCGAGACGAACCGACGACCCGCCTCGAAGTGTGTGCCGACCCGAAACGAACCGAAGACCCGCCTCGAAGTGCGTGCCGACCTGAAAAGAACCGACGACCCGGCTCGAAGTGCGTACCGACGAGACTTGAAGACCGGCGTGCCTCGATTTGCGTGACAAGGAGGTGTTGATCAAGATTCTCAATATACGTGTCAACGTCGAAGTGCTGCCCGTGAGTTTAGAAATTAATAAGCCAAACAAGGTATGCATAATGCCCGAATAAAATTTAATAAAATAATAACGGCTTAGACCCTGGTTAACGGTATAATCAATACATCGAAAATAAAGCAAAGAAATTATATAAAAAGAAAGATAAAAGTATAAAGTCTTTATTATAAATAAAGAATGAGTATTATTTAAATAGATTTTATATAATAATAAAAAGAATAAAGAATAAAGAAATAAATGAAAAGAATCTTTATTAATAAATAAAGATAAAAGTATTATTTAAAGATAATTTAAATAAGTAATAAATAAATATATATATATATATATATATACATTGTTTGTATCATGAATATAAACTAGTTGAGGTATATTTATATATATATATATATAAATATACGTTTTGGAAACGTAGACGGGCTAAAGGTCTAAATATGAGAATAAGAGATATATGATTTGGAGTATAGGTTCAAACATATTATAAAATAAAAGGAAAAGATAAAGTATAAAATAGTTATGGTTAATGATATTATTTAAGTTATTATTCTTAAGTAATAAGAAAAGAAAATAATACGTTTCTTAATAAAGAAGAAACATAGAGTTCAAGAAAAGAAAACAAGTTAAACTAGAGATTTATCTTGTGAAAGAAATAAGTTAAAAAGAAAGAGTTTTAACTTGAAAAAGGAAGGAAATAAATAATATTTTAAACTAAAGGTTTAAAATAAAGAAAACATGTTTTGAACTAAAGGTTCATAAAGAAATTTAAAATCGAGGTGAAGATTTTACAAAAGAGACTAGAGGTCTTAAGCCGGATTGTATATCCGACTAACAAAAAGTTATACTCGTACTATAGGTGCGAGATAACAAAGAAGAGGGAAAGACCATCGGACAGTGTATTGAAGCTGATCCAAAAGAGAAGGCTATACTCGTACTATAGGTGCGAGATAGCAAGGGAAAGACCCTTGGACGTTGTTGAAGCCAATCCCAAAGCGAAAAGGTGAATACGCCCCTAAACTTTTATAAACTTGTTTTCAAACGAGTCAAACATGTTATGTGAAAATTATTTACAAGGAACTACGTGTTCCTAAAACCATTATAAATGAAAGTATAAACCTAGCCCTCAAGCTGTGGTATACGTATGTCTGGATCCTTACATAGGTGGTATTACGCAATGGGCACATCGCACCACCCTGATCGTAGGACGCTTTCCCGCGGGAAGTACGATCATTGTGTATATTTACGGGTACTTAACTAAGTCGAACGCTGCGGTGTTTGCTGAGGTGACCTAGAGTAGAGACTTGAATTTCTATATGTGTTGTTTTAACTTTGTTATTCCTAAGCCACGATGGGCCGAGGCAGGCGTAGTCTCGAGGGGTAATAAAGTAACAGAAAATATTTTAGCGTTAACGTGTTCACCAGCACACCGCTGACGTATTTTCTAACATTTCAAGTGATTAAAGTATCAAGAATTAGAGCCATTCATAAAGTGGATGTTCGCAAGGTAGAGATGGCTCATTGTTTTAATTATTTAAAAGATTATAAAAAATATGATTTGTAAAATCAAACGTGGTTTATAAATAAAACGCTCGGATATATATTATCCAAAAAGCTTTTCAAATAAATTAAATATTATTACAAAATAAAGATTTATTAATAAAATGTTTCAAAAGAAATATTAATATTTTATTATAAATAAAGCTTTAAAAATAAATTAATATTTCAAAATATTAATACTTTTTAAAGACTTCCGCTAAACTCTGATACATTTACAAAACCGGTACCAACTGTTGGTCACACGCCTAGGCCGTAAGTCGGGGTGTGACATTATGTCAAAACCCCATATTTGAAAGCTTTGGTTCTCGAAACATAGAAAGTACATGCTTAGGAGCCGGCATAGTACACCGTAAGAGCGCCAAACTTCAACTATCTCCGAAAATTAATATTTTGGACTACTTATGAAGGAAATAAATAGGTGGATTAATCTAGTGAATAATTAAGATTTAAAACCATCAAATACTTAAGTTTTATAAAATGATGGCGATTTTGCATAAGTTATAATGAGTTTTGTATAAAAAAAATCAAAATCTTTTCACCCATCGTATTGTGAAGCCGTCCACCATACTCCATATCTCTTAGATGGTGAGAGAATTCAACCGGCCTTATATTCCTCAGTTAATGCCAAGTGTCTAGCTCTTTTTCTTTATAATCACCATACTTTCACCTACACTCCATCTCTTCCTCACTTTTTATTTCTTTCTACCGTACACCCACCACAAGTACCCTATTTCACTTACCTTTTTACCATTTTAACAAAAGTCTTGATAAATCATACCTAATTTAAGTGTTGGAGCACATTTGGAGTCAATTTTTGAAGGTTTGAAGTGTCCAAATAAACACAAACTAAGAAATCATCATATCTTCATTCCCAAATCTAAGGTAAAACGACTTCACTAAGTTATGATTCCCTTAAGTTTTGATGGCTAAGTTTGTTTATCCACACCAAGAATGCTCACCAAACAAAGAGCCACATCAAATCAAGTGTAAAAATGGAGTTTTGATTGTGTGTATGTGTGTGCATATATAAGCCATTTCGTGCGTGTTATATATATATATATATATATATATATATATATATATATATATATATATATATATATATATATATATATATATATATATGGGAAGGTTAACGTACAAATGAAATTAACGTGCTAAACTTGAGAATCAAGTAGAGTAATTATATATACAAATAGAGTAATTATGTAACTACATCATAGAGTAATTACATAATTACTCTACTTGTATATATAACTACTCTATTTGATTCTCACGTTTAACATGTTTATATATATATATATATATATATATATATGAGTGAGTTCATTGGGGAACAACAAAAAAGTAGGGAACTGGGGAACTCCCTTCCCAGCCCTTGATCATATCCCCACATCATTATGGTACACCTTTAATCACCTACATCATATCATTTTTGCAAAGGAAAAGAAACCTCTCCAAAAATAATTACAAAAGAAAAAAAAATGTAAAAAAAACTAAAATGTTTATCTAGCATCCCCTATTCTAGAAAATAAAAACACAAATAAAAATAAAAAAATTTCAGTTTAGCCTTCAAATTTAGTTTAGCTTTTAGGGATAGGTTTTTAGGGGGTTTAGGTTTTCCGGGTTCGAGGTTAAGTTATTTTAGGTATTAGGGGGAGGGGGCTTTTCTTGTACACATGACGGTGAAAAGACAGTAGGAAACTTAAAATGAATAAATTATAACCGCTACATTGAAACTCGCATTGTCTTGTATACGTGTAAAGACATAATTGTTAATGTTCATTAACACTTAATTCCGTGAGATAACCGTAGGTAGGTTTTTAATATATATATATATATATATATATTGAATTTACATTAAATTATAACGAAACGTGTTGTTTACATGTAAAATCTTAAACAATTGGTTTTTTACATGTAAAATATTAATTTTTACATGTAAAATTTTAAAAACTGTTGTTTTACATGTAAATGTTAATAAGATTTGTTGTTTTACGTATAAAATGTTATTGAAAAGTGTAATTTTACATGCAAAATGTTAATTTTTACATGTACAATCTTAAAGAACTGTTGTTTAGATGTCAAATGTAAATGAGATTTGTTGTTTTACATGCAAAATATTAATGAAAAGTGTTATTTTGCTCCCCTGCCAAAGCTAACAAAAACTTAAACCCTCCTAAAAGCTAAACTAAACCCGAAGGCTAAACCGGGATTTTTTTACTTTTTTTAATTTGTTTTGAGGGGTTTTTTCCCTTAGAAATATGATATGATGTAGGTGATTGAGAGTTTACTGTAAGATGTGAGAAAATGATCAAGGGTTGGTAAGGGTGTTCCCTGGTTCACAATTTTTTGAGTTATCTTTTGAACCTAACTCTTTAAACATTTATGCAATCGGTGACAGAAATATATCTAAAACTGATTTCGTTTTTCTTGTTTCTTTTTCAACTTCTAGTTGTGTTATTATCTCTACTACATTTAGAATTGGTTGCCATCCTCTTTAATAAAAAATAATATAACCCTTAATATTTGTTTACCACCCCACTGCTACCATCATGCATCATGCCACATTATTTTATTTTCGCTAAACATTATTTTATTTTCACTAAACAATTTATTAATAATCAAACATATACACAATAATTGAATTACTTAAATAATACAAATTAATTATGATTTAACCGATTGTTTCCTCCGATTGATGCACACGTGTCAAGTTTCATAGAAACTTACTTTTAACTCTTTTCATTTAATCCATATTGTAAATCTTTCATCATCAATCGCCATTCACGTTCATGTCATTTAGAAACCAAGGGAATAAAGGGTAACACCGTTACGGCTTATGGCGGTTTCCAAGATTATGTCGTTACGGCGTATGGCGGTTCCCGTATCGTAACCTTTGCATCCTTTCTGAATATACCTATATAGTCGCATCCTTTCTGAATATAACTATATATAAATATTCAACGGAGCAAAGAAACAGAATCCGCCGAGTAACCAATTTGAATTGTAATATAACCGCCGCCGATAGAGATGAAGCATCACCCGACAATTTGTAGAACCCCGTCGCCATCAGCGAGACCCAAATGAAACCCAGTCATCGATGTTTGTTTACCGAAGTAACCGCCGTTACCGGTGGCGGTCCTTTGTTTCGGCCAAACCGGGTCGCGGCCCCACCATCTTTTTCGTTTAGTATTGTAATTTTACTGAAAAATCCCAAAAAAAATTGTATCTATTCTGTCCAGCCAGCCATAGAGGTGGACAACAAAACCGGTTCCTGGAACCGGTTCGACGGAACCGAACCGGAACCGAACCGGTTCCTACCCGTTTTTCGTAGGAACCGGTTCGGTTCCGTTTCAACCCGACGATCCGGGACCGGTTTGACATGTTTGGAGGTGGACCGGGTAGGAACCGGAACCGAACCGGAACCGGTTCTGGAACCGGTTCGACCGGAACCGGTTCGGAACCGGTTATAGCCGTTGGAGTGGTTCTAGCCGTTGGGAAACGGTTTTATGGCCGTTTTTTGACCGTTGGGGTCAAAAATGGCCGTTTTTTGGCTCCCCAAACACCCCACTACTAGTATAAATAGGTATTTGGTGTAATGGGTTCATCACAACACTCAAAACGCAAACCCGAACGCAAAAAAATACAAAAAAACGCTATTACAAAGTTCTGAGTTCTCTAATCTGTTGTTTTCTCTTCTTCTATATTCATATTTGTTGTTATGGCTGCCTCACAATCATCGGTTGGTCAAGGTTCCACCGCCGGACCAAGTTTCGTTCGTATTGTACCTCATAATCGTAATCAAGAGATTTGGTGCAATTGGGATTTGGTTGAATTGAGTGACCATTCATTGAAGGCTCGGTGCAAGTTTTGTGGGATTTATTTAAACCCACTTTCGAATTCAAATTTGAAGAAACACATCGAAAGACCGTATTGCAGGGCGTTGAAACAGAACGTCGAGTCGCAACAAACGCAAATGGATAGTGAAGGCGGAATATTTACATACCAAATTGATCGAGTTCAAGATCGTATGGCGAAGTTTGTGATTCAAGAAGCTTTGCCGTTTAGCCACTTCGACAACCCTCGCTTAACCGCCATGATTCGAGATACGCTTCAACCACAATACACTCACGTAAGTCGTCATACTCTTAAACGTTATTGTTTAAAATTGTGGAAGAAGGCTAAAGAGGTACTAATTGCATATTTTGAAAATAAAAATACGGGAATAAACTTAACTACTGATGTTTGGTCGGCTCCACATGGTCTACCCGAATCTTATCTTTGTGTCACCGCTCATTGGGTAGACCCGTCATCGTGGGAAATGATGAAACGCACCATTGCTTTCGAACTCTTTGAGTATCCACATACGGGAGATAATTTGTTTGAAATTTTAGATTATGTTATAAAAACTTATAAACTAGAAAATAAAATATTTTCAATTGCATTTGATAACGCGTCGAATAATACATCGGCGGTTGATAAATTAAAATTAAAATATACGCCGATTTGCAATGGTGTATTTTTTCACTCAAGGTGTGTTGCACACATCATTAATTTAATCGTGCAAGACGGACTTGCTTCGGATGAGGTTACATCGGTTATAAACGATTTTAGAGTAATGCTACATGAAGTTTTTAAGAAAAGTAAAAAAACACAAATGGATTATAGAAAATTTTGTAAAGATACGGGAAGAAAAGCTTTGGGAGCTAATTGGGATGTACCTCATCGATGGAATTCCACTTGCATAATGTTTCAAAGTGCTTTGAAACAAAGAGACACTTTACAAATGTTTCATTCTAGTCTTGCCGAGAATGATTTGGCAATCCCCTTTTCAAATGAGAAATGGGAAATTATCAATGACTTATCGACTTTTCTTGAAGTTTTTAAAACATCAACTACGAAACTATCGGGAACGTATTATCCAACAAGTCCCTTGGTTCTTTCGGAGTTATTTTTAATCGTTAACAATCTTAAAGAATTTGAAAATAAAAGTCCAATGTTTTCAAACATCATATTACCAATGAAGTTTAAATTAAAAAAATACTTTCTTGAATTGCCACCGATTTTTACTTGCGCCGCCGCTTTAAACCCAATGTTAAATGTTACGGGGGTTGAATGTGTGATAGACGAAATTTTTTCAGCCTTAGATATGCATGAAGTTGACCCAAACTTTTCAACAGAGGCACAAAATGATTTTAACTTGAATTTTAAATTTATGTATGACTTTTATATAAATAAATATGGGTCAAACATACACATGCCTACGCCGGGGGGGTCTTCATCAAGTTCAAGTGCTCCTAGAGTACGAGACCCCATGATTAGCCTTATGAACACCGTTCGCAACGTAACGGCTAAAAAACAAAGGGGTAACACCCCTTCAAGCGAACTAGGAAGGTATAGTGCATATGATTTCTCTACCGGTTTATCCGAAGAGGAATATGGCACTTTTGATGTTTTGGCTTGGTGGAAGGTAAAGGAAACCGAGTTTCCGATTCTTGCCACCATGGCCCGTGATTTACTAACCGCCCAAGCTTCTACGGTAGCTTCGGAATCTGCTTTTTCTCTTAGTGGCAGGGTAATATCGGTGAGAAGAACAAGACTGAATTCGGAGTCGGTGGAGATGTGCATTTGCTTGAAGGATCACTTGGACTCAATCGATCGTGTTCAACACGTAACCACTCTGGAAGACGAAACACCACTTGATGTTCGAGTGCACGACGAACAAGAAGGCGTTTCTACAAGTAATTCTGATGAATAAGTCGCCACTCAATAATTACGACGAACAAGAAGGCTTTTATAGAAATAATATGTCACAACTTTATATTTATAAGTTTAATGTTTTGTTAGTTTGTTTTTGAATATTTTAAAACATGTAACCTTTTTTTTTTGAACTTCTTAAAGTAAATAAAATGAATTTTATGTTAATTGTTTTTTTTATTAAACATGTTATACAAATACGAGCAGCGGAAACGAAAAACGAAAAAAAAAATTATTTTTTACACTGTAACCGGTTGGAACCGGTTACAGTGTAAGAACCGGTTTAGGAACCGGTCAGAACCGGTTCCACCGGTTCCGGGTCCGAGGGTTGGGGAACCGGTTCGGTTCCCTAACCGGTTCGAACATGGAACCGGTTTAAACAGTGATGTTGACTAATGGAACCGGTTCTGAACCGGTTCCGGTTCCTTTGACCAACCCGATTTGATCACCTATAGCCAGCCATGTTATTTGATTCCGGCCCATCCGTATTATTTGAATCCGGGCCAGCCATGAAAAGTTAAATAATAAAACCCAGTTACAAAGGAATAATTTTTTTAAGCAGCTTATTAGCCAAGCCCAATTGAACATATTGCCCTAACATTTGATGATAGTCTAACAGATAGATTGGCTGCTAGACTTTTATAGTATTGAATTCAATTAGCAACTTGGTTTGGCTTTGAGGAGGCAACAAGGGGGTGGGGGTGGTGCGTGATGGGGCTCCCACCACGCTTTGTATAGTGTGGAACACCGCCGCCGATCCCCCCAACACGCGTGATGGGGGGAAAAGCGTGATGGTTATCACGCGTTGTGTTGTGACCGTTGAGAAACAAACAAACAAACAAACAAACCATCACACTACCACCACCCTCACTAAATTCCATCACTAGTGATGGATTTGGGTGGGGTGACGTGACACATCATCATTCGGTGGTCAAAGTGATGGAAAAACCATCACAATGAACCACCCCCTCCCCCCTAACAGGGAGCCAGAGACGATTACAATAGAAGACTTTTAAAGACCAGGCTCACAATTGCATTTAACCATTTGATTATTTTTCCAATTTTGTAGGTTAGGGTTTGAATTTATAGGTTAATATGAGAGAATGATACGTTGACTCATTGAGAGTGTTGATATGCCATAACTTATAAATGTTAAGATGTTAGGTTAATTTGTTAAATGTTTGTTGTGGTTATGTGTTAGGTTAAAGCATGGTAAAGTTGAAAAGGATCTACTCTTTTTTTAAAAGAAAGGTTGATGAAAATTGCGAAGGAGAATAAACATCAAAAAGTTTCATCACAAAGTGAGCCACAATCGCAAGAACAAGAAAATCCACAAGGACAACAACTATAACAACCACAATCAAATACGGATGAAGTGGATCCTAACCAAATAGAAAGATATCCGGCTAACGAAAAGCAATATATACGGGAGTAACCGGTTAATTTGAGGGAACAAGTAACACGAGCTTATCTGAGTTTATGACATTTCCAAATAAAACTTGTAGAATATAAGAATGAAGGTACAAGTAAGCATACTCGTAGGTTCTAATATTCCTGGTTCAGTATTTTCTCTGGTTGGTTAGAGTATTCTCCAACAACACATTTTGCTTATTGTTTTCCTTGTAATCTATTTAATGATAAACAAAGTGTCCGGAATAGGAAAGATGCATTTACTGTCAAAAGGTTTGGCAATTGGAAACGAGTTAACGGGAAAGACTGTGCATTTCTTAAGCATGTTGATAGTGCACGGCACAGAAATGCTATGGTATACAGTGAAAATTTGTTGAACCATGATTCACACATTGAAAACATCATATCCAAGCTGGATAAAGAGGAATTAGAGAAGAATCGCTTACGATTAACAACAATTGATACAGTTCTTTGGTTGACATATCAAGCTTGTTCTTTACGAGGGCATGATGAAAGTTCTAAGTCAAAAATCGCGGTTATTTGCTTGAACTACTAAAACTTGTAGCCTCTTATAATGATAAAGTTGCAAGTGTTATTTTAGAAAATGTTCCATATAATTCAAAGTATACTTCTCATGATATCTAAAAACAAATTCTTAGTATTGTTGCAAATAAAGTAAACAAGCATATTTGTAGTGAAGTGGGAGATTCATTCTTTTGTGTCATGGTTGTTGAGTCATGGGATGAGTCAAAAAAAAAGAGCAAATGGCCATAGTTTTGAGATTTTTTGATGCACATGGGATCATACAAGAAAGGTTTTTAGATTTGGTTCATGTTAGGGATACTCTGGCACTAACCTTGAAAACACATATATGGAACCAACTTTTGCAATATCAATTTGATGTTAGTAAAATCCGTGGCCAAGGTTATGATGGAGCTAGTAACATGAGTGGGGAATGGAATGGATTACAAGAACTAGTTCGTAAGGATAGTCCTTAAGCTTATTTTGTTAATTGCTTTGCTCACATATTACAACTTACCTTGGTAGCTTCTTCAAGGGAGGTTGTTCCAGTGAGTCAATTTTTTGATAAATTAGGTTCTACAATTAATACAGTTTATGGTTCTAGTAAATTTCATGATGAATTACAAAAGACAAAGGCAAAGGAGATTAAAGATTTAATTGAGCTTGGTGAAATTAAAATGGGAAAAAGATTAAATCAAGTTGGTACATTAAGAAAAGCGGGTGATAGACGTTGGGGTTCTCACTATCAGTCTGTTTGAAGTATGATTGACATGCGTGATTGTACTCGTATTGTTCTTCAGGTTAGCCCATTTGACATGTTATTCATTTTAGTCCATTCTTTTATCGTAACTCATTTTCATTTCAGGATGAGCCATCTACAACTTTTACTCAACGTGCAGATGTTGATGCAGGTTATGTTAACTTAAAATCATTTGATTTTGTGTTTATTCTTCACTTGATAAAGAAAGTAATGGGAAGAACAAAGATTCTTTCTTATTCTCTACAAAAGAAATCCCAAGATCTTCTTAATGCCATCGAGTTGGTTAAAGCCACAAAAGATTATCTAAATGATTTCGGAAACAACAAGTGGGATTCTTTTCTTACAGATGTTACTTTTTTTTGTAACAAACATCAAGTAGATATGCCAGATATGAATGCTCCATATACTTCTACTCGATATCGGCCTCGTAAAAAGGATAATCAGGTTACTTTTGAACATTACTACCGAGAAGATCATTTTAAAGCCACGGTGGACAAACAATTGTATGAGTTGAATGCTAGATTCAATTATCAAACGATGGAAAAGTCTATTGCTTATCTATGCAAAAGTCTTGCGAAAACTCAATTACGTGATGAACATTATTTTCTTGATAGAGTGGTTCGGTTAATCTTGACACTTCCTGTTTCTACTGCAACAACACAGAGGGGATTTTCAGCAATGAAAATATTCAAAAATCGTCTTCGCAATAACATGTCCGATGATTATCTCACGAATAACTTGGCAATTCACATCGAAAAAGAACTTGTTGAATGTTTTGATTCAACATCTGTAATTGATGAGTTCAAAGAGCTTAAAGGTCGCCGAACTGAGTTGTGATTCTTTTTCAGGCACTCATCATTCTCCTTGGATCTTGTTTTTGTTTGTTTAAAATATTGATTTCTTTCGTGTAAGAACGTTAATTTAAATTATTGAATTTAAATTTAAATTATTGAATTGGTATTTGGGTTGAATGATTGAATAGAGTTTTTATTGTTTGACCCGACCCGAACCGGATTTCCAGCCCTAAAAACAGAAGTAGGGGAATAAATTTTTTTTATTCTCGTGAATTTCGGCCCATTCATACTAGATTTTCAAGATCTGTCACTAGCCGTTAACATCAATATTTCAAACCCTGGAACCGTCATTCGTGTGATCCGCTACGAATCTGTTTGAAGCTATTGACAATTCCTCATGATGGGGGCGTTGCACGCTAATTATACAATCGATTTAATCAATACAGTTTCTACGCTACCGTTGGTTCTAAATTTATGCATTTTGTGGAAGATCTTCAAATCTGATTTGTACCCGTATGAATTTTGGATTATGTCGATGTAAGGACTGATAGTGATGTATGGGATTGAGTTTGAAAAATGTTTGGGAAGATCTTCAAATCTGATGGGTACCCGTATGAAAAATTTGTAAGGACCGGTGGTGGAGAGACGATGAAAAAGAGTGGTGGGTTTTGGTGATGTCACCAAGTTAAATTAATATTCACATAAACCCTATTTCCTAATGCCTTTTAACTTCCGTGCTTCTGTAAATTTTACAGAACATCATATATATCTAATACAAATATAATGTTTTTCCTTTTTAACTCTTGCGTTATCACATTTTCTGTAAATTTTATAGCACGTCATATCTTACACACACACAAATATATATATAATAAACAATCACTCTCCTCATTTAAATTAATTATTAATTTATTTCTATATTCTAATTTTAAGTATTTCTCTCTTAAAACTTTTAATATGCAATGTATTAGAAATGTGCTCTAACGTTTCGCTAAATATATTAACCAGGCGACATGTCAATCTGGCACAAATTTTGCAAAAGGAAAAAGAAGATGAGCTACACATACACTTTTACCTTTAGATTTTCCACTCAACAGTTTGAACAGTTTAAATGTGTCAAAACAATAATTGCAAATTTTATGTAAGCCAAATTTAATGTAAACCAAAGTAGCACAAAATCAAAACGATATTTGTAACCGTGCAAAAATAGCACCGCCGCAATGCGCGGGTAACAATGCTAGTTTTAATACATATATGATTCTTTGACCTTTATTTACCCAAGCTTAGCCAAAGACCTGATCTTTTTATTCACCAATCAAAGTGAGTAATCACACTCCCCTTTTAACTATTTTACATTTTGCGGAATTTATGTGTACACAACTTTATTATTTACTTATTATACAAGTATATACTCAAATAAAATTCCACTCTTTGCGTAGTTGTGATACTGCTCGATTAGTAGCTAATTGCTAAATGACTATGTGTTTACAGTTTTTATGGTTGGTTGGTATCTCATCCTCATAGTATGATCATACGTTGTCCGAGTAAACATGTCTGAATCTAATGGCATGTTGAAAAGACAAATTTATTTATGTTATGCTAGTTGATGTAAAGCATATTATCGCAAGGAATTATCATTTTTATTATCATATCTATTTCAAATTGTGATTACTTGCTCAACATTATGTTGACAAGATATATCTATTTTTACGTGTATCACATGTAGCTCTTTTGGTCAAGTGAAGTTTTGAAGACTTAGTTTGTACCTTATGTTTTATTAAAAACAAATAACAATTTGTTTGTTTGAGTTTGATGTAATGTTTTGAAATATTTTGTTTTGTGAAACTCTTGTGTACGATGATTTGAATGAATAAATTATAAAATGACACTTATTATTATTTTTAGTGTCTTTGAGCTAAAATACATATTATGTCATGTCTCGGCATGTTTCGTTGTAGGTTGGGGTGTGACACATTGCAAGACATGTCCTTATGTCCAACGATGAGATATTTGATATATTGTTGCAGATGAAGGATCACATGCAAAAACAGAAGCAAACTAACAATTATTTCTTAAGGGAACTCTAAGATATCAGGGAACTCCAAGATATCAGGTAACAAGGGAAGAAACTAGTAGCAGAATCATGCACTCTGCTACTGTCACACTCCAACCTAAGGCAGAAATGTCGGGACGCGAACTGATTGTTCACAGCTCACAAGGTACTATCATGTACATTAATATATGACAATATCTATTTAATTTATTTAAATAAACAATTTACAAATGAGTACAACAATTCATAGAATATTACAAGACAAATCTAAACCATCTTGTATACATTTTATCCTAAAGGTCATCACTAAGTGTTCTTCGCCTTAATAGACAATCCAACCTACAAATGCGTACAAAATATAAGAGGTTTGTCAACACGAGTTTGAGTGAGAAAATCACTAGTTTTGACACTAACAGTAATATATATATATATAAGAAAAACCATAAAAATGTCATTTGTGCGTATAAATAATCAATCAATAGCATATAAGTATCTCAAACAAATAATGATGTGTGGGCTAAACCATTGCCATGTGAATCGGGCGTTTGTTACCATAATAGAATAATTGAGTTGTCGGTGAAACAATTGTCATGCGATCGGGTACTGGCCACTACGGCATGATGTGACAATTGATATATGATAGACCTTTCCAAATGCGATGAGTAAACATATAAACAATAACAAGTAGCAAGTAGTTATTCAATTGATACACAACGCAAATATTAACAATTTGCATTTGAGAATATAATAAAATGTGTAAGTTGATAGTTAGTACGCAAAAGTCCCCAAAATTTTGGAAACAAGTAAAATACGTGAGTGATTACTCACCTAAACGGATGAAAAAAGGATCAAGTGACGATGCAAGAATCCTAAACCCTTCAAGATTTACCGTCAAGGATTCCTAGTTATATAATATAGTATTAATTAATTATAAATGACATATCATATACAATGAAATTAGGGTTTCGATGTGATTTGAGTTACGTTTGTGATTATAATATTATTGATTGAACGATTAATTTCTATTGATATTATTATTGTAAAAATTATTATCAATGTTGATCTTTTAATTATAAGACGCTTACTTTTACTTATTAAATCACCATTACCTATACTTGATATAATATAAAATAAAATATATAAATTAAATAATTTAAAATAAATAGATTTAATATAAAATGTACAAATAATAATAATATTTGGACAAACATATAATTAAATATATAAATAAAATAAAATAATTTTGTTAAATATAATATGAGATATACATGTAATATTAAATAAATACAATATATATATATGTGTGTGTGTGTACTATAAACTAGTTTTTTCCCCGTATTACAAGGTTGTTTTACATTATCCGTTTCTTATATTTATATATTTTTTAGGATTTCAATTTTATTTATTATAAGAAACTTAATAATATACTCAGAATTTGATGATGAAATGGTATACAAATGAATGAGATTTTTATAACCCGGTTTAAAAGCTATCTAGGTTTGGTGAGACCCATGACCCGCTTTTTTGTTATAAAATTGTTTCTTAATTATAAATATCTTTAAAAAAATGGATATTAATTTTTAGTATATCCTAGGATTTTCATATAAAATTTTTTATGAGATTAATTTTTAATATAATGAGATTTTATAACTAATTTAAGGGCTATCTGGATTTGGTGAGACATATACCCGTGAATTCGGGTCAAATGCATGAGAAGCTTAAATTTATGTAAGGCCCCATTCCCGGTGTATAATTATACAAATATTGTATAATTGTTCGATTTTCTGCAATTTTTTCCATACCTCTGTGTAAATAACCTAATATTGGTTCACAGTCAATAACATCTTCACCATCTATAGTAACAATGAGTCGAAGAACACCATGCATTGATGGGTGGTAAGGTCCCATATTTACTATCATGAGGTCTTTTCTTGTAGATGGTACAGTCATAGGTTTTTCCTGATTCATTCTTCCATGAATTGCTGAAAGCGAAAAGAAGTTCATCAAACTTTAAGGGAAGAATTCAAATTAACGAATTTTTCTCTCTCGAATATCCAACCGCCCTATTAATTCTTTATAACGCGCTCTATTTTGTTTTGACAAATAAGCCAGCAACCGTTGACGTTTTCCCAAAATTTTCCGCAAGCCTCTCTGAGATAAATAGTCTTATTTGTGCAATTCCAAATGTGAAGTAAGTCTCCGTATCTAATTGGTGAAACTTACTACTTGAAATTCAACAGATCCTCTATTTTCTTTGTTTTCTTCTTGTTCTTTCAAAAGAATTGAAAAAAATGAATTTTTTTACCATAAAATAATTTGCAGATAATATTAGGGTCTATTTCCTTCATTCGCATATATTATTAGGGTTTGTTCCCTACATTCGTAGATATTATTAGTGTATGTTCCCTATATTCGCATATATTATTAGGGTATGTTCCCTACATTCTCACAACCATACATTCATACTATAATTCATACGATTTCATACATACCCTGATTTATCATTCATACATACTTTATTCTCAATTACATATTCTAACACTTACCTTCCTTAGTGATACGTGCAATATCTGAAAATCGTTCATGTACAGAAAAGCATTGATTCATAACCTCGATAACTATCACACATATCATATATGGCATTCACTTAACACTTAAGGTAAGTGTATTAACTATTTACATCGAGTATGCACACAGCCCCGAAAACATAACAAGGAAATGGGGCTAGAAACTCACCTGTAACCGTTTCCTATCTGAATTTACTGTTATGCCCTTCTTGAGTTGTGCACGGCTAACTGTGTATCAATCATAGTATCAATTAACTACTTCTAACTATACCATACTTCTAAGTTATTGTAACCCCTTGCTAAGGGGGTCTGGGGCAGCGGGATTCTATAGGCGGCAGTCCCTAGCGGGTTCAAGGGACAGAGCCCCTGGCTAGGAAAAAATTAATTTTCATTAATAAGTCTGAACTAACAACCTCATTAGAAAACTGAAATTTAATTATTTAATCAAATCATGTACCTCGGACTCAACTTCCCCCTCTTTCTAAAACGGATAATTCCTTTCCAAGGCGAGACCTTAAGCATCACATTGTCGCCAACGTTAAACTCAATTGGTCGTCGCCGCTTATCTGCATAAGACTTTTGTCTGTCTTGAGCGGCTTTCATTCTTGCTTTGATCTGATCGAACTTTGAAGACGTTTCTTGAACCACTTCTAGGCTTCCCATTTCTTTCTGACCAATCTCACCCCAACACACCGGGGTTCTACATCGTCTACCGTAAAGCATCTCAAACGGTGGCATACCAATACTTGAATGGTAACTGTTATTATAGGAGAACTCTGCTAGGTGCAGATGATCATCCCAACTTCCACCAAAATCTAAAACACAAGCACGCAGCATATCCTCAAGGGTTTGGATCGTCCTTTCAGACTGTCCATCTGTTTGAGGATGATACGCCGTACTGATGTTCAATCTTGTTCCCATAGCTTCATGGAATTTCCTCCAGAACCTCGAAGTAAACCGTGTATCTCTATCAGACACGATCAATAACGGTACTCCATGCTTAGCCACAATCTCTTTAATGAACAAGTTTGCTAATGTTTCTGACGAGATAGCCTCTCGTATAGGCAAAAAGTGAGCACTCTTGGTCAAACGGTCCACTATCACCCAGATGGTATCATGATGCTTAGCTGTACGAGGTAGCTTAGTTATGAAATCCATAGTGATGTGTTCCCATTTCCACTCAGGTATCTCTAGCGGTTGCATCTTCCCATAAGGCTTCTGATGTTCGGCTTTAAATTGTAAGCAAGTTAAGCACTTACTGACATAATCTACTACATCATTCTTCATTCCAGGCCACCAGTAATCTCTTTTCAAGTCTTGATACATCTTTGTAGCTCCAGGATGGATTGAGTACCTTGACTTATGAGCTTCATCTAAGATTCGACTTCTAAGATCACCATGGCGTGGGATCCACATGCGGTCAAATCTAGTCTTAACTCCATGAGTGTTTTCCATCAACTCATTTTGCTGGCTATACATCCTTTCTTTCTTTACTAACCCTTCATCTACTAACACCTCTGACTGCACCTTGATGATTTCTTCAAAAAGACTAGAGTTCATAATCAGCTGGTATGACTTCACTGTTGCAAGGACTTCCTCATTCTTACGACTTAGCGCATCAGCGACCACGTTAGCTTTACCGGGGTAATACTTAATCTCACAGTCGTAATCCTTTATCAATTCTAACCATCTTCTCTGCCTCATGTTCAATTCTTTCTGCTCGAAGAAGTACTTTAAACTCTTATGATCTGTATAGATAATACACTTAGTACCGTACAGATAATGCCTCCATATCTTAAGAGCATGCACTACAGCTGCTAACTCCAAATCATGCGTCGGATAAGTACTCTCATGGACCTTCAACTGTCTAGACGCGTAAGCTATCACCTTCCCTCGTTGCATCAACACGCAACCTAACCCTTGATGCGAGGCATCAGCACAAACAACGAAATCCTCGTCACCATCGGGTAGAGCAAGGATTGGAGCTTGCGTGAGTCTCTTCTTTAATTCTTCAAAGGCTTCTTCTTGAAACTTTCCCCAACTGAATACTATCGACTTTCGGGTCATACCGGTCAGCGGTGCGGCTATCTTGGATAAACCTTCGATGAATCTCCTATAATAGCCAGCTAACCCTAGGAAGCTTTGTATATCAGTCGGATTCTGCGGAGTCTTCCAATTCGTTATCGCTTCAATCTTAGCCGGGTCCACAGTAATCCCTTCCGGATTAATCACGTGACCTAGAAATTGCACTTCTCGCAACCAGAACGCGTATTTCGAAAACTTAGCGTACAACTTCTCTTTCTTCAGAACTTCCAATACCTCTCTCAAATGCTCAGCATGGTCAGACTCGCTCTTTGAATAAATCAATATATCATCAATGAAGATGATAACTGACTTATCCAACATTGGTCGACACACCCTATTCATCATGTCCATAAATGCTGCAGGGGCATTTGTTAGACCGAATGACATTACGAGGAACTCGTAGTGTCCATACCGCGTTCGGAACGCTGTCTTAGGGATGTATGCCTCCTTCACCATAAGTTGATGATAGCCTGATCTGAGATCTATCCGTGAGAACCAACTTGAACCTTGCAGCTGGTCAAACAGATCATCAATCCTTGGCAAAGGATATCTATTCTTTACCGTAAGCTTATTCAACTCACGATAGTCTATGCACATTCTCATACTTCCATCCTTCTTCTTCACGAACAACACTGGTGCGCCCCACGGGGAAACACTTGGTCTTATGAAACCTTTGTCGAGGAGTTCTTGCAGTTGGGACATCAATTCTTTCATCTCGGACGGTGCTAGACGGTAAGGCGCTTTCGCGACAGGTTGGGCTCCTGGTACTAAATCTATCTGAAATTCTATCTCACGCTCCGGTGGTAACCCCGGAAGATCCTCAGGGAACACTTCTGGGTAGTCACACACGATAGGAACATCTTTCATTTCTTGCGTCTCGGCCGTAGCGTTGACAACATACGCCAGGTAGGCACCACATCCTCGTCGTAATAACCCTTCGGCTTTTATCATCGAAATGACGTTAAACCCTGAACTTTCTTTATCACCGTAAACCGTCACCGCACTACCATCTAAAGACCTTAGCTTTATTATTCTACTCTTACATACTATCTGAGCTTCAAACTCAGACAACCAATCCATTCCCAAGACTACATCGAACCCTCCTAAGGTCAATACATACAAAGTAACAGGGAACTCATGTCCCTCTAACTCTATCTTACAATTCTTAACCATTTTTGTTATTTTAACCGAAGTGTCACTGGCGGTTTCTACTACAAAAGTTTCAGACACTCGGCAGCCTTTCATTTTAGCTAGTTTACTAAATGTCGTAGCTACAAAACTTTTATTCGCACCAGAATCAAATAATACGGAAGCAGAAATGCCGTTTACTAAGAACGTACCGGTCACAACATCAGGAATCTGTCTCGCTTGTTCCTGGGTCAGCATATAGGCTCTGGTTCTTGGCCTAGCTTGATCGGCATCCTTCCTTCCACTACCTCCAGCATCACCCTCGGTGCATTCTCTAGCAAAGTGACCTGTCTTACCACACTTGTAGCATGCAAGCTTAGAACCGCACTCATGAGCATAATGACCTGCCTTCCCACACTTGTAGCAAACATTCGACCCAACTCTACACTCTCCAGCATGCATCTTTCCACACTTATGACATATATCCGAACCCTTTCCCCACCTACACTCACCACTGTGTGCCTTGCCACAAGTCTTGCACGACCTGTTCTCCCAAACTCTCGGCTGCTTGTTCTTAGGGTTCCACATCTGGGTACCGGGTCGTTTAGCAGGAGCGACCCATTTCCTCTCTTTCTTCTCGTCTCCCATCACCACATCATCCACAGCCAGGTCTGCATAAACCATTTCTGCGAGTTCGACAGCAGAATCGAAAGTAGCAGGTTTACTTGTGTTGGTGCACATTTTGTGGCCGTCGCTTGGCGAATAGTTTAGAATGTTTATGTTGTATGCTGTACACCTAGGTAGTGGTTCACGCCGAAAGTGATCCATTTGAAAGAGCATTTTCAAATGGATACTCATTCGATCGAACCAGTTTCTGATTCGATCGAATGAGTCTGCCATTCGATCGAATAGGACTCATTCGATCGAATGAGTCTGCCATTCGATCGAATAGGACTCATTCGATCGAATGAGTCCTGACCGAATGGCAGCGGGTATAAATACCAGCTTTCAGTCGTGAACAAAAAAAGAGTTTGAGGTTTTTGCGTGCCCGGAGCCCAGGTGCTGTCCGGATGAGGGGGGAGGCCATGCTCGACCTCCCCCTGCCATAGATCGTGATTTCAGTGTTTAAACAAGCATGTAATCTTTCGTTTTTATCAATGAAATCGTTTGTTTCGTGTTTGTCTCTGTCCGTCTTTGGTTATCAAACCTTCCGTCTCGAACGCGCTCGGATCGTCTCGGTCCCGGCTGAGCCAACAATTGGTATCAGAGCCACGGTTACCGCTAGAAAGGTCTAACAACCGATCTAGCAAGCCGAGCTCTTGATTTTATGCGTTCTGGACGTTAAACTGTTGGTGTGTTCTTCGTGTTCTTCGCGTTTTCTGGGCTGGCGTTGAAGGAGTCGAATCAGTCCATTCGATCGAACAAGTTCCCCATTCGATCGAATAGGCCTATTCGATTGACTGATTCGATCGAATCAGTCTTCCCGCTCAAAAGTGTCAAATTCAAACGCCAGTTTTCCCGCCCATTCGATTGTCTTCATTCGATCGAATCAGATTGTATTCGATCGAACTGGTTTTCCCGCTCAAAGTGTCAAATTCAAATAGCTGATCGAACAAGTTCTTCATTCGATCGAATCAGATTGTATTCGATCGAACTTGTTTTCCCGCTCAAAGTGTCAAATTCAAATAGCTGATCGAACCAGTTCTTCATCCGATCGAATCTGTGCTTCATCCGATCGAACCAGTTCTCATTCGATCGAACATGTTCCAGACCAAAAAAAAAAAAAAAAAAAAAAAAAAAAAAAAAAAAGAGTCTGGAACGCCCGCTTACACGAAAATTTGCCCAAGCCATTTTTATCAGTCGGGAAGTCTTCTGAAAAAGTTTGGCGAAAATAAAATTTTTTCGACAAAATTTCCGGGAAATTTTCGGTTAATTTTCGGGTCAGTGATGAAGATTTTTCTGGACATCCTATACAAGTTGATTACAATCCAGAAAAAGTTTGGTGACAGTGAAATTTTCACTGATATTTGCCGGCAAAGTCAGAGCGTTTAAATGTTTAACGGTTAAAGCGGCAAATTGGGGCAATGAACAAAGCACAATCACCTGAAGGAATTATCGTTTACAAGTTTAATGGATAACCCCTTGTTCATTGAGCTTCTACAGTGGTGATTGTTATAAGAACACAGAAGAACAGAGAAAAGTGTTTACTGATGAGTTATTGTGGGGTAGTCAGGAGCATCTGACTATTTATGGGCCAACCAAGTTTAATTTATTTTCCGCATTCTGAAGATGTCATCAGTGGAGATTAAGGAGGATCAAGCAAAAGAGTCAAATGTTCCTCAATCATTTCCAAGTTCAACAATTCCTGCAGAAGCTGCTACTGTTGAAGAAGTCAACGAAGTACTGTCAAAAGCAACTTCTGCATCCTGTTGAAGAATGGTGATTCGCAATCACGAAGTTAATGATGTGTCTTTGTCTCCGATGATGAATCTGCATACAAACTAATCTGTTTAGGGGGAGTAGCTGTGGATCGGAAGCCTCATCAAAGATTGCCCAATACATTATTAAGTCAGCGGAAGACGATATGAGCTTACACGTCTATATATTGGGATACACGCCAACGTCTGAGGGGGAATTTCTATAGTTGGTTGTTTTTAAACAGATTGTTTTGTCTGAAGATGTCAGCAATGGAGAACACTTTGCATCATTAACCTAGAGTTCAGTCTAAGGGGGAATCTTGCTGCAATGATGGTATTCTTCAACGTGATTATCAAGATATAGCAGAAGATTTGACTGAAGATTGCAAGAGGTGTCTACAGCAATTCGCAAGCAACGTCCAAGGGGGAATATGTTGGTGCATGTTTTGTGGCCGTCGCTTGGCGAATAGTTTAGAATGTTTATGTTGTATGCTGTACACCTAGGTAGTGGTTCACGCTGAAAGTGATCCATTTGAAAGAGCATTTTCAAATGGATACTCATTCGATCGAATGAGTTTCTGATTCGATCGAATGAGTCTGCCATTCGATCGAATAGGACTCATTCGATCGAATGAGTCCTGACCGAATGGCAGCGGGTATAAATACCAGCTTTCAGGCGTGAACAGGTAAGAGTTTAAGAGTTTTTGGGTGCCCGGAGCCAAGGTGCTGTCCGGATGAGGGGGGAGGCCATGCTCGACCTCCCCCTGCCATAGATCGTGATTTCAGTGTTTAAACAAGCATGTAATCTTTCGTTTTTATCAATGAAATCGTTTGTTTCGTGTTTGTTTTCTATCCGTCTTTGGTCTTCAAGCCTTCCGTCTCGAACGCGCTCAGATCGTCTCGGTCCCGGCTGATCCAACAATAAAGGAGGTGCAGTTTCCTTTGCAGGAAATCAAGGAGGTTATATCACGGCCCAAGGAATGGTGTCTAATGGGCGAATTTCGTTTGAGAAAGTAAATTTCATCAAAGAGTTGGAGAACAACCTGTTGTCGATAAGTCAAATCTGCGACAAAGGTTTCAAAGTTATGTTTGACGACCGAGATTGCCACATCTTGCCTAAGGATTTCAACTTTCCTGAAGACAAGGTTTTAATGTCAGCTGCACGCCAGAGTGATCTTTACATTCTGGATATGGCTAAGGCAGGGTCAACGTCTCCAACGGCGACATGTTTCGTGTCCAAGGCATCCGAACGTGATACTGTCTTATGGCATAGACGGATGGGACACATAAATGTCAGGAACATGAACAAGCTTGTGCACCGCAGACTAGTTGAGGGAGTTAATCTGAGAAGTTTTCGTCTCCCTGATTCATGTGTGAAGTGCAAAGCCGGAAAGCAGATAAAAAGGTCCCACAAGTCTAAGAGTTTCCACTCAATTGATATTCCGTTGGAACTCCTTCATATGGATCTTTTTGGCCCAATAAGCGTCAAAAGTATCTCTGGGCACTCATACTGTCTAGTGGTTACTGATGAATATTCTAGATTCTCTTGGGTGTTTTTCTTGAAAGTAAAATCAGAAACGTTTGGGTGTATACAACTGCTGGTTACAACTATTGAGTCTCAATACAATCTGAAGGTTCGAAGAATGCGGTCAGATAACGGTACAGAATTTAAAAATGCGAATGTTGAAAATTTCTGCAAAGAAAAAGGGATCGTTCAGGAGTTCAGTGCCCCATATGTTCCACAAATGAACGGGGTTGCTGAAAGGAAAAATCGTACGTTAATCGAGACAGCAAGAACAATGTTAGCCGACTCAGTGTTACCTGTTACGTTTTGGAGTGAGGCAATTGCCAACGCCTGTTTCACATTAAATCGGGTAGGCATCGTCAAGCGCCACGGCAAGACAAGTTTCGAGCTTCTTCAACGACGAAGGCCTAACTTAGAGCACCTGGAACCATTCGGGGCTCTTTGCACGTTACTTAAAAGGCAAGTCGATAATAAGTTCGAGGAGAAGATCATCAACGGCTATTTTCTGGGTTACAGCATACCTCTCAAAAGGGTCTTCAACAGAACAACAAAATTAGTTGAAGAATGGTACCATGTCGATGTTCAACGCTACACAGAACCAGCCAAGGGGACAGGAGAAGACTGGTTGTTTGATTATGACAAACTGTTCAAGTCATTCAATCTGTATGAGATTGCTATTCAAATGATGTATGAGGCGCAAAATGCACCTCCTGATGAATCTTTGCAATCTTCAACTCATCCTGGTCCGTCATCATCTTCCTCCACAGAGTCTAGCGATCAAGTTCAAGAATCTTCCGAATCTGAATCTGAAGATTCTGCTTTGTGGAGAGAATCTGAGTTTGAGTTATTGTGGGGTAGTCAGGAGCATCTGACTATTTATGGGCCAATCATGTTAAATATTTATTTTCCGCATGTGAGAATTCCGCTTTGTGGAGGGAATTCTGTTGAAAATTGGTGATTCGCAATCACGAAGTTAATGATGTGTCTTTGTCTCCGATGATGAATCTGCATACAAACTAATCTGTTTAGGGGGAGTAGCTGTGGATTGGAAGCCTCTGTCATTTGTCCAATACATGTTGGTGAAGTAACCGTGTGGGTGAAGATTCGCCGATAGTAAGTCGCGCAGCGGAAGCGTGCATGTATTGTCATGTCTATATATTGGGATACACGTCAACGTCTGAGGGGGAATTTCTACAGTTGGTTGTTTTAAACAGATTATTTAGTCTGAAGATGTCAGCAATGGAGAACACTTTGCATCATTAACCGAGAGTTCAGTCTAAGGGGGAATCTTGCTGCAATGATGGTATTCTTCAACGTGATTATCAAGATAAAGCAGAAGATTTGACTGAAGATTGCAAGAGGTGTCTACAGCAATTCGCAAGCAACGTCCAAGGGGGAATTTGTTGGTGCACATTTTGTGGCCGTCGCTTGGCGAATAGTTTAGAATGTTTATGTTGTATGCTGTACACCTAGGTAGTGGTTCACGCCGAAAGTGATCCATTTGAAAGAGCATTTTCAAATGGATACTCATTCGATCGAACCAGTTTCTGATTCGATCGAATGAGTCTGCCATTCGATCGAATAGGACTCATTCGATCGAATGAGTCTGCCATTCGATCGAATAGGACTCATTCGATCGAATGAGTCCTGACCGAATGGCAGCGGGTATAAATACCAGCTTTCAGTCGTGAACAAAAAAAGAGTTTGAGGTTTTTGCGTGCCCGGAGCCCAGGTGCTGTCCGGATGAGGGGGGAGGCCATGCTCGACCTCCCCCTGCCATAGATCGTGATTTCAGTGTTTAAACAAGCATGTAATCTTTCGTTTTTATCAATGAAATCGTTTGTTTCGTGTTTGTCTCTGTCCGTCTTTGGTTATCAAACCTTCCGTCTCGAACGCGCTCGGATCGTCTCGGTCCCGGCTGAGCCAACAACTTGTCCTGACAAACATGCGGACTCTCTGTGGTAATCCCCTCATATAACACTTGATTCTCTTAGCCTCAGTGCTGACCATATCGGGTACCAACCTAGACATTCGATTGAACTCGGTGGTGTACTCACGATGTGTCATTGTCCCAGCTTTCAAGTTCAGGAACTTCATCTCCGCCCTTTCAACCTCGGCGTCAGCACAGAACTTCTTCATCACTAACTCCTTCAGATCGTCCCACTTCATCTCTTTGATCTCTTCACGGGTCTTCCTCTGCTCCACACTCTCCCACCAATACATAGCCTCATCTTCGAATGATTGGGTGGCATAACCGACAGCTTGGTCAGGACGACACTCGCTGATGCGGATAATTTTATCCATGGCGGTTATCCACTGAAGAGTAGCGATTGCGTCTCCTAAACCAGTCAGCTTAGGCGGGTCACAACCTTTGAAGGACTTATAGTTGCAACCGCCTCGGCCCCTCTTCCTATCATCAACTTTCACAGACCTTACCTCACTCGAATCACCCTTTTCCCTCTCATCATCTTTCCTACCATCACCACCTGCCCCTTCGGCAGTTCTTCCACGGCTTCCAGCAGACCCTTCAGGGGTAATATTCTTCACAGCAATGGCTACAGCTTGGACAATAGCTGCCTGAATTGCATGATCCAGTTGAAATCCTTCGTTGTTGTTCGGGTCTCTTCTAGCTGCACTCCCCTCATCTCCGGTGTTGGAAGCTGTCTCAACCGAAGGTTGCTGGACACGACGAGGCCTGCCGCGTCGTCCAGTGCGACCTCCAGTTCCAGCAATGTCTCTAGCTCCAGCCATCGTATTCTAAAAGGGAAAACACAAACATCATCACTCAAGGAACTATTTAGTACAAGGATAGTAAGGCTAACAGGTAATAACAGTGGCCAGCTGTGATTAGCTGATCACGTTACTTTCCGTGTCCTATACACTTCCCTTTATGAGTCTATTTGTGCTGGTTCTACTTAAGCAGTTAGTCAAATCAAACAATCAATTATTCCTATCCCTGTCGTTCACATATCTTTTCTTTCTCATTAACATATATCATTTAATCATACACTTTACCTTTACTGATCTTGCTTGAGCGACACATGGCATTCTGGAACTGGCATCTTCTTTTTTTTCTTACTTAAATCCCATTCTCTATTCGAGTCTAAGCATGTAGGATGCTTAAATCTCTCGAACTTTGCTCTGATACCAACTTGTAAGGCCCCGTTACCGGTAGCCCTACTTTCGTGTTGGATTTACTCATAAACACAGTTCTAAATATCAGAGTTAATTAAAACTTTACGCGGAATATAAAACTTTCATAAAACATTACATAATTCATAACTTGTCTCAAAACATCCTTTGTCTTTCAACATTAAAGCATTAAAATTAAAACATCATAAGTTTTCAGATGCCAGACTCTTATTCTTCTGCCATGTGTCCCCACTCAAGCCAGCTGTCTCATCCTACTCACCTGCGTGCATACTAAAAGTCAGCTACGCTGAGTGAGTTCTAGTTAATCATACATTATACAATACACAATAACTTATATTCTTTCATTCATACTTTCATACTTTCTTACTTTCATACTTTCTTACTTTCACATCTTACGTTATAAAGAGCATTACGCCCTACATTCCTCGAGTATTATTAGGGCTCGGTACCCTCCTTCCTCGAGTATTATTAGGGCTCGGTACCCTCCTTCCTCGAGTATTATTAGGGCTCGGTACCCTCTTTCCTGGAATATTAGTAGGGTTCGATTCCCTCTTCGTTACCATACAACCATACATCATACCTCGAGTATTATTAGGGCTCGGTACCCTTTTCGTAACCATACAACCATCATTTCCTTCTTTTATTAACTTTATCACGTTCATACATATAAGCATACATATCATACTTACCTTATACATAGCGTTACAACCTGGCAGTACGTGCAATATCCGAAGATCGTTCACGTACTAACAAGCAATCATTCATACATTTCACATCATTCATATAAGGCATACACTTATCACTTAGGATAAGTGTATTAACAAACATATAGAGTATGCACACAGCCCCGAAAACATAACACAGAAGTGGGGCTAGAAACTCACCTGAACACGGTTACGTTCACCGTTAATCGATATCCCTTTCTTCAGTTGTGCACGGCTGACTGTATAACAAGTATACGTATCAATTAACTATCACTACTCATATCATCTTTCTAGTCTTAACTACTACCCACAACGAACGGGGTCCGGGGGCAGCGCCCTGGCAGCGGGGTCTAGGGGCGGCAGCCCCTAGCAGGGTCCAAGGGGCAGAGCCCCTGGCTGGGGTCGAGCTGCCAGGTCAGCTTGGAAAAATTTTATTTACATTAACTGTCTTAACACATTTTCCATTAGGTTTTTAATTTATTTTCTAAGCGAACTTAACTTTAGGCGAAGTTAAACCTTAAGCGAACTTAGCTTTAGGCGAAGTTATCAGTTAGGCGAACTTGGCCTTAGGCGAAGTTATCAGTTAGGCAAACTTGGCCGTAGGCGAAGTTATCAATTAGACGAACTTGGCCTTAGGCGAAGTTATCAATTAGGCGAACTTGGCCTTAGGCGAAGTTATCAATTAGGCGAACTTGGCCTTAGGCGAAGTTACCAGTTAGGCGAACTTGGCCGTAGGCGAAGTTAAGCTTTGAAGGCGAAGTTATGCTTTGAAGGCGAAGTTAAGCTTTTGCAGGCGAAGTTGTTCAGGTCAGCTACGTGTTTGGTTTTTATCAAGCATTTTGGCGATTTTAATACCCTTGTTATGGTTCGACATCACCCCCTACGTTCCCTAACCGTTTTCGTTCGTATATATATCCCGTATATACTATAAAGCCTGGACCTTTAAGGTAAAAACGTTCAATACTACGTAAACTTTAAAGGTCAAGAACATACCTTTTATACGTTCGGTGTGGTCGCGGTTTGCTTGGTTATCTCGTATGTTGAAGATCTAATAATGGTCGGCTTGATTCTTGGTCTCGGATGTCTTTCTCTCTCTCGGCCGAATATGGTGTAATGTATGTGTGTGTTTTTGAGTGTGTAGAGATTATGATGGAAATGAAATGAGGGTTTAGGGTTTTAGGTTGGTTTAGGGGATATTTATATCCCTTAAAGCCCATGGACCTAAGGCCCATTCTCATTTAACCCATCTTAATTAATCTAAGTCCATGATCCGTTCTTTACTCGACATTAATTAATTAATAACGCGAAATCACTAAACGTAACTTTCTTTATTTAACATTATAAATTTTAGGATGTTACACATACATATACGGTACATACTTACACGCTTACATACATACATAAACGCTGCCACTTATACGGCTGATACATATAAGGTCGTATACTTATACGCCGTATATGTGCAGTTCAGTTTTCATTTACGCGTTTTTTGGGTTTTTCCTTGATTCCGGCGTCGTCAGCCGCCGTTAACCACCATGGTTGATCGGGGTTTGATCGTTTATTACCTCTGTAGCTTCGGGGTGTCCAGATCTGAGCTAAGGTGGTCCTTAGGCTCGTTTTTGGTTGATTAAACACCCGGATAAAGCTAGATCTAGATTCAAATGGCTCATACGGCATCATGGGGCTGCAGTGTCGGGTTCTAATAGGTTGGGTCAGCTAAGATAAATTATTTCTTACCTTCGGTTGGTCTTGGATCGTTGAGTATAGTAGAGTAGAGAGTGTTTGGCTTAAGTGTGTGTTTTTGAAGGTGTAGGCTATGGTGTAGAGATTGATGAAAATGGAAAGGATTAGGGTTTAAGGGGTATTTATACTCCTTATGTCCATGGACCTTAGGTTCATCTTTCCTTTTTAATCCATAATTAATTAATGCCCACCATCCCTATTATCTTATTATTTTATTACTATATTTACTAACTCAAATTAATTCCTCCAACGAAATTAATATATTAATATTATTCTAGAAAATTTCGGGATGTTACAATTTACAAATAAAGCAATCTGATGGCTTGAGAGAATTTAGGGAGGTTTCGTTTATATATATTTAAAATATTTTAAGTAAATAGGTATAATATGTATTATAGTAATAATATTTAAATAGATAAATATCTTTACTATATATAATACACCAAACAATGGCAAATTAAGACACTCAATTTTAAGTAATTTACAACATTCAATGCATGAGGTACATGTCTAAATAGGGATACACTTGTCTTTTACACACATAAAACCCACGTTCATTTGATTTTTATCAAACTAATTACAAGTATGGTACCTTAACTTTACTTAAATTTTATTAATTAAGAAAAGAGTTACGACTTTGATCCCTCATGATTACCCACCTTTTACTCAACTTTATTTCTTTTGGTTTTCTTCATATATGCCTCACAAAAATATTTAGACTATATATAATACACCAAGCAAAGACAAATTAAGACACTCAATTTTAAATAATTTTAAACATTTTACATGAGGTACATGTCTAAGTAGGGATACGCTTGTCTTTTACACACATAAAACCCACGTTCATTTGATTTTTATCAAAATAATTACAAGTATGGTACCTTAACTTTACTTAAATTGTGTTAATTAAGAAAATAGTTACAACTTTGATCCCTCATGATTACCCACTTTTTACTCAACTTTATTTCTTTTTGGTTTTCTTCATATATGCCTCACAAAAATAAGATTAATTTTTTTTTCAAACACACCTATTTAAACGTGTTTATTTTTTATGACATTTCAGTATAAATTTTTTTCAAAACAGATGGACGGTTTTAAAATGTACAAGTTATTACTGCATGAAATTATGCATGAATGTACAAATTTTTAAAGGATGAAATTTACAATCTCATGTTTCACTTAATTACATATCTAGCCCTTTATCCTTTTTATAAAAAAATAAACAAACTTATTACAATTCAAAGTGTAAGGAATACTTACAATTTTGACCACTTATTATTATCTAAATATTAATCAACTTTATTTTTTTTTTCTTTTATATGTTTTATCAACATATGATTAAAAGAACTTAAATTATATAAATATCAAAATAATCAAGACGAATTTGAGGTTGAGCTCGGATTGAAGTTTGAGTCTAGCTAGAGCTAGGCTTGGCTTGCTAACAACCTTTACGTATTGTTTTTCGCTGAATCGCGCGAGCACCAGACTAGTATCTATTAAACTAGTAACACAATAAATATCTTCATAATTAATTGTTAACTTCTATAAACATTTATTATAATGTACTATTGGAAAGTTAAAACCAAACAGAATTGATGATATGAGTAATTGCCAATTATTTTTGAGTGAATATCCTTTTGATTTATTGATACAATCATCACGACATAAGCGTTATATGTTTACGTTTGTATCACATGTGTGAATATGATAGATAATTTGAGAATTACAACATAACCAAAATACAAATGAGCTCTATATTATACTGGTATTGATTCCGAATTTTCTAATCCTAATTTTAAAGATTTGGTACTTGTATTAAAATTTCTTAGTTCGGTACCGATACATGTATCATAGGTAAAAATTCGGTATATACCGGTATTGGTATCCATTTTTTTTAAAAACTTTAAGTAATTAATTTTTTTAAAAAACATTTCATATATATTTCAAAATTTCAATATTCTTTTCTTGTAGGTTAAGTCATAGTATATCACAAAGACACTATGGGCAAAAGCGTCAAAACAAGTCACTTTCCCATTTTACCCTCCAACCCCTTCGCTATATAATATGCCAAACCACTCACCCACTCGTCACTTATTCACGCCTCTCCCAATTCCTTCCATTCTCTCTTTAAAATCGTCAGTCAGTTATTTTTCCGATGTCCGGAAGAGGCCGTGGACGCGCCGGTCCGGCGCCTGCCGTAGGTCGTGGCCGTGGCCGTGGACGAGGTCGTGCCGGAGATCAGCCAACACCGTCGTATCCTCCAGACACGTCTGGCAGAGGAACTGCCGGACCGTCACTCACTCAGTCTGTTCAGAATCTCTCAATCGGCGGCCCTAGGGTTACGGCGCCAGGTCCGTCTTCGCAACCACCGCCAATGCAGCAGCGTACGGCGCCGGCGCCGGCTCCAGTCGCTCAACAGCCGACGGCTGACGCACCGCCTCCGGTAGCGTTGGTGCCGTCGTCGTCGAAGAGGATAAGCACACCGTTGAGAGACGGTTATGGAACAATCGGTCGAAAGTGTGTAATTAAGGCCAATCACTTCCTTGTGGATCTAGGTCAAAAGGATCCTCATCAGTATGATGTAAGCGTTCTTCTTCTTCTTCTTCTTATTATTATTTCTAAGATTTTGTTATTGGTTTCTGTGTTTACTTGCACCGGTGTTATTCGATTTTATGCATGTTTGAATGGATTCCTGTATTTTCACTGTTATGTATTTCAGCATAATGCTCAAAAAAACTGTTTATCCATCTGACCTTAATTTTTAACTGTTTTTTGCATTTTTTTAACTGTTTTATGACTCTTATTTTTAGTTTGTGTTGATTTGATTGAATTTCACTGCTATGTAATCGATTCTGCATTTAGTCATTGCGGTGGTTTTTTGCTTTAATCTGTCCGCCTAGGGTTTCAGCTGTTTACATATTTTCTAGTTTATATTGTGTTGTTGGAATCAATGTTTACTTGTACCAATATTATTCGGTTTTATGCATGTTTGCATCTGTTGAGAATTCTATATGTATATATGATCGGATTCCTGCAAATTTATTTAACATAATTCAGCATAATGCTTTTAAAACTTTTTATTCAGAGCAACATCAATTTCTAACTGCTGCATGCCTAATTTTTAACTGCTTAATACGATATATTGTTTTTGTTGATTTCATTGAAGTGTAATCGATCCTGCATTTAGTCACTGCAAAGGCTTTTTTGCTTCTGGCTAGGGTTTTTTAGTTTACATTTTCTGTTTTTTTGACTGTTACACTTGTTTTTTGCATTTTGTATTCTTTTTCATGTGCTCTGTTCATAATGCTTATGAAGTGATAACGTATGGATTATAATGAACTTTGTTCTGTGTAATTTCAGTTTTGATTTTGGTGGCAATTTTGATATTATAGTGTATTTCAAGTTACTTTGCCACTCTTTTGTTCATTATTGTAAGGGCGCTTTATTTTCATATGATCTGTCGATTTACATAATCGCATTCATATGTAATTCATCAATTTGGCCGTTGCGATGGTTTTTGCTTGATTCTGGCTTTGTGGCAAATTTGTCTTTGTATTTTATTATCTCTGTTCTGTTTATTGTTCTTATGATGATGGGCTTTGTTCTATGTCATACAAATCTTGGTTTCAGGTGGCAATTTCTCCTGAGGTCGCCTCAAAGTCCAAATGCAGGGAAATCATGAGAACTCTTAGTTCTCTGTACCGTGCTTCGCATATGGGTAATTTGCGGTTGGCTTTTGATGGCAAGAAGAGTGCATTTGCCGCTGGTTCGTTGCCCTTCGAGTCAAAGGAATTTACTGTTAAAATCACTGAGCAGGATGGGTATACTATATTCTCCTTTAATTTGTGTTTGGTTATTGTTAGTCTTTTTAAATCATTGTCTTATGTAGCTGTTGGTATGTGTTCTAGGCGGGAGCGTGAATTCAGGGTTACAATTAAGTTTGCTGCTAAAAAGGATTTACACTACCTGAGGCAGTTTTTAAGTGGCAGGCAGCATGACTGCCCTCAAGAAACTATTCAAGCTCTTGATGTGGTCTTAAGGGAATCAGCCTCATTCGAGTAACATGACTTCTTTTGTTTCATTTTAAGTGTACTTTTTGGTGAATTGGATGTCTGATGTGTTTTTGTTTAGTTTTCATTGTTATCTATACTTTTTTGTAATGTTGGGCGATCATTGGTTAAATTTGTTATGGTTAATTATACTTTTTTTGTAGTTACTCCTAACCATATCTATAAATTGCAGTCGTGAAGTGGTTGGGCGTTCTCTGTTCCACACCGATTTTGGCCATGGCGTGCTTGGTGACGGGATTGAGTTTTGGAAAGGGTTTTACCAGAGTCTAAGACCGACACAGATGGGGCTATCGTTAAATATAAGTATATGTTTATGAATGGTTGTGCTGTGTGTTTGTGTTAATTATACTATCATTGCTAATGATTTTGATTTTTTACAGATATGTCTGCTAGGGCTTTCTATGAGCCAAGGCTGGTGTCTGATTTTATTGGGGAGTTTCTTAACAAAGATTTAACCAGACCACTCACAGATCAAGAACGAATTAAGGTATACATTAACCAATGATTTGTTTACTAACCTAATGCATAAAAATCTCAAAGTTGACTTTACGGTGGTTGTAAATTTCAGGTGAAAAGAGCTGTGAGAGGTGTTAGGGTGGAAGTCCGCCGCCAAAATTACATGAGGCGTTACAAGGTTCATGCACTAACGGTTCAACCAATTAGCCAGCTTACGTGAGTTGGAATAATAACTTTCGTTCGTTTTTGGTCTTGTTATTTGATATTCACTTTATTTCATCTTAGGCTAATCTTTTTTATTTTAATTTATTTTGTTAGTTTTCCTGATGAGACTGGAGCTATTATCTCTGTCGTTCAATACTTCCGTGAGCGATACAACATTAATCTGCGTTACCTGTCGCTTCCTGCAATTCAAGCAGGCACAGATGCAAAGCCAACATATTTGCCACCAGAGGTTAGCTGTCATTATTTTATATGATGAACACTATTTTGAATATTCAGAAAGCACTATAGCAGCTAAGTCTGTTTAGTAATTGTTGACTTCAATTTGTGTAATTTTAGATTTGTTACCTTGCTGGTGGTCAAAGATATGCACTGAAACTCAATGAAAAGCAAGTTACTAACTTGCTAAGGGCCACATGTCAACGCCCAAGGGAACGGGAGGACAGTATTCTGAAGGTATGTTTATTCACGTTAATCACATATGATGACACATTATTCTAGTTTTATTGTTTCAATAACATCTACTTTTTATTTAAATTAGACTATGCAGAGTAACAAATACAACAAGGATGCACTTGTTAACAGTGATTTTGGCATGCGAGTAAGAGAACAGCTTACATCTATTGATGCACGTGTGCTTCCTCCACCACCAGTAAGTTCACACTTTTAAATCTTTGATAAATCCTAATTCTAACATCATTACATTGATTCTGATTTATTTTGTGTTTCAGCTACAATATCATGGTTCTTCAGAAGTGAAACCACTTGTTGGTCAATGGAACATGATTGACTTGGTGCGTTGCTATTTTTTTATTTCACTATTCAGAATATGAATATATATATAGATAATCAGTATTTAACATTTTTTTTAACGTAGAAAATGATTAACGGAGGCACGGTAAATTATTGGGCAATTGCTAACTTTTCAAGGCAGAGAGAGGATGCAGTCATGCGTTTTTGTAATGAACTTGTTCAAATGTGTCAGAACAAGGGAATTGTATGTATTTCTATATCCCTTTATATCACAATGCCAAATACGAAAGGAAAATAATTCAGACACCTGATGTTTGTTTGGAAGGTTTTTAATCCCCAGCCATTGATCCGAATGGTATCTGCTCCACCACACAACCTTGAGAAAGCTTTAGTTGATATTAGGGCTCAGTGTGCGGCCCAACTTAAAAGAGTTGCACCTAACAGCCAACTGCAACTGCTGTTTGTAATCCTTCCGGAAGCTAAAGGAACCTATGGTAATTCAATTTCATGATAACCCATGACCGCATTTACTATTTGTAAGTATCACTGATACGTTTAATAATAACCGTTTTTCAGGAAGAATTAAACGAGTGTGTGAAACCGAGCTCGGTATTGTTTCTCAGTGCTGCAGGCCGGCACATGTGATGAAGCTTAGCAAGCAGTACTTCGAGAATGTTGCTATGAAAATAAATGTCAAGGTATTTTCTTATTTAATATGCTTTTAATATTTCTTTTATCTGTTAACTACTATTTATACATTTTTTGAACTGTTTTAGGTAGGAGGAAGGAACAGTGTTTTATCTGCATCTCTTAATGGTAGGCTCCCGTATGTAACTGACCGCCCAACCATAATCTTTGGTGCTGATGTCACTCATCCATCACCAGGAGAGGATTCAAGTCCTTCAATTGCTGCTGTAAGTTGCTATTTCTTTGCTTTCGTGCTCTTACATTCGGGATTTAAGGAGGTTTTTAGAGTGGTGTTTTTTGCTGTTTTTTTCACTTGTAGGTGGTTGCTTCTATGGATTGGCCTCAAGTTACCAAATATAAAGCTTTGGTATCTGCACAACAGCATAGACAGGAGATTATACAAGATCTGTACCATAGAAATGGTGATGCTCATGGAGGGATGATTAGGTAACGTTTAACCGCTTTTATAAAGATGTTTGAAGTGTTCTATTAATTTTCTTTTTTACATCTTGCTTTTGCAGAGATCTTTTAATATCTTTCAAGAAGTCAACAGGACATAAGCCACACCGTATCATTTTCTACAGGTATGAGAACTCATTTTGTTCCTCTTAAAATTACTCTCTAAACAATAAACACTTATATTTCTAACTAATTTACAGAGACGGTGTAAGTGAGGGACAATTTAACGAGGTTTTACTGAGTGAAATGGACAACATTCGTAAGGTAGGTTTATTACGTTTTCTGTTTCTATATTATATTTATATTTATAAAATGTATGGTTTTTGAAACATGGTGGTTGTTTTTTCAGGCATGTATTTCACTGGAGGCGGATTATATGCCACCTGTCACGTTTATTGTGGTGCAAAAGAGGCATCATACTCGCTTCTTCCCGGATAAGCATGGTGATAGGAACTCTACTGACAGGAGCGGCAATATTCTTCCTGGTTTGTTATTTCTGTTATTTATAACTTTTTAAAATTTCTACAATATCTGGTTTATAATTTCTAATACTTTTTATTTGGATTAAATTTATTAGGAACCGTTGTGGATACGAAGATATGTCACCCTACTGAATTTGACTTCTATCTGTGTAGCCATGCTGGAATTCAGGTGAACTGTTTTTAATTCACTTTTACATTGTTTTAAATGAGTTAAAAAAAAGTTTTGGTTTCTTTGCAGGGGACCAGTCGGCCTACACATTATCATGTGCTGTATGATGAGAACAAGTTTACTGCAGATGGCTTACAGATACTAACCAACTCTCTTTGCTACACGTATTTCAACTAACCACTTTAAGTCTTAAAACTAAAATTGTAATTTCCTTTGTTAAATCGTAACCTGTTTGATCTGTTCAACTAATTTCAGGTATGCGAGGTGTACTCGATCAGTCTCTATAGGTATGATATATATCTTTGTTTTTCATCATTTAAGTTGTAAAAGATTTGCACCATATAATAATATAATAATTTCTTTGTTTTGTAGTCCCTCCGGCTTACTATGCACACTTGGCTGCTTTCCGAGCGCGCTCTTACATGGAAGGTGCAGAGCTATCTGATAGTGATTCACGTGGGGGGCGTGCAACCAGAGACAGGGTTGCGGAAGTCAGGCCACTCCCGGTGATACATGAAAGTGTGAAGAGTGTTATGTTTTATTGCTGAGGTGGGTTTGTTTTGGAGTTGTGAAATCATGGGGCGTGCTTGACTTTTGGGTTTGTTGGTATGTTGCGAATGATGTTGGATTTGATTTGCTTGACCTGCTTTTTAGAGCGCCCCTTTGAACTTAATAGCAAAGGTAGACATTTGGTTCCGGTGCATTGATTATATCTTGAAACTTTTGATAGACAATTTTTTCTGGTTTTATTTGCAACTCAAAACTGTTGTCTATTGTTGAGATGCTATTCGGCTATTCCAGGGTGGTTGTTAAACAGTGTTAATCCAACCCTAAATAAACCGGGTATATTTAGGAACCGGATCCAGATAGTTGGGTATGGTCAACAAAGAAAATGGTTGGGTAAGAACGGGTTCCGGGTGTGGTCGGGTATTTGACTTGGTTTGCTGGATTTTGGGTAGGGTTTGGCCGGGTTTTGACCCGGTAGTGGTGGAACCGGTTCTGGGTCGGGTCTGGGTTCTGGGTACTCTGGTCTGTACCTGTGGCCTGCGGGAAGGGTCGGATCTGGAACTGTTTTTATGCCCACCTTTATGAACATAAGCATGTCGGATGGTTCAGCATTAGTCCAGTTTGGGTAAGCTGAATTATGTTATGTTTCAATTTAGTAATCAATATTCAAGACTTAAATTCAAAGATGGGAATTACCATAGAAGAAGAACGGGAGATGGGGAAACAGGACTTTACACAAATTTCTTCATGCATTGCACACTCTAACCATTCTTGCTTATAACATGAGCATTAACTTGTTTGGGTCTGCACTCACTCTGTAATCAGGCTCATTGGTTAGTAGTTATCAACTTATCTTAACACATTAAATAGTAATAATTTGATAAAAGAGTAACGGTGTTGATAAAAAATTAAATCAGTTCAAACCATAAAAGAAGTTGGAGGTCTGGTATTTGTTACTAAAGTAGTTTTAAACCTGTTTTTTTGGCCTGGTCAATAACTCGTCGAAGCGGTTCCAAAATGCTAACCAACTGAAGATAAATGACCCGAATGGCCAAACTACAAGTGATCGGATTCTAACCGGTCTCAGTGTGGATCATGTTTGGTATTAAACGAGACAAAATCTTATTTATTACTAGATTTCTAGGGAGACTGAAGATTTACACGTGACCACTCTTTCAAGCAGTTCACATTGCCATTGATACCTTGCTCTATAACCCTTTTTAACCCATTTACGTTCCAAAATGCCACCGGTTGATGACAAAATTCCAAAATGGCCAACGGTTGATGACAAAACCGAGGTTCTATAAGAATAGAGATAATTTCAGTGGGTGGACCCTTCGCTTGTTTCAATAGAGAGACGTGAAATGTTGGGTGAATATTGACCTTGCTTGGTAGGTCGACCTTATATGCTACAACACCAATTTCAAAATAGTCGTAAAATGTAGGGTGAATTTTGTCTTTCTCATTTATTTTTTATGCGAACATGATCAGTTCGGGTTGGCGGCTTTCGGTCGGGTCGGGAAAGGTCTTTGAATTCAGTTTTAATTAAAATGTTAATGATTTTCTTTGCAACAATATATTCCATTAGCCTTAAAATTCTAAGTTCTAAGAACACCAAATATATTTTGTCTATATTTGTATATTTGTTTTTAGAGAGAATTCCATTAATGGCTTCTATGGTTTGAGCCAAATTGTATGCATTATCCGTAATGTTTAAAACTTGCATGTGTAGTCCCTATGGCTAAGTGTAATGGGCGACGAAATGGGGCGATTAGGGGCGAGAACACCGCCCCCAGGGGGGACAATATGGGTGACAAAGGGCTGGGGATGACTATTTCTCGCCATGTGTGTGTGTTTTTATTAATATTATATATATGTGTGTGTGATTAATATATATATATATATATATATATATAACACCATTACACCTATAAAATAAAACTCACCATCTGCTGACTGGGCGCCGTCACATGGCGCAAATCGCCCCATTTTGTAGCCCCTTCACTACACATGACCTAACAATTAACTTTGGTTTTATTGTTGATCCAAAAAGATAATTGTTAACTTTTGATGTTAAATGAGGGGGTAGTTTGGTCTCTCTCCCCTTATATAACAAACTTTTTTTCACACTCATCTCCAACCACAAACCTCAAGACTAGATCTTCTAATCCCAAAATCAAAGATGTAAGTATTGGTAAAGATATACGTTTAGAGAGAAAATGAGGGATGGGATTTTTTCCCGTATACACATATTTATACCCGTACACGTCGATATGATATGGGTATGGGTACTCAGATTTACTGAATCTATGCACGGGTAAATGTACGGGTACTCGGTACCCGTTTACAATATATAGGGGCTTTTATTAGGTTTCTAATACTCATGACTTAACATACATGTCCGTGCCTTTTATCATCAGGCAGTTCAAAGTTCAAGGTTTCAAACGAACTTTTCAAAACCTAATTGCCTTATATCTTCCAATCTTCCCATTTTGATTGATAGAAAAATCCCACCCCTAGTTCCACTCGATTATAAACCATCATCTCCAGTCGCTTTGGTTGTGGTATTACGGTTATGGTAGTTTTAGATAATTGATTGTTGGTACTGTACCGGTACCCATACCAAGTTTAGTGGGTTTTTTTATTAAAAAAAAGAACAAAGTAGTACTAAAGCGAGTATTGCACCTTAAGTAACTGTACCGGTTCCCGCACCCGCACTCGTATCATAAAATTCAATGCTGGTATGGTATCGATCTTATCCTTAAAAATGAGTGTGTTTGTTGTATTTGTGAAAATATGATACGAAAGCGGACTGTATGTGTTTTGGGTGCATTTAGCACATTACATTAATGATAGTGAAAAAAATTGTTTCCAACAAGTGACATTACTACACATGTACAGTTAACTTCTTTATCATCTTGATAGTGTGTCCATGATTCGGTTTTTCAACCATCATGTAGCTCAAGCAAGTGGGTTCATTTGTTGTATTCAGGTCCGGCCCATAAGGTGGGCAAAGAGGGCGACAACCCAAGCCCAACAACTTTTGAGGCCCAGAAATAAATTTAATGTACTAAATCCTTATTTGTTCAACTGGTGGAACGGCTTACCTACCAAACGAGAGATGGTCAAGGTCGTCGAGACTTGCATCTCACATTGTTTTTGTTTCTTTTTTTCTTTTTTTATTGTTTGTATTTTATCTATATTAGTCTGCCATTGTTTTTCTTATTAATTTTGTTTAAAGCCGAGGTCCACTGAAATTTGAATCCAATCTTGAATTTTACTAAATATGACAGTGACATGTTAGTTTATGAGTTTTATGTGTTGTTAATGTTTGTGTCATGTTATTTAGTTTTTACATTTAAATACCAAAAGCCCTTTTGATTTAGAAGAAAAAAAATGTCTTCTAAGAGTTAGTTAGCTACTTCTCATTTTGTTCTAGGATTCTTCTTCTTAATAGGGCATTTATGGCACGCAGGAAGGGCTCGTGAGAGACTCGTAGTTCGTTTTAAGTATTCAAATTAGTTCATTTTGCTATGATACTAGTTTTGTTATTGTTATCACACATATCGTTGTAAAGTTGACTTTTTGTATACAAATTATTGAGATTATATTTTTAGGGCCCATTTTATACTCGTCCCACGCTCTTAAATTCTTAGTGATTCTCAGGGACGGCCCTGGTTGTATTATATACATATATCAAAACTATTATACTAAAACTTATATATTAGGCTTGTGTCTGTAATTCAGATTGGTCCGAACATCACATTTCTAGATCCACTTCGAGTACCTACAAAAACTCAATGATAGTACAATATCATTTTGTGTCTCGTAATGAAAACAATGGTTAGGATGATTATGATCCCAACATTTATGTCGACTGTTCTATTTTAAGTTGGTTTTTTATTAGACTTATATATTGGATTCGATAATCTCTATTCTCTACTTTCAGTTATTGTCATAATTAATTCCTCAGGTATTGTCTAAATGTACTCACCTTGTCTCTATTTTTACTAAACGCATTCCCTCTATTTTTAATAAACGTGCACCCTCCTTCAAGTTTCATATTAATATAATTTAAACCTTTTTTTTTTTTTTACTTTTTTGCCATTTTGTCATATTTTATTATTATTAGTTTTAGAAAATGTTTTTTTTCTACCATTTTATATAAATTTTTTTATATATATTATAAAACGTTTTTAAATATATCTAAACAACAAAATACGTTTTTTTAAATCTCTTATAAAGTGTTTATTTTAATAACTATAGAGAGAATCTACATTAAAAAAATAGCATTAGTTTGTAATAAATAAAAAAATAAAAGATAAAATAACATACGACTTGATCAAAGTTTGTTTTTTTTCCGCATGTGTCTATAATCTCATGCACGGTACCTAAAAAAATCATATCGTTTTGATTTTGTGTGTGTGTGTGTGAGTAGGAGTAGGGGAAGAGGCATATGATAAAAAAAATATACAATACTTTTATTATCGTTTTTATAAAGATATTATACCATTATTCTGTAAATTTATTTTATAAAAAAAATGAATAAACTAGCTAGAGAAATCATTAAAATGTTGTTTTAGAGAAAGCATTTTTAAGTTTTTATTATTGATTTAGATGAAAATATCTGTTGCAATCACGATATGCTTGCAATCTGTCAAGTTGCAAGACATAGATTGACAATAATTTTTTTGTTGCAATCACGATATGCTTGCAATATGTCAAGTTGCAAGACATAGATTGACAATAATTTTTTTGATGCCCACTATGGCCAGTAAGTTCCCCTTGTGATTCTCCTTTTCATGTGCTAATTTGAACTTGATTCTTTAGTTTCTTTTCGAAGTAGAGAATGGACTAGAACTAAATATAATTACTGAAAGTTATTGTGCAACCATCTTATGTTTAATATATTACATAATAATGTTGTGTATCTTTAAGAAGTATACACTACTTATTTTTAAACTAGGGATTTAATATATTTTACCCTTGTTTCTTACTTTAGTAATCTCAACGTTCATCTATTATTTGGGATTATCCGAACTCAATAAATGTTATTATGTAACGTCAAAACTGATGTTATATGAGTTTTCAACAATATATCATTCTAGTTTTATATATTTAAGATTTTTTTTTTCTTTTTGCAAAACTTGAACCTAGCGATAATAATGAATAATTGAATTACTTTATACTGGTTTTTAAATTAAACCTTAAATTGTGTGACTGACACTGTACGTCCCTTTTGATTTTTGAAGTGAAAGAAGTTTTAGCCCCTTCTTACTAGAGTGACACGCAAGGGGAGAAGTATACTAGAACTAGACCACTTTTGATCGCTTCCGAAACTATATTATTAGAACTTTCGATAATTACATTTGGACAAGCGACTGTAAAAGAAACTCGGACGGCAATGGAAAGAAGAGTCCTGGTTAATACTTGATAGGGGTGGTCAGTGGTCACGACATCGGAGCATGCGTTTCCATCTGCTAAGCAATTCGGAATTAATTGCCCCTCTTTATCAATAAGCCAACACTAAAGTGTCATTCTTGTGAATGGATACTTCCTCATTAATTCTTGTACCAGTATATACAAGGGCACTTTTACATTCGTATGATATATATTTTCATTAACATGTGAGCCCTTTGAATGTCGAACCACTCTACCATATTGAGCAATGACTAAGCACCAAACCATAATGTAAAATTCCATCTCAAAGACATTGAGAATTTGTTTCATTGATTGTTGCCTTGGGTCACTAGATACATCAATTGTTACGTTACAAACTTACTATATTTTATATTTGTTTCATTGATTGTTGTGTCATCTACAAACTAACTAAATGGTTGCTTTGTGAAAATAGTTATATAAATTGATTACAAGTACAATTAAAAAATCAAATCTCAAGCTACTTGATCATATGAAAATTGTTTTTTTTTCTTGGAAGCACCTTGACCTCTTGCTTAAAACATGTCTTGTCTATTTCAAAAGCAAAGTTAAAATTGCTTTAGGACCATGCATGTGGTTTGGTGGCATTTTGTAAAAGAATGATAAGAGTACGTTAAAAGTTGAATGGCCATATTCAACTTCTCTTTTTATATACCAATTAAATCAAAGTAAAATAAGCTTACTTGGAGAACTGTTTGAAAAGCATACATATAGATGGTTTAACTTAAAGAAATTGTTTGTATGGTTAAAACTTGATGGATGGTAAAGTAAAGCTATGTTCGTACTTAATAATTTGAATAATTCTTTGTGTTATGCCTAAAAATAGTTATACATTCATTATAAAAAGATAGGGGTTTGTATGGTCCGGTTTGGTGCAATTTTAAGCTAAAACTGAACTGAAATCTGAATTATAGGTTCTTGTTTTTTTCAAAACCGTTCGGTTTCAGTTTTTCTTTTATTTATGTTTTTTGGTTTGATTTAGTTTTGAATTCGGTTTTGCTTATTGGATTAAAAAAAATTGAGTAGTCATCGATCGGAGTCTTGCCACTTGATGTTTTCATCTAAACATCAAATAAGTAAACCATTAGAGTTAATCTTGTCATAAACATATTATAAACTTCTTTTAAAAAAAACCTAGGTTGGAAATTATTTTTTGATTATCGAATTATTTAATCTTAGTTTATTTTTTGAGTTGAAGTTGTATTTTAAAAATCGGTTCAAACCAGCCGGTATCACCAAATTACACAAATTCTGAGCCCGACAACCAGTTTTAAAAACATTGACGTAACTCACACACTCTTTATATATACTGTTTAATTAAAACTTTTTTTATCCTTCATATATGAGTTTTTAATCCTTCTCGAACACATAGATGTCACCGGCTAAAATATAATACTTAGAAATCATTAGATAGGGTAGTTTAACTTTTGTAATTAATTAATTAATTAATTTGCCATATAAGATTTTAAATAGGATAATCTAACAATCACTAGCTTGGTCTAGTGGTAAAAATACATGACCTTCAACCAAATCAAATGATTATGATGAGGATAAAATAAAATGAAAAAAATTAGTTGTTAAAATAAAAATTAAAATTGACGGACGCACTCACTATATTAAATCAAAAGGCTATGAAATCAAAGTCTTTCACCAAGTGAAAGTCGTTGGTTAGCTTTATTCAGAACCCATGAATTAATTTCCTTGGTGGAAATCATAGCGTTCATCATGTTTAGCTATATATGGAACATATTAATTTCCTAGTGGAAATGAAAGCAAGCTTTTGTCAATCTCAATTGTCTCGTTTCATCTTATCTTCAGATGAAATAAAACATTCATTTCTACTTTTTCATTCCAAAAGTTATAATGCCCTAACCATTTCAATCTTATATTTCTTACATATGTACATAGCATGATGATTAAGTAGAGAGGCATGATGGTCATTCAATTCAACACATTCGTTACTATATACAGTAATATTACTACTTACTACTATGATCATTTGTCTTCAACACCTAGCTGCATACAACACATATCTTATCATTTTACTACTATATACAAACCTGACGGGTTTGCCTCAAAACTTGTTGGACTCGATGTATTTTTGGTTCAAAGCTTGTCGGGGACGCCCAATTTGCATGTGAACACGTGACTGGTTTTCATTGGCTCACAAACTCGTTGGCGTGGATACGGATTTTTGGATTGGTAGAGGATGTTTTTGGAATCCTGTATCGATTATACGATGAAGTATGAACTTTGAAGTATTATTCTCATATAGATAGGGTGTGTATATGTGAATTTGAAAAATTACATATAAAAATTTCAATATGATTAATCCCGATTAATCTTAGATGGTACCCCACCACTCAACTTACGTCTAATGATCTTCACAACACTACTATAGATGCTCTCCTGGCTTGTCAAACTCTTTTAACACATGACGATATGACATAATTTTTAGTTTTCACTAAATGCTTTGGAATATATATTGAATTGATGCCAACTAATACAATTGAAATATTATATGTGTAATCTTCAAATGTAATATCAGATGAAACACACGTACATGATGAAGCAGCCAAGTGCAAGCCAGTAACACATGGATGGGAAACAAATTATTAATATTCTAATTATAACAATTAATAATGTATGTTATGGACGATGATGATGGGTGAGATGAGAGAGGACATGACACCCATATGGGTGGGGTGCATGGCTTCCAAACTGCATAATAATGTCTTCACACCCCATGTGAATAGGGTACATGACTTTATTTCATGACAAAAGTTTCCGTATAAAAATTTTTGATGGTTATTGTATCGTTGGAGTTTGAGTGGATTAATAATTAATTTTTTACACATTATTATCACGTATAAATACCCACGAGCCCTTCACCATTTATATTCATTTAAACTTTCCACTATGTATATTCATTCAAACACTCACCATTTTTATCCATACAAACCAACAATAGCTAATTTCCCAAGCAATAATCGCAGGATATTCATACATTCGACTGATTCCGATAACGATATTTTTTCGAACGATAGTAACATACAATTTTTTAAAGATCTCATCGAGCAAGCCGAAGAGGAAGACACATCAACATCATCGAGTATTCTACCACACAACTTTCTAATGTACAACTCACATTCTTAACAAAATTTCGTCACAAACGAAGTAAATTTGTATTATTGTATACATACACTTGCAACGTGTACATACGTTGGTGTTAAATGTGTAAATCTCAATTCTACTTAAGACTATTTGGTGTTACATAAATATACATACAAAAGAATTAAACTATAGAAAACTAATGAAAATAAAAAAAACAATTACTAGAGAAAACTGTAGCCAAAAAACCACAAAGACGATTAATATTAGACTCCAACGTGTATTACTCTACTTAATTCTCATGTTTAGCACGTTAATTTCAATTGCATTTGATCCAAACCCATAATAAGTATTTGACTTTTTTTCACACAGTTTGTAGAAAATGATTAACGGATGCACGATAAATTATTGGCAATAGCTAACTTCATGTTGTGATGCGTTTTTGTAATGAACTTGTTCAAAGCATTTTCCATTGCCAATAGACCGCCTTTCCTTACATTTATTTGGAGCTACCCGTCGAAGCAAAGTGGACCTTACCAAGTATTTGATGTTTCAACACCTGGGGGTGCAACAAGAATAAAGGTGATTGAGAATAAAGATTTTGAAATGATTTCATTTGTTAAAGATAGAATAGAATAGAATAAAGTGGGTTGCTTTCGAATTATCGAATATATCAAGTGTCGAGCTGCAATTGGGACTTTCAAACTTTTAAAATAATGTTGTGTTGCTTTATAATATTCACAAATTTAGTCCCTCGTATTGTCGTGTGTATATTCACAATTATACTTGGCTAGCAAGTTTGTAATTTCATTTCAGTATAAGATAATATAGTCATGCATATGGGTGTTTAAAAGTGTGTCGTGCATTCGTCTCAAATATTCAGTTTTTTTAATGTTTATTATTGGCACCAACCCTTTTCTAGTTAATATAATATGTCAAGAGTATTTTAGAATGGTATTACACAATTGAAAAAAATGAATAGTAACATCATTACACAATTAAAGTGTTACAGTTCACCACACAACTTTCTCGTGTACAACTCACATTCTTTATAAAAATTCCGTCACAGGTGAAGTAAATACGTACTTTTGTAGTTTTGTATACATACGCTTGCAAGGTAAACAAACCTCGGTGTTACATGTATAAATCTCAATTACAGATAACCCTATTTAGTGTTACAAAGATAATTGTAGCTAAAAAGTACACAAAGTAATATTATACTCCAAATTTTGCCCGCATAGCTGTATTTGCCACTGCAAGAATTAGCAACCACACTAAATGCTGTACCTAAGAAAGTGAAAAAAAACAGGGTTAACTTTTTAAAGTCAAATAAATTGGTTTGCTTTTCACTTCTGCCACCACTTGAAGTGGTTAACTTACAATCGTAACTCTGCCAGCCAATCCGTTGAGCATCCAGATAATAAACAACAATCTTGTCTTTTAAAACAAGACCTGCGTAGTTCATAATAACAATAAAAGTTTAAAATCTTTTAGGAAAAAATAGTTAAAAATTGAAATTGTTGGAAATCAAGAGGTGTATGTATAAGTTAGTTATACCTCCTAAAATGGTAAGGCCTTGACCTCTCATTTCCTGAAGACCTAAGCACCACTTTGCACTTACATACTACAACAACAGCACAAAAAGTATCAAAACACATATTTTTAACTTTGATTAATACTAATTAAATTGAAATTATTACATCTTCTAACTCCGGTATAAGATAATCTTGGGGTGTTAAAACCAGAGAAGCACCACCATCAAGGTCAAGTTCACTTGAGGAAATATGTCGATTGTTCTGAAAATCATAATTAAAGATTGATTAATATAAGTTAAACAAACATATATATACTGAGAAAATAGTGAAAACCTGTTGACGGGGACCATATAACAATGTTCCCCATTTGATATAACAGGCTTGGCGTATGGTGAAACAGACCGTGTAATCTACAGCAACAATTAAAAGCGGTTGGGTATTTGACTTGGTTTGCTGGATTTTAGGTAGGGTTTGGCCGGGTTTTGACCCGGTAGTGGTGGAACCGGTTCTGGGTCGGGTCTGGGTTGGTTCTGGCTTCTGGGTACTCTGGTCTGTACCTGTGGCCTGCGGGAAGGGTCGGATCTGGAACTGTTTTTATGCCCACCTTTATGAACATAAGCATGTCGGATGGTTCAGAGCACATCTGAACCATTCAGCTGGAAAATATTGCTGAGCCATTCAGACAAGATACACACGCTCCAACTCCTCACCATCTCCCCTATCCTTCTTCACCTTTGCACTGTCGACCATCACCCTCGCCGGACCCCGCCTCCCGCCACCGGACCCAGCCGTCGATTCCATCCTCGTGGCTAATCAGGTTTAATTTATGTTTCTATTACATTCTCAATTGATTCAATAATCTATTCATTAAATCGATTTCTAAATAATCATGTTTTTATTGTTTGATTCAGTCGATTCAATTTAATTGATTTCTGATTTTTGATTCAATCGGTTTAGTTTAATCGGGTGATCTGAAGCAGGTTCACTTTAGTAGACTTTTGTGTTAATTTTGTTTCCATATGAGATTTTTGTTAAAGTTGGAACTGATTTCAAACTTTTAAAAGAATAGTTGTTGAGTGTTGTGTTTAGAAGTATAAAAAACAGTTTTTTATGAACTAAGGGTATTCACTTGCGCACACAATAAATTTTAGCACATTAGTGCTTTTTTGTTTGCAATTCTATTGTGCTTAGGCCATATGTAATGCTCCATTTTAACATTAAAATCGTCATGTGTTATGGTAACTTATTTCGGGACGTTAATGCTCCATTTCAACATTAAAATCGTCAAGGTGGAAGGGAAACACGCGGGCTCCTCGTCTGCTAGTGAGTTTCCACTCATAATTCGTTATACCTTATTTACGCTTTTAATTAACTTGAAGGCTAGTATGTTCCCATATTGGGATCAACACACCTTGTTGAAAATAATTGTCTTAAGGGTGTAGTTGGATGTTTTAAATGTAGTGTGTTCGAGTATAAATTACATGTTTATGAGGTTTGCTTAAGGCTTATGATTCAACCATATTTGATTTAATTTGTCTTAGTTCAGTTATATAAGTTTCTTAAAATGTCAAGTAAATGGGCCAAAAGAAGGCTGAAAAATGGATTTTTCAAGTGCAGTTTCGCTGCATGTTTTTGTGTCAAAAGTGTGCCGTTTTTACTGCATTTTAATTTTGTTAAAGTGCAATTTTGCTGCATTATTATGTTGTTAAAAATTGTTGTTTTTGTTGCATATTGTATTGTCAAAAGTGTGCGGTTTTTACTGAATTTTAATGCTGTCAAACCGCAGTTCACTCTTTGGTTTTCTTCATATATGCCTCACAAAAATATCTTTACTATATATAATACACCAAACAATGGCAAATTAAGACACTCAATTTTAAGTAATTTACAACATTCAATGCATGAGGTACATGTCTAAATAGGGATACACTTGTCTTTTACACACATAAAACCCACGTTCATTTGATTTTTATCAAACTAATTACAAGTATGGTACCTTAACTTTACTTAAATTTTATTAATTAAAAAAAGAGTTACGACTTTGATCTCTCGTGATTACCCACCTTTTACTCAACTTTATTTCTTTTGGTTTTCTTCATATATGCCTCACAAAAATATTTAGACTATATATAATACACCAAGCAAAGACAAATTAAGACACTCAATTTTAAATAATTTTAAACATTTTACATGAGGTACATGTCTAAGTAGGGATACGCTTGTCTTTTACACACATAAAACCCACGTTCATTTGATTTTTATCAAAATAATTACAAGTATGGTACCTTAACTTTACTTAAATTGTGTTAATTAAGAAAATAGTTACAACTTTGATCCCTCATGATTACCCACTTTTTACTCAACTTTATTTCTTTTTGGTTTTCTTCATATATGCCTCACAAAAATAAGATTAATTTTTTTTTCAAACACACCTATTTAAACGTGTTTATTTTTTATGACATTTCAGTATAAATTTTTTTCAAAACAGATGGACGGTTTTAAAATGTACAAGTTATTACTGCATGAAATTATGCATGAATGTACAAATTTTTAAAGGATGAAATTTACAATCTCATGTTTCACTTAATTACATATCTAGCCCTTTATCCTTTTTATAAAAAAATAAACAAACTTATTACAATTCAAAGTTTAAGGAATACTTACAATTTTGACCACTTATTATTATCTAAATATTAATCAACTTTATTTTTTTTTCTTTTATATGTTTTATCAACATATGATTAAAAGAACTTAAATTATATAAATATCAAAATAATCAAGACGAATTTGAGGTTGAGCTCGGATTGAAGTTTGAGTCTAGCTAGAGCTAGGCTTGGCTTGCTAACAACCTTTACGTATTGTTTTTCGCTGAATCGCGCGAGCACCAGGCTAGTATCTATTAAACTAGTAACACAATAAATATCTTCATAATTAATTGTTAACTTCTATAAACATTTATTATAATGTACTAGTGGAAAGTTAAAACCAAACAGAATTGATGATATGAGTAATTGCCAATTATTTTTGAGTGAATATCCTTTTGATTTATTGATACAATCATCACGACATAAGCGTTATATGTTTACGTTTGTATCACATGTGTGAATATGATAGATAATTTGAGAATTACAACATAACCAAAATACAAATGAGCTCTATATTATACTGGTATTGATTCCGAATTTTCTAATCCTAATTTTAAAGATTTGGTACTTGTATTAAAATTTCTTAGTTCGGTACCGATACATGTATCATAGGTAAAAATTCGGTATATACCGGTATTGGTATCCATTTTTTTTAAAAACTTTAAGTAATTAATTTTTTTAAAAAACATTTCATATATATTTCAAAATTTCAATATTCTTTTCTTGTAGGTTAAGTCATAGTATATCACAAAGACACTATGGGCAAAAGCGTCAAAACAAGTCACTTTCCCATTTTACCCTCCAACCCCTTCGCTATATAATATGCCAAACCACTCACCCACTCGTCACTTATTCACGCCTCTCCCAATTCCTTCCATTCTCTCTTTAAAATCGTCAGTCAGTTATTTTTCCGATGTCCGGAAGAGGCCGTGGACGCGCCGGTCCGGCGCCTGCCGTAGGTCGTGGCCGTGGCCGTGGACGAGGTCGTGCCGGAGATCAACCAACACCGTCGTATCCTCCAGACACGTCTGGCAGAGGAACTGCCGGACCGTCACTCACTCAGTCTGTTCAGAATCTCTCAATCGGCGGCCCTAGGGTTACGGCGCCAGGTCCGTCTTCGCAACCACCGCCAATGCAGCAGCGTACGGCGCCGGCGCCGGCTCCAGTCGCTCAACAGCCGACGGCTGACGCACCGCCTCCGGTAGCGTTGGTGCCGTCGTCGTCGAAGAGGATAAGCACACCGTTGAGAGACGGTTATGGAACAATCGGTCGAAAGTGTGTAATTAAGGCCAATCACTTCCTTGTGGATCTAGGTCAAAAGGATCCTCATCAGTATGATGTAAGCGTTCTTCTTCTTCTTCTTCTTATTATTATTTCTAAGATTTTGTTATTGGTTTCTGTGTTTACTTGCACCGGTGTTATTCGATTTTATGCATGTTTGAATGGATTCCTGTATTTTCACTGTTATGTATTTCAGCATAATGCTCAAAAAAACTGTTTATCCATCTGACCTTAATTTTTAACTGTTTTTTGCATTTTTTTAACTGTTTTATGACTCTTATTTTTAGTTTGTGTTGATTTGATTGAATTTCACTGCTATGTAATCGATTCTGCATTTAGTCATTGCGGTGGTTTTTTGCTTTAATCTGTCCGCCTAGGGTTTCAGCTGTTTACATATTTTCTAGTTTATATTGTGTTGTTGGAATCAATGTTTACTTGTACCAATATTATTCGGTTTTATGCATGTTTGCATCTGTTGAGAATTCTATATGTATATATGATCGGATTCCTGCAAATTTATTTAACATAATTCAGCATAATGCTTTTAAAACTTTTTATTCAGAGCAACATCAATTTCTAACTGCTGCATGCCTAATTTTTAACTGCTTAATACGATATATTGTTTTTGTTGATTTCATTGAAGTGTAATCGATCCTGCATTTAGTCACTGCAAAGGCTTTTTTGCTTCTGGCTAGGGTTTTTTAGTTTACATTTTCTGTTTTTTTGACTGTTACACTTGTTTTTTGCATTTTGTATTCTTTTTCATGTGCTCTGTTCATAATGCTTATGAAGTGATAACGTATGGATTATAATGAACTTTGTTCTGTGTAATTTCAGTTTTGATTTTGGTGGCAATTTTGATATTATAGTGTATTTCAAGTTACTTTGCCACTCTTTTGTTCATTATTGTAAGGGCGCTTTATTTTCATATGATCTGTCGATTTACATAATCGCATTCATATGTAATTCATCAATTTGGCCGTTGCGATGGTTTTTGCTTGATTCTGGCTTTGTGGCAAATTTGTCTTTGTATTTTATTATCTCTGTTCTGTTTATTGTTCTTATGATGATGGGCTTTGTTCTATGTCATACAAATCTTGGTTTCAGGTGGCAATTTCTCCTGAGGTCGCCTCAAAGTCCAAATGCAGGGAAATCATGAGAACTCTTAGTTCTCTGTACCGTGCTTCGCATATGGGTAATTTGCGGTTGGCTTTTGATGGCAAGAAGAGTGCATTTGCCGCTGGTTCGTTGCCCTTCGAGTCAAAGGAATTTACTGTTAAAATCACTGAGCAGGATGGGTATACTATATTCTCCTTTAATTTGTGTTTGGTTATTGTTAGTCTTTTTAAATCATTGTCTTATGTAGCTGTTGGTATGTGTTCTAGGCGGGAGCGTGAATTCAGGGTTACAATTAAGTTTGCTGCTAAAAAGGATTTACACTACCTGAGGCAGTTTTTAAGTGGCAGGCAGCATGACTGCCCTCAAGAAACTATTCAAGCTCTTGATGTGGTCTTAAGGGAATCAGCCTCATTCGAGTAACATGACTTCTTTTGTTTCATTTTAAGTGTACTTTTTGGTGAATTGGATGTCTGATGTGTTTTTGTTTAGTTTTCATTGTTATCTATACTTTTTTGTAATGTTGGGCGATCATTGGTTAAATTTGTTATGGTTAATTATACTTTTTTTGTAGTTACTCCTAACCATATCTATAAATTGCAGTCGTGAAGTGGTTGGGCGTTCTCTGTTCCACACCGATTTTGGCCATGGCGTGCTTGGTGACGGGATTGAGTTTTGGAAAGGGTTTTACCAGAGTCTAAGACCGACACAGATGGGGCTATCGTTAAATATAAGTATATGTTTATGAATGGTTGTGCTGTGTGTTTGTGTTAATTATACTATCATTGCTAATGATTTTGATTTTTTACAGATATGTCTGCTAGGGCTTTCTATGAGCCAAGGCTGGTGTCTGATTTTATTGGGGAGTTTCTTAACAAAGATTTAACCAGACCACTCACAGATCAAGAACGAATTAAGGTATACATTAACCAATGATTTGTTTACTAACCTAATGCATAAAAATCTCAAAGTTGACTTTACGGTGGTTGTAAATTTCAGGTGAAAAGAGCTGTGAGAGGTGTTAGGGTGGAAGTCCGCCGCCAAAATTACATGAGGCGTTACAAGGTTCATGCACTAACGGTTCAACCAATTAGCCAGCTTACGTGAGTTGGAATAATAACTTTCGTTCGTTTTTGGTCTTGTTATTTGATATTCACTTTATTTCATCTTAGGCTAATCTTTTTTATTTTAATTTATTTTGTTAGTTTTCCTGATGAGACTGGAGCTATTATCTCTGTCGTTCAATACTTCCGTGAGCGATACAACATTAATCTGCGTTACCTGTCGCTTCCTGCAATTCAAGCAGGCACAGATGCAAAGCCAACATATTTGCCACCAGAGGTTAGCTGTCATTATTTTATATGATGAACACTATTTTGAATATTCAGAAAGCACTATAGCAGCTAAGTCTGTTTAGTAATTGTTGACTTCAATTTGTGTAATTTTAGATTTGTTACCTTGCTGGTGGTCAAAGATATGCACTGAAACTCAATGAAAAGCAAGTTACTAACTTGCTAAGGGCCACATGTCAACGCCCAAGGGAACGGGAGGACAGTATTCTGAAGGTATGTTTATTCACGTTAATCACATATGATGACACATTATTCTAGTTTTATTGTTTCAATAACATCTACTTTTTATTTAAATTAGACTATGCAGAGTAACAAATACAACAAGGATGCACTTGTTAACAGTGATTTTGGCATGCGAGTAAGAGAACAGCTTACATCTATTGATGCACGTGTGCTTCCTCCACCACCAGTAAGTTCACACTTTTAAATCTTTGATAAATCCTAATTCTAACATCATTACATTGATTCTGATTTATTTTGTGTTTCAGCTACAATATCATGGTTCTTCAGAAGTGAAACCACTTGTTGGTCAATGGAACATGATTGACTTGGTGCGTTGCTATTTTTTTATTTCACTATTCAGAATATGAATATATATATAGATAATCAGTATTTAACATTTTTTTTAACGTAGAAAATGATTAACGGAGGCACGGTAAATTATTGGGCAATTGCTAACTTTTCAAGGCAGAGAGAGGATGCAGTCATGCGTTTTTGTAATGAACTTGTTCAAATGTGTCAGAACAAGGGAATTGTATGTATTTCTATATCCCTTTATATCACAATGCCAAATACGAAAGGAAAATAATTCAGACACCTGATGTTTGTTTGGAAGGTTTTTAATCCCCAGCCATTGATCCGAATGGTATCTGCTCCACCACACAACCTTGAGAAAGCTTTAGTTGATATTAGGGCTCAGTGTGCGGCCCAACTTAAAAGAGTTGCACCTAACAGCCAACTGCAACTGCTGTTTGTAATCCTTCCGGAAGCTAAAGGAACCTATGGTAATTCAATTTCATGATAACCCATGACCGCATTTACTATTTGTAAGTATCACTGATACGTTTAATAATAACCGTTTTTCAGGAAGAATTAAACGAGTGTGTGAAACCGAGCTCGGTATTGTTTCTCAGTGCTGCAGGCCGGCACATGTGATGAAGCTTAGCAAGCAGTACTTCGAGAATGTTGCTATGAAAATAAATGTCAAGGTATTTTCTTATTTAATATGCTTTTAATATTTCTTTTATCTGTTAACTACTATTTATACATTTTTTGAACTGTTTTAGGTAGGAGGAAGGAACAGTGTTTTATCTGCATCTCTTAATGGTAGGCTCCCGTATGTAACTGACCGCCCAACCATAATCTTTGGTGCTGATGTCACTCATCCATCACCAGGAGAGGATTCAAGTCCTTCAATTGCTGCTGTAAGTTGCTATTTCTTTGCTTTCGTGCTCTTACATTCGGGATTTAAGGAGGTTTTTAGAGTGGTGTTTTTTGCTGTTTTTTTCACTTGTAGGTGGTTGCTTCTATGGATTGGCCTCAAGTTACCAAATATAAAGCTTTGGTATCTGCACAACAGCATAGACAGGAGATTATACAAGATCTGTACCATAGAAATGGTGATGCTCATGGAGGGATGATTAGGTAACGTTTAACCGCTTTTATAAAGATGTTTGAAGTGTTCTATTAATTTTCTTTTTTACATCTTGCTTTTGCAGAGATCTTTTAATATCTTTCAAGAAGTCAACAGGACATAAGCCACACCGTATCATTTTCTACAGGTATGAGAACTCATTTTGTTCCTCTTAAAATTACTCTCTAAACAATAAACACTTATATTTCTAACTAATTTACAGAGACGGTGTAAGTGAGGGACAATTTAACGAGGTTTTACTGAGTGAAATGGACAACATTCGTAAGGTAGGTTTATTACGTTTTCTGTTTCTATATTATATTTATATTTATAAAATGTATGGTTTTTGAAACATGGTGGTTGTTTTTTCAGGCATGTATTTCACTGGAGGCGGATTATATGCCACCTGTCACGTTTATTGTGGTGCAAAAGAGGCATCATACTCGCTTCTTCCCGGATAAGCATGGTGATAGGAACTCTACTGACAGGAGCGGCAATATTCTTCCTGGTTTGTTATTTCTGTTATTTATAACTTTTTAAAATTTCTACAATATCTGGTTTATAATTTCTAATACTTTTTATTTGGATTAAATTTATTAGGAACCGTTGTGGATACGAAGATATGTCACCCTACTGAATTTGACTTCTATCTGTGTAGCCATGCTGGAATTCAGGTGAACTGTTTTTAATTCACTTTTACATTGTTTTAAATGAGTTAAAAAAAGTTTTGGTTTCTTTGCAGGGGACCAGTCGGCCTACACATTATCATGTGCTGTATGATGAGAACAAGTTTACTGCAGATGGCTTACAGATACTAACCAACTCTCTTTGCTACACGTATTTCAACTAACCACTTTAAGTCTTAAAACTAAAATTGAAATTTCCTTTGTTAAATCGTAACCTGTTTGATCTGTTCAACTAATTTCAGGTATGCGAGGTGTACTCGATCAGTCTCTATAGGTATGATATATATCTTTGTTTTTCATCATTTAAGTTGTAAAAGATTTGCACCATATAATAATATAATAATTTCTTTGTTTTGTAGTCCCTCCGGCTTACTATGCACACTTGGCTGCTTTCCGAGCGCGCTCTTACATGGAAGGTGCAGAGCTATCTGATAGTGATTCACGTGGGGGGCGTGCAACCAGAGACAGGGTTGCGGAAGTCAGGCCACTCCCGGTGATACATGAAAGTGTGAAGAGTGTTATGTTTTATTGCTGAGGTGGGTTTGTTTTGGAGTTGTGAAATCATGGGGCGTGCTTGACTTTTGGGTTTGTTGGTATGTTGCGAATGATGTTGGATTTGATTTGCTTGACCTGCTTTTTAGAGCGCCCCTTTGAACTTAATAGCAAAGGTAGACATTTGGTTCCGGTGCATTGATTATATCTTGAAACTTTTGATAGACAATTTTTTCTGGTTTTATTTGCAACTCAAAACTGTTGTCTATTGTTGAGATGCTATTCCAGGGTGGTTGTTAAACAGTGTTAATCCAACCCTAAATAAACTGGGTATATTTAGGAACCGGATCCAGATAGTTGGGTATGGTCAACAAAGTCCAAAGTCAAGAAAATGGTTGGGTAAGAACGGGTTCCGGGTGTGGTCGGGTATTTGACTTGGTTTGCTGGATTTTGGGTAGGGTTTGGCCGGGTTTTGACCCGGTAGTGGTGGAACCGGTTCTGGGTCGGGTCTGGGTTCTGGGTACTCTGGTCTGTACCTGTGGCCTGCGGGAAGGGTCGGATCTGGAACTGTTTTTATGCCCACCTTTATGAACATAAGCATGTCGGATGGTTCAGCATTAGTCCAGTTTGGGTAAGCTGAATTATGTTATGTTTCAATTTAGTAATCAATATTCAAGACTTAAATTCAAAGATGGGAATTACCATAGAAGAAGAACGGGAGATGGGGAAACAGGACTTTACACAAATTTCTTCATGCATTGCACACTCTAACCATTCTTGCTTATAACATGAGCATTAACTTGTTTGGGTCTGCACTCACTCTGTAATCAGGCTCATTGGTTAGTAGTTATCAACTTATCTTAACACATTAAATAGTAATAATTTGATAAAAGAGTAACGGTGTTGATAAAAAATTAAATCAGTTCAAACCATAAAAGAAGTTGGAGGTCTGGTATTTGTTACTAAAGTAGTTTTAAACCTGTTTTTTTGGCCTGGTCAATAACTCGTCGAAGCGGTTCCAAAATGCTAACCAACTGAAGATAAATGACCCGAATGGCCAAACTACAAGTGATCGGATTCTAACCGGTCTCAGTGTGGATCATGTTTGGTATTAAACGAGACAAAATCTTATTTATTACTAGATTTCTAGGGAGACTGAAGATTTACACGTGACCACTCTTTCAAGCAGTTCACATTGCCATTGATACCTTGCTCTATAACCCTTTTTAACCCATTTACGTTCCAAAATGCCACCGGTTGATGACAAAATTCCAAAATGGCCAACGGTTGATGACAAAACCGAGGTTCTATAAGAATAGAGATAATTTCAGTGGGTGGACCCTTCGCTTATTTCAATAGAGAGACGTGAAATGTTGGGTGAATATTGACCTTGCTTGGTAGGTCGACCTTATATGCTACAACACCAATTTCAAAATAGTCGTAAAATGTAGGGTGAATTTTGTCTTTCTCATTTATTTTTTATGCGAACATGATCAGTTCGGGTTGGCGGCTTTCGGTCGGGTCGGGAAAGGTCTTTGAATTCAGTTTTAATTAAAATGTTAATGATTTTCTTTGCAACAATATATTCCATTAGCCTTAAAATTCTAAGTTCTAAGAACACCAAATATATTTTGTCTATATTTGTATATTTGTTTTTAGAGAGAATTCCATTAATGGCTTCTATGGTTTGAGCCAAATTGTATGCATTATCCGTAATGTTTAAAACTTGCATGTGTAGTCCCTATGGCTAAGTGTAATGGGCGACGAAATGGGGCGATTAGGGGCGAGAACACCGCCCCCAGGGGGGACAATATGGGTGACCAAGGGCTGGGGATGACTATTTCTCGCCATGTGTGTGTGTTTTTATTAATATTATATATATGTGTGTGTGATTAATATATATATATATATATATATATATAACACCATTACACCTATAAAATAAAACTCACCATCTGCTGACTGGGCGCCGTCACATGGCGCAAATCGCCCCATTTTGTAGCCCCTTCACCACACATGACCTAACAATTAACTTTGGTTTTATTGTTGATCCAAAAAGATAATTGTTAACTTTTGATGTTAAATGAGGGGGTAGTTTGGTCTCTCTCCCCTTTCTCTCTCCCCTTATATAACAAACTTTTTTTCACACTCATCTCCAACCACAAACCTCAAGACTAGATCTTCTAATCCCAAAATCAAAGATGTAAGTATTGGTAAAGATATACGTTTAGAGAGAAAATGAGGGATGGGATTTTTTCCCGTATACACATATTTATACCCGTACACGTCGATATGATATGGGTATGGGTACTCAGATTTACTGAATCTATGCACGGGTAAATGTACGGGTACTCGGTACCCGTTTACAATATATAGGGGCTTTTATTAGGTTTCTAATACTCATGACTTAACATACATGTCCGTGCCTTTTATCATCAGGCAGTTCAAAGTTCAAGGTTTCAAACGAACTTTTCAAAACCTAATTGCCTTATATCTTCCAATCTTCCCATTTTGATTGATAGAAAAATCCCACCCCTAGTTCCACTCGATTATAAACCATCATCTCCAGTCGCTTTGGTTGTGGTATTACGGTTATGGTAGTTTTAGATAATTGATTGTTGGTACTGTACCGGTACCCATACCAAGTTTAGTGGGTTTTTTTATTAAAAAAAAGAACAAAGTAGTACTAAAGCGAGTATTGCACCTTAAGTAACTGTACCGGTTCCCGCACCCGCACTCGTATCATAAAATTCAATGCTGGTATGGTATCGATCTTATCCTTAAAAATGAGTGTGTTTGTTGTATTTGTGAAAATATGATACGAAAGCGGACTGTATGTGTTTTGGGTGCATTTAGCACATTACATTAATGATAGTGAAAAAAATTGTTTCCAACAAGTGACATTACTACACATGTACAGTTAACTTCTTTATCATCTTGATAGTGTGTCCATGATTCGGTTTTTCAACCATCATGTAGCTCAAGCAAGTGGGTTCATTTGTTGTATTCAGGTCCGGCCCATAAGGTGGGCAAAGAGGGCGACAACCCAAGCCCAACAACTTTTGAGGCCCAGAAATAAATTTAATGTACTAAATCCTTATTTGTTCAACTGGTGGAACGGCTTACCTACCAAACGAGAGATGGTCAAGGTCGTCGAGACTTGCATCTCACATTGTTTTTGTTTCTTTTTTTCTTTTTTTATTGTTTGTATTTTATCTATATTAGTCTGCCATTGTTTTTCTTATTAATTTTGTTTAAAGCCGAGGTCCACTGAAATTTGAATCCAATCTTGAATTTTACTAAATATGACAGTGACATGTTAGTTTATGAGTTTTATGTGTTGTTAATGTTTGTGTCATGTTATTTAGTTTTTACATTTAAATACCAAAAGCCCTTTTGATTTAGAAGAAAAAAAATGTCTTCTAAGAGTTAGTTAGCTACTTCTCATTTTGTTCTAGGATTCTTCTTCTTAATAGGGCATTTATGGCACGCAGGAAGGGCTCGTGAGAGACTCGTAGTTCGTTTTAAGTATTCAAATTAGTTCATTTTGCTATGATACTAGTTTTGTTATTGTTATCACACATATCGTTGTAAAGTTGACTTTTTGTATACAAATTATTGAGATTATATTTTTAGGGCCCATTTTATACTCGTCCCACGCTCTTAAATTCTTAGTGATTCTCAGGGACGGCCCTGGTTGTATTATATACATATATCAAAACTATTATACTAAAACTTATATATTAGGCTTGTGTCTGTAATTCAGATTGGTCCGAACATCACATTTCTAGATCCACTTCGAGTACCTACAAAAACTCAATGATAGTACAATATCATTTTGTGTCTCGTAATGAAAACAATGGTTAGGATGATTATGATCCCAACATTTATGTCGACTGTTCTATTTTAAGTTGGTTTTTTATTAGACTTATATATTGGATTCGATAATCTCTATTCTCTACTTTCAGTTATTGTCATAATTAATTCCTCAGGTATTGTCTAAATGTACTCACCTTGTCTCTATTTTTACTAAACGCATTCCCTCTATTTTTAATAAACGTGCACCCTCCTTCAAGTTTCATATTAATATAATTTAAACCTTTTTTTTTTTTTTACTTTTTTGCCATTTTGTCATATTTTATTATTATTAGTTTTAGAAAATGTTTTTTTTCTACCATTTTATATAAATTTTTTTATATATATTATAAAACGTTTTTAAATATATCTAAACAACAAAATACGTTTTTTTAAATCTCTTATAAAGTGTTTATTTTAATAACTATAGAGAGAATCTACATTAAAAAAATAGCATTAGTTTGTAATAAATAAAAAAATAAAAGATAAAATAACATACGACTTGATCAAAGTTTGTTTTTTTTCCGCATGTGTCTATAATCTCATGCACGGTACCTAAAAAAATCATATCGTTTTGATTTTGTGTGTGTGTGTGTGAGTAGGAGTAGGGGAAGAGGCATATGATAAAAAAAATATACAATACTTTTATTATCGTTTTTATAAAGATATTATACCATTATTCTGTAAATTTATTTTATAAAAAAAATGAATAAACTAGCTAGAGAAATCATTAAAATGTTGTTTTAGAGAAAGCATTTTTAAGTTTTTATTATTGATTTAGATGAAAATATCTGTTGCAATCACGATATGCTTGCAATCTGTCAAGTTGCAAGACATAGATTGACAATAATTTTTTTGTTGCAATCACGATATGCTTGCAATATGTCAAGTTGCAAGACATAGATTGACAATAATTTTTTTGATGCCCACTATGGCCAGTAAGTTCCCCTTGTGATTCTCCTTTTCATGTGCTAATTTGAACTTGATTCTTTAGTTTCTTTTCGAAGTAGAGAATGGACTAGAACTAAATATAATTACTGAAAGTTATTGTGCAACCATCTTATGTTTAATATATTACATAATAATGTTGTGTATCTTTAAGAAGTATACACTACTTATTTTTAAACTAGGGATTTAATATATTTTACCCTTGTTTCTTACTTTAGTAATCTCAACGTTCATCTATTATTTGGGATTATCCGAACTCAATAAATGTTATTATGTAACGTCAAAACTGATGTTATATGAGTTTTCAACAATATATCATTCTAGTTTTATATATTTAAGATTTTTTTTTTCTTTTTGCAAAACTTGAACCTAGCGATAATAATGAATAATTGAATTACTTTATACTGGTTTTTAAATTAAACCTTAAATTGTGTGACTGACACTGTACGTCCCTTTTGATTTTTGAAGTGAAAGAAGTTTTAGCCCCTTCTTACTAGAGTGACACGCAAGGGGAGAAGTATACTAGAACTAGACCACTTTTGATCGCTTCCGAAACTATATTATTAGAACTTTCGATAATTACATTTGGACAAGCGACTGTAAAAGAAACTCGGACGGCAATGGAAAGAAGAGTCCTGGTTAATACTTGATAGGGGTGGTCAGTGGTCACGACATCGGAGCATGCGTTTCCATCTGCTAAGCAATTCGGAATTAATTGCCCCTCTTTATCAATAAGCCAACACTAAAGTGTCATTCTTGTGAATGGATACTTCCTCATTAATTCTTGTACCAGTATATACAAGGGCACTTTTACATTCGTATGATATATATTTTCATTAACATGTGAGCCCTTTGAATGTCGAACCACTCTACCATATTGAGCAATGACTAAGCACCAAACCATAATGTAAAATTCCATCTCAAAGACATTGAGAATTTGTTTCATTGATTGTTGCCTTGGGTCACTAGATACATCAATTGTTACGTTACAAACTTACTATATTTTATATTTGTTTCATTGATTGTTGTGTCATCTACAAACTAACTAAATGGTTGCTTTGTGAAAATAGTTATATAAATTGATTACAAGTACAAATTATTGAGATTATATTTTTAGGGCCCATTTTATACTCGTCCCACGCTCTTAAATTCTTAGTGATTCTCAGGGACGGCCCTGGTTGTATTATATACATATATCAAAACTATTATGCTAAAACTTATATATTAGGCTTGTGTCTGTAATTCAGATTGGTCCGAACATCACATTTCTAGATCCACTTCGAGTACCTACAAAAACTCAATGATAGTACAATATCATTTTGTGTCTCGCAATGAAAACAATGGTTAGGATGATTATGATCCCAACATTTATGTCGACTGTTCTATTTTAAGTTGGTTTTTTATTAGACTTATATATTGGATTCGATAATCTCTATTCTCTACTTTCAGTTATTGTCATAATTAATTCCTCAGGTATTGTCTAAATGTACTCACCTTGTCTCTATTTTTACTAAACACATTCCCTCTATTTTTAATAAACGTGCACCCTCCTTCAAGTTTCATATTAATATAATTTAAACCTTTTTTTTTTTTACTTTTTTGCCATTTTGTCATATTTTATTATTATTAGTTTTAGAAAATGTTTTTTTTCTACCATTTTATATAAATTTTTTTATATATATTATAAAACGTTTTTAAATATATCAAAACAACAAAATACGTTTTTTTAAATCTCTTATAAAGTGTTTATTTTAATAACTATAGAGAGAATCTACATTAAAAAAATAGCATTAGTTTGTAATAAATAAAAAAATAAAAGATAAAATAACATACGACTTGATCAAAGTTTGTTTTTTTTCCGCATGTGTCTATAATCTCATGCACGGTACCTAAAAAAATCATATCGTTTTGATTTTGTGTGTGTGTGTGTGAGTAGGAGTCATATGATAAAAAAAATATACAATACTTTTATTATCGTTTTTATAAAGATATTATACAATTATTCTGTAAATTTATTTTATAAAAAAAATGAATAAACTAGCTAGAGAAATCATTAAAATGTTGTTTTAGAGAAAGCATTTTTTAGTTTTTATTATTGATTTAGATGAAAATATCTGTTGCAATCACGATATGCTTGCAATCTGTCAAGTTGCAAGACATAGATTGACAATAATTTTTTTGTTGCAATCACGATATGCTTGCAATCTGTCAAGTTGCAAGACATAGATTGACAATAATTTTTTTGATGCCCACTATAGCCAGTAAGTTCCCCTTGTGATTCTCCTTTTCATGTGCTAATTTGAACTTGATTCTTTAGTTTCTTTTCGAAGTAGAGAATGGACTAGAACTAAATATAATTACTGAAAGTTATTGTGCAACCATCTTATGTTTAATATATTACATAATAATGTTGTTAATCCCAAAAAGTCTACGCGCAAGCGCATGCAACGTCGGCGCTTGGCGCATGACAAAAAGTCTACGCGCAAGCGCATGCAACGTCTGCGCTTGGCGCATGACAAAAAACCTAAACGCAAGCGCGTACAACATCTGCGCGTGGCGCATGACACAGCCTATGCGCAAGCGCACAAAACATCTGCGCATGACACAAAGCCAAAACCTATGCGTAAGCAACGCAACAAATGAGAATAGTCTAATCCAAATCAGGATAAGGACAACGTTATTTAGCAGCAATGAGCTAGGGGACTATCGTGGTATACCACCACTACATTATCGTGATGGAAGACATCCGAGTCTTAGGGCGGGAGCCTAACAATATCCCAAACGGCCACACGCCAATTTGATATGTTTTTGCAGGTTCGGCTACAAGTCGCACAAGCACATATGACATTATTATTATCTGGCCGATTGCGCCTCCATTATCATTTTGAAAACAAGCTGGGATAGTCATCCTGCGTAGAAGAGGCCCTTGTGGGCCAGTCATTATCATCATATTATAGCTCATAAGCCGCAACTCGCGCATGCTTCATAGCTCGTAAGTCGCCTCGCGCGCAAGCTTCATTATTCTTATAGCTCATAAGCTACCTCGCGCGCAAACTATTAAGCATCATTATCGAGATGCGCGCTCTATCTTTTATCATGCCTCGCGCCACTATCGTAAGTCGACATTGCGCTCAAGCTTTATTATTCTCAGCTCGTAAGTCGCCTCGCGCGCAAGCTTTATTATTCTTATAGCTCGTAAGTCGCTTCGCGCGCAAGCGTTATTATTCTCATAGCTCGTAAGTGCCCTCGCGCGCAAGCGTTATTATTCTCATAGCTCGTAAGTCGCCTCGCGCGCAAGCTTTATTATTCTTATAGCTCGTAAGTCGCCAGCTTGTAAGTCGCCTCGTGCGCAAGCTTCATTATTCTTATAGCTCATAAGCTACCTCGCGCGCAAACTATTAAGCATCATTATCGAGATGCGCGCTCTATCTTTTATCAGGCCTCGCGCCACTATCGTAAGTCGACATTTCGCGCAAGCTTTATTATTCTCAGCTCGTAAGTCGCCTCGCGCGCAAGCGTTATTATTCTCATAGCTCGTAAGTCGCCTCGCGCGCAAGCTTTATTATTCTCATAGCTCGTAAGTCGCCTCGCACGCAAGCTTTATTATTCTCATAGCTCGTAAGTCGCCTCGCGCGCAAGCTCTATTATTCTTATAGCTCGTAAGTCGCCTCGCGCGCAAGCTTTATCATCATATTACAGCTCGTAAGTCGCCCTCGCGCGCAAGCTTTATTATTTTTATAGCTCGTAAGCTGCCTCGCGCGCAAGTTATGTTACATTATTATCGAGACGCGCACTCTATCTTTTATCAGGCCCCGCGCCACTATTGTTATGATGCGTGCTATATCTTATTCATGCTAGTGCACCATCATTATCATAAGGACCACAACATGTCACCATCATGAAGAAAACCTCCCAAAACTCAAAGACAATAAAGACAAGGCCGAAGAAAAGGGAAAAAACCGCCTCATGTCCTAACACACCTCATAAAGTCCAGCGCTCCACCTAAACGCTTGCGCGCCTAGGAGCAACACTGGACTTGTGGGGCTTGTAGGGGTATGGTACTAAACCCGGTTTTACGACCCTAAATTTATTATGTTTGGCTTATTTTATTATATGGACTAATACAATGTTATTGGGCTGATGGGTTTTGTGGAGGTAACCCTAACTGGGCTAGGCCCATTAGGGTACCATGATGGTGGCCATGAGGCTCTCTATATAAGGAGGTCTCCACCTCCTTATTAAGGGGTCATGCTCAATAAGAGCCACCACCATATTTTTGTGTCTGTAAACAAGAGATCCTTGAGATTTCTTAGCAGTCACCTCCACACCCCCAAAAAGCCATTGCAGATCTCAAGCAACCGGAGAAGAAGATCAAGACGTGGTTCGTTCATCTCGAAATCCGTGGGAACATCGTCATGGATCAGGTCAGATTCGTTTCATGTTTCGACACTAGGGATTTAATATATTTTACCCTTGTTTCTTACTTTAGTAATCTCAACGTTCATCTATTATTTGGGATTATCCGAACTCAATAAATGTTATTATGTAACGTCAAAACTGATGTTATATGAGTTTACAACAATATATCATTCTAGTTTTATATATTTAAGATTTTTTTTTTTCTTTTTGCAAAACTTGAACCTAGCGATAATAATGAATAATTGAATTACTTTATACTGGTTTTTAAATTAAACCTTAAATTGTGTGACTGACACTGTACGTCCCTTTTGATTTTTGAAGTGAAAGAAGTTTTAGCCCCTTCTTACTAGAGTGACACGCAAGGGGAGAAGTATACTAGAACTAGACCACTTTTTGTACGTTATGTGCTTTTCAAGATACCCACCCACCACTTTCATCAAAAGTAAATTCCAAGTCCAAGAGAAAATTGCATCGAAGAAATAATTTTGCAAATTGATTGATATGTGATTTAACATATATAAAGTGAGTGTGGAGGATTAAAATTAATTGAAATATTCTATTTTTTTTTTTTTTTATGTTTATCTTGTTTTTAAGTTTATCTTATGTTATTTTAGTATAATTTTGGGTTCATGGTTATGTATTTTTCAGTTTTTGATAACTTTGAATTATAAGAATGGAGTTCTATCTATGATTCAATTTATCGTATTTGATTAGTTATAAAGTGTCTTGAAACATTGATCGCTTCCGAAACTATAATATTAGAACTTTCGATAATTACATTTGGACAAGCGACTGTAAAAGAAACTCGGACGGCAATGGAAAGAAGAGTCCTGGTTAATACTTGATAGGGGTGGTCAGTGGTCACGACATCGGAGCATGCGTTTCCATCTGCTAAGCAATTCGGAATTAATTGCCCCTCTTTATCAATAAGCCAACACTAAAGTGTCATTCTTGTGAATGGATACTTCCTCATTAATTCTTGTACCAGTATATACAAGGGCACTTTTACATTCGTATGATATATATTTTCATTAACATGTGAGCCCTTTGAATGTCGAACCACTCCACCATATTGAGCAATGACTAAGCACCAAACCATAATGTAAAATTCCATCTCAAAGACATTGAGAATTTGTTTCATTGATTGTTGCCTTGGGTCACTAGATACATCAATTGTTACGTTACAAACTTACTATATTTTATATTTGTTTCATTGATTGTTGTGTCATCTACAAACTAACTAAATGGTTGCTTTGTGAAAATAGTTATATAAATTGATTACAAGTACAATTAAAAAATCAAATCTCAAGCTACTTGATCATATGAAAATTGTTTTTTTTTCTTGGAAGCACCTTGACCTCTTGCTTAAAACATGTCTTGTCTATTTCAAAAGCAAAGTTAAAATTGCTTTAGGACCATGCATGTGGTTTGGTGGCATTTTGTAAAAGAATGATAAGAGTACGTTAAAAGTTGAATGGCCATATTCAACTTCTCTTTTTATATACCAATTAAATCAAAGTAAAATAAGCTTACTTGGAGAACTGTTTGAAAAGCATACATATAGATGGTTTAACTTAAAGAAATTGTTTGTATGGTTAAAACTTGATGGATGGTAAAGTAAAGCTATGTTCGTACTTAATAATTTGAATAATTCTTTGTGTTATGCCTAAAAATAGTTATACATTCATTATAAAAAGATAGGGGTTTGTATGGTCCGGTTTGGTGCAATTTTAAGCTAAAACTGAACTGAAATCTGAATTATAGGTTCTTGTTTTTTTTCAAAACCGTTCGGTTTCGGTTTTTCTTTTATTTATGTTTTTTGGTTTGATTTAGTTTTGAATTCGGTTTTGCTTATTGGATTAAAAAAAATTGAGTAGTCATCGATCGGAGTCTTGCCACTTGATGTTTTCATCTAAACATCAAATAAGTAAACCATTAGAGTTAATCTTGTCATAAACATATTATAAACTTCTTTTAAAAAAAACCTAGGTTGGAAATTATTTTTTGATTATTGAATTATTTAATCTTAGTTTATTTTTTGAGTTGAAGTTGTATTTTAAAAATCGGTTCAAACCAGCCGGTATTACCAAATTACACAAATTCTCAGCCCGACAACCAGTTTTAAAAACATTGACGTAACTCACACACTCTTTATATATACTGTTTAATTAAAACTTTTTTTATCCTTCATATATGAGTTTTTAATCCTTCTCGAACACATAGATGTCACCGGCTAAAATATAATACTTAGAAATCATTAGATAGGGTAGTTTAACTTTTGTAATTAATTAATTAATTAATTTGCCATATAAGATTTTAAATAGGATAATCTAACAATCACTAGCTTGGTCTAGTGGTAAAAATACATGACCTTCAACCAAATCAAATGATTATGATGAGGATAAAATAAAATGAAAAAAATTAGTTGTTAAAATAAAAATTAAAATTGACGGACGCACTCACTGTATTAAATCAAAAGGCTATGAAATCAAAGTCTTTCACCAAGTGAAAGTCGTTGATTAGCTTTATTCAGAACCCATGAATTAATTTCCTTGGTGGAAATCATAGCGTTCATCATGTTTAGCTATATATGGAACATATTAATTTCCTAGTGGAAATGAAAGCAAGCTTTTGTCAATCTCAATTGTCTCGTTTCATCTTATCTTCAGATGAAATAAAACATTCATTTCTACTTTTTCATTCCAAAAGTTATAATGCCCTAACCATTTCAATCTTATATTTCTTACATATGTACATAGCATGATGATTAAGTAGAGAGGCATGATGGTCATTCAATTCAACACATTCGTTACTATATACAGTAATATTACTACTTACTACTATGATCATTTGTCTTCAACACCTAGCTGCATACAACACATATCTTACCATTTTACTACTATATACAAACCTGACGGGTTTGCCTCAAAACTTGTTGGACTCGATGTATTTTTGGTTCAAAGCTTGTCGGGGACGCCCAATTTGCATGTGAACACGTGACTGGTTTTCATTGGCTCACAAACTCGTTGGCGTGGATACGGATTTTTGGATTGGTAGAGGATGTTTTTGGAATCCTGTATCGATTATACGATGAAGTATGAACTTTGAAGTATTATTCTCATATAGATAGGGTGTGTATATGTGAATTTGAAAAATTACATATAAAAATTTCAATATGATTAATCCCGATTAATCTTAGATGGTACCCCACCACTCAACTTACGTCTAATGATCTTCACAACACTACTATAGATGCTCTCCTGGCTTGTCAAACTCTTTTAACACATGACGATATGACATAATTTTTAGTTTTCACTAAATGCTTTGGAATATATATTGAATTGATGCCAACTAATACAATTGAAATATTATATGTGTAATCTTCAAATGTAATATCAGATGAAACACACGTACATGATGAAGCAGCCAAGTGCAAGCCAGTAACACATGGATGGGAAACAAATTATTAATATTCTAATTATAACAATTAATAATGTATGTTATGGACGATGATGATGGGTGAGATGAGAGAGGACATGACACCCATATGGGTGGGGTGCATGGCTTCCAAACTGCATAATAATGTATTCAAACCCCATGTGAATAGGGTACATGATTTTATTTCATGACAAAAGTTTCCGTATAAAAATTTTTGATGGTTATTGTATCGTTGGAGTTTGAGTGGATTAATAATTAATTTTTTACACATTATTATCACGTATAAATACCCACGAGCCCTTCACAATTTATATTCATTTAAACTTTCCACTATGTATATTCATTCAAACACTCACCATTTTTATCCATACAAACCAACAATAGCTAATTTCCCAAGCAATAATCGCAGGATATTCATACATTCGACTGATTCCGATAACGATATTTTTTCGAACGATAGTAACATACAATTTTTTAAAGATCTCATCGAGCAAACCGAAGAGGAAGACACATCAACATCATCGAGTATTCTACCACACAACTTTCTAATGTACAACTCACATTCTTAACAAAATTTCGTCACAAACGAAGTAAATTTGTATTATTGTATACATACACTTGCAACGTGTACATACGTTGGTGCTAAATGTGTAAATCTCAATTCTACTTAAGACTATTTGGTGTTACATAAATATACATACAAAAGAATTAAACTATAGAAAACTAATGAAAATAAAAAAAACAATTACTAGAGAAAACTGTAGCCAAAAAACCACAAAGACGATTAATATTAGACTCCAACGTGTATTACTCTACTTAATTATCATGTTTAGCACGTTAATTTCAATTGCATTTGATCCAAACCCATAATAAGTATTTGACTTTTTTTCACACAGTTTGTAGAAAATGATTAACGGATGCACGATAAATTATTGGCAATAGCTAACTTCATGTTGTGATGCGTTTTTGTAATGAACTTGTTCAAAGCATTTTCCATTGCCAATAGACCGCCTTTCCTTACATTTATTTGGAGCTACCCGTCGAAGCAAAGTGGACCTTACCAAGTATTTGATGTTTCAACACCTGGGGGTGCAACAAGAATAAAGGTGATTGAGAATAAAGATTTTGAAATGATTTCATTTGTTAAAGATAGAATAGAATAGAATAGAATAGAATAGAATAGAATAAAGTGGGTTGCTTTCGAATTATCGAATATATCAAGTGTCGAGCTGCAATTGGGACTTTCAAACTTTTAAAATAATGTTGTGTTGCTTTATAATATTCACAAATTTAGTCCCTCGTATTGTCGTGTGTATATTCACAATTATACTTGAAGAGGTATGTACCCGCCTCAACACCGAGGGAGGCGGGTCAACCCACAAAGATACAGACAAGTGACTTGAAATCAAGACATTATGAAGGCACAAAGCCAAAACCTATGCGCATGGCGCATATCACATATGCTCAGGCATCATATGCCCAGGCACCATACATGCTCAGGCATCATATGCCCAGGCACCACACATGCTCAGGCATCATATGCCCAGGCACCACAGATGCTCACGCATCACATATGCTCACGCATGCGCATCCGCGCGTGGCGCATATCACATCTGCGCATGAAACATCTGCGCGTGAGAATAAAGAGAAGACCTCGCGCATCCTCAGGATAGGCGCGTATCACACATAATCAGCCTCATCCTTATCCAAATCAGGATTAGGGCAACCTTGATTGTGCACGTCAGACAATCTTCCAGAAGGTATCTTTTTAAGGAATAAGAATATGCTGATGTTGACAGCTGCCAAATGAAAGGTGGACAACCCAGCGTAACATATGTGCTACCACGTGATTACATCCAATGAGAAAGCACCAGGTGTCCCAGAGGACACGTGGCGCAGGGCAATTGGAGGAGGCCAACAAGGCTGAGCCCAATCAGTGGAAACCCTAGCACTATAAATACACCATCAACTCCACAAGGAAAGATCATCCAACAACTGACAGTTACAGCCAGTAACATACTCATTCATTTCACATTCAATCATATTCAATTACATTCACTCACAGGCAGTTACATCCAGTAACACCATCAGAGAGAGTATTCAGCTATTCAGCAATACTCTCCAGATTTCCATATACACAGATTATTATCTTCTCCACAAAATACTTATTCTCACACCGGAGGGTTACCCTAAAGAGGACCCCTCTGTCCCTTTCTGAGGGGTAAGTTGACGGTGCTGTTCATTTTGTAGGTGGAAGAGCTCAGATCCAAGAAACCATCGGTGAAATAGTATAATCACACCCGAGGAAAGAGATCGTCTACCAGTGAGTCGATCCACGTCTCTTCATTGGCGCCATCCACTGTTACAAACGGCAATCAGATCTCATCAGATCTAAAAAAAACAATCACCATGGTTTCTGGCGTTCATAACGTTGATCAAGTTCTGGAGGATATTGAACGTGAGGATGTTAATGAGGGACAGCAGTTCCTGAGGGGGCCGCGTGATTCTACGCGCCCCACCAGTAACCGTCCCTTTATCACAACTCCTCACGGCCAGACTGAAACTCCTCCAGACGATCTCACGTTACAAAATCTTGCCGGCGCAAAACAAAAAGGACCAATGGGTCCAGAAGATGAAACGAATGATCCTAAAGAATGGCTCATAAACGAGCAGCGGCGTCTAATGGACAAGTATAATGAGATGGTCAAGCAGAAAAAGCTAGCCGACTTAACACAAAGGCAAGCGCTTGATAAGCAAACTGTTCATGGAACAAAAAGGCCGCGCGCGCCGGAAGAAGCACATTCTGTTCACACTGCACACACTGAGTTCAGTGATGAAGAAGTGCACAGCATGAGGAAGACACGAGATACTCATGCAGGAGGCTCACAGCTCCGCGCGCCTGTGAACATGGCGCCTGGAGCCAGAGCCGATCAGGATCTGCACATGCCGTACAGCCCACCAGTTAGAGGGCAGGTGGATGTAACCACACCGTACAGACCAGCCATCTTGGTGAAACATTCAAAGTTCACTGCGCGCATCGCGCAGGCTCCCATCCAGCACAAAACCAAGATGCCAAGTGGTTTGGGCAAATACGACGGCACAACAGATCCAGATGATTTCTTGCAAGGTTTTTACAACACGGGAAACCTAGAGAGCTGGACGATGCCAACATGGTGTCACATGTTTGCGCGCTGCCTTACGGGCGCGGCGCGTGTATGGTTCGAGAGCTTGCCGACTGGGCAAATTGATGGGTTCGAGGAACTATTAGAAAAGTTCCAAGCCCACTTCGTACAGCAGCGCAGACACACGCGCGATCCTGATGACATCATGCACTGCGTACGCAGGAATGATGAAACGATTGAAGACTACATCACTCGTTTCAATCAGGAGTCTCTGGCAATCGGAGGTATAACTGAGCAACTCCTGCGCGTGGCCTTTATACAAGGCGCGCGCAGTGATCAACTCCGCCAGGCTCTCGTAAGCAGAGAAGGCATGCCCACCACGTGGGCCAAGTTAATGGAAGCATCGCGAGTTTTCGCGAGGAATGAAAAACAAATTGCCCAAGATAGGGCAAGAGAAAGAGCGCATCAAGCTGAGTCACCGCGCAGCAAAGAAAAGCGGGCCAAGCAGAACTCTGTATGGTCCAGGTTGCAACCAACCAGTTTTTCTTCCGCAGAAAAACAGGCGCAACCAAGCTCACCCCAGCCCCAAAAAGATGTTCGTAATCGCGGGGAGGGTGACAGGAGGGAGGGCGGCAGAGATCCTAGCAGACCTCTGCCAAGAATATGGACTCCCCTCACTAAAACACCTTCACAGGTGTTAAGCACTGAGAATGTCCAGTTCAAAAGCCCCAAGCCACTACACTACAAGGGACCATCAGATAGTGGCAAGTACTGTGAGTTTCACAAATCCACTGGACACAACACCGATGCATGCCATCATTTGAAGGATGCAATTGAGAAGGATGTGAAATCAGGCAAGCTGGCTCACCTGGTAAAAAACTCAAGACCAGAAAATGAACAACCAGAAGGAGCCTCTGCCAGCAAAAAGTACAAAAGAATCTGTGTAGCTGAGGGAGGAAGGCAAGGGCAAGCATCAAGAAAAAGAAGCGCGCAAATCCAAGGAGATTGGCGCGAGCAACAAGTCATCTTCCCAAGAATCAGGGGAGGCCCTTCCATCAGCAGTCCTCTTGTTATCACTACACACATTGCTCATTATGAAGTGTCAAAAGTCCTGGTGGACACTGGCAGCGAGTCAGACATAATGTATGAGCAATGTTTCAGGAAACTGGATCCGGCAGACCAGGCAAGGCTTGAAATTGTGAATGCACCAATCTCTGGTGTTTCCAATGAAATCATTCATCCCCTAGGTCAAATACAATTTGAGCTAACTATGGGGGATGAGAAACACAAGCGAGCCAAAGTTGTCAACTTCTTGGTCTTGCCCACCACTTCATGCCACAATATGATCTTGGGTAGGGAAACAATTGCCCAATTCAACGCCATACCGTCGCCAGCGCACGGCGCGTTAGGGTTCTCAACACCAACAGGTGTAACTTTTGTATACCGAGATCATTTGTGCGCAGTGACAAGTACTCCGCGGGAGGGGAGAATGAAACTTCCAATGGCAGACAACGCGCCAGAGGAATGGATTCTCAACCCAAAATTCCCGGAGCAAAAAATCACAATTGGCGCAACGATATCAGACGACACGAGGTTGAGAATGAAAAGGTTGCTCACAACATATATGTCGGTCTTCGCGTGGCAACACTCTGATATGACTGGGGTTCCGCGAGACCTGGCGCAGCATTCTCTAAACACCTTCAAGTCTATAGAGCCAATTTCTCAAAAGAAGAGAATCATGGGGGATGAAAATGCGAGGGCCATGAATGAACAGGTTGAGGACCTATTGCGCGCAAACATCATCCGCCCGATACGATACCAGACATGGGTATCCAATCCTGTGATGGTAAAGAAAAGTAACGGGTCATGGAGGATGTGCATTGACTTCAAGGACCTCAACAAAGCGTGCCCAAAGGATTGTTACCCCCTACCAAACATCGATGCAAAGGTGGACTCCGTGGCGCCATTCAAGCTAAAATGTTTTCTGGATGCCTACAAAGGCTATCACCAGATTCAAATGGCACCACAAGACGAGGACAAGACCGCATTTAGAACCGACAAGGGTGTTTTTTGCTACACAAAAATGCCCTTTGGTTTGAAGAATGCGGGCGCAACCTACCAAAGACTTATGGATGCCGTTTTCAGCGAGCAAATCGGAAGAAACCTAGAAGTCTATGTAGATGATTTGGTGATCAAGAGCAGGGAGGAAAAACAAATGCTCAAAGACATCGAAGAAACCCTTGGGCGCCTAACGGAAGTTAACATGAAGCTCAATCCGAGCAAATGCGCTTTCGGCGTGCTAGAGGGAAAATTTCTAGGTGTAATGGTCACCAAGGATGGTTTCAAGGTGAACCCTGAGAAGGTGGAGGCCATCCTTGACATGCCTTCGCCATCCACCATGAAAGAAGTTCAGAAGCTGAATGGTAGATTGGTTTCAATCAACAGGTTCCTAGCGAACCATGCAACCAAATCTACCCCGTTTGTCAACACATTGAGGAACTGCTTAAAGAAAAGCCAGTTCAAATGGACTCCTGAGGCCGAGCAGGCTTTCAGTGAGATTAAAGAATGTTTGATAAATCTGCCCGCGCTCACAGCTCCTCTTCCGGGTGAAACTTTGACATTATACCTATCAGCAGGAGAGCGCGCCATCGGCGCAGTATTATTGGTGGATCGCAAGGGAATCCAAACGCCAACATACTATGTGAGTCGGGTGCTGACAGATCCTGAGACGCGCTACTCCATCATGGAAAAGTTAGTTTTATCACTAACACACGCGTCGCGCAAGCTTCATAGATATTTCAATGGTCATCCCATTGAAGTTGTGACTGGTTACAACATCCAGCAAGTCTTGCGGCGCCCCGCGCTCTCAGGAAGGCTGACAAAGTGGGCGCTGGAATTAGGAGAGCACACGATCTCCTATAAGCCCCGCCCAGCAATAAAGGGACAAGTCTTGGCTGATTTCATTGCAGAAGTCCCCGAAGGAAGAATTGAAGAGGCTCAGCGCGAGGTATGTGACATCTGCCCTATCCGACCCGACCCAGGTACCCGTTTCTCTAATCCGATCTCTTTCTGTTATGATTTAATATTTATTTATACTTATATTTTACTTTTTAATAATAATAATATTTTCCTTCCCGTCCCTCTTCTTCTCTTTCTTTCCGCCGTCCCGCCCTTCTGTTTAACCTTTAAGCCTTGAACCCTTCTTTTTCTCTTAACTCTGTCCTTTGTTCCTTCCCGCCTAAGGTTGTCTGCGCAGTTCCACGCGCCAGACTCCTTACAAGGAAGCCTGCGTGAAGACCATCTGTTGCTGCGACACGCGAGGCGAACTGTCCCCGCGACGCGCTAAGAGATATAGTTCTTCCCGCGGCGCGCTAAGGATTGTGGTTCTTCCCGCGGCGCGCTAAGGTTGGTTCTGTCTGCCTTCGCGCTCGCGCACTCTTGACCTTCTGTGTCTGCCTTCGCGCTCGCGCGCTCGATGCCTTCTCGTGTTAAACCCTTGAGTCTTTTCTTCTGTTTAATCCAGCCGTTTACTTTTGTGATGTCTTATCTTCTGAGCTTTTGACCTGACCTATCTTGTCTGAAAAGCCACTTTTGGCGCAGCATGCGCACCAACCCCATTGGTTGACAGAAAAAGTGACTGACATTATCTTTTGAGATCTGCTTTTCCATGCTTGACCAGTACCTTTATCTGACCCTCCCATGCCTGTTTACTGTTCCCTGTCAGCTTTTCCTTTGTCCCCTGCAGCTCCCATATCTTTTGATATCTTTTGCTTTTAGAATCTTTTACTTTTTGAGATCTTTTCCCCTTTTCTAGGGATTGTGTTCCCTAGGGTTTCCCTATAAATAATAATGTTATTTTCTTAACACTACACACACAAACACTTATTATCTTCCTTGTCCTCTGCCGTCTTCTCTCTCTGCCTCCGTCTTCTCCTTTGTTCTGCCCAGACTTCCGGTAATATATAATATATATATATAATAATTTGTTAAAGTTACTTATTAATAATGCTAACATATATTCAAGACTTAAAACAAATCATTAAACCAATAATATCCTTATTTATAGGTTAACTTGTGCTTGTTTAAAGTTGGTTCTTGCATTATCTTTCAACGCATCTTTATCAAGTGAGTAATCTCGTACCTAATCCCTTTTTATTTTTAATGTTTTGGGATGTTCATGTGTTCGTACAAACTTGAGTCTTAAACTTGTTTATGAACTTTAGTCGCGCAGTATCCCATGTGTTGAGGACGTTTACTTGGCTGTTTATTTGTATGTGTGTATCATTAACCGCTTTGTTCGGCCTATTCCGAAGTTTTCATGGATCCATTAGATGAACACGGGAGACCTATCGTTTACGGTTTTCTTTGTTTACACTTGCACAGATGTTTTCTTGTTTTTTTGTGCTCATTTGGGAGCACGGATTGAACTATGAACTATGATCTATTTAGGCTTGGTCACAATCTGATTACACCCTTGTTAAACACCAGACATACACGTGTTGCGCGCAGTGATTATTGTTATCTATTATTATCTATTAAACTTGATTTCTCACCAACACGCAAGTGTTTGACGTTTATTTTAACACATGTTCAGGGTTGCTGTAGCTGCTTTTGGAAGCTTGTGGACACGTAGGATATTTTCTTTTGCTTTGGACCTAGATTAAAATGTAACAAGACAAGTTTATGTTATTGAATATTTTGAGTTATAATATGTTGTTTTATGTTACTTTATGAATTCCTGTGTTGCGCGTGCGCGAATAAAATGTATTTATTAAATATTGACACCAAAGTGTCACGAGTAATGAAACAATATGTGGCGCCCCGATGTATAATCCGCCTTTGGTCGGGGTATTACAGATTGGTATCAGAGCTCGTTGACTTTATGATAGGTGGTTAGACGTAACGGCCTAGAATACCTAAGAGTCCCTTCTCGCGCATGAGAGAAATCTCATGTTTGCGCGCTTATTGTTAATTACTCGTTATTTATAAATATGCTTGCGCAGACGCAGCGTATGGTTTTATGTTTTATTTCGCGATATTTCGATTTTTGCCGAATTTCGATTTTTATTGGTTTTACTTACATATTCGTTTGTTGGGATTGAAAATCCGAAAAGTCATGGTGATACATGAATAGTTGATTTTCAAATTCCATTTACGATTATGTTCTGAGGTTGGTGACTTGAAAAGTCATGGTGATACATGAATTATCAACCTCCAATACTCATTTTCTTGTATATTTTATATTGAGGATTGAAAAGTCATGGTGATACATGAATCGTCAATCTCCAATACTCGTTTACTCGTTATTTTAAATTGAGAATTCGGAAAGTCATGGTGATACATGAATTGTCGATTCTCGATTCGAATTTGTTACCTGTATTAAGTTTGCATTCAAATTCATGTTTTACTTGAACTGTTGATGGTATCTAACCCCGCGAAACCAAGTTTTATAAGATTATACTTTGCACCAAGATATTAACAAAACTAAAACTTTTATAGAATGCCTCCGCTATCAGCTCGCCATCTTAGGAAGAAAGAAGCCGCGCGCAGACGATCGCAGCAACGTTCCCAGGAAATGGCCGCCGCAATAGCCCAAGCTTTGAGCCAAAACAATACCAACACCTCTGGTTACAACATTAAGTCCTTTAATGCGGGTAAACCTCCGAAATTCACAGGGCTTGAAGGAGCCACCGTGATGCTCCAATGGCTCGAGAAGATTGAAAACACTTTCCTCCATACCCAATGCCCTCCTGACAGACGAACCCTATATGCTTCCAGTGTCCTGGAATCTAGAGCGCTTACATGGTGGAATGGAGTAGCTCATGCGCGTGGCGCAGAAGCTGCTTCTAGCATGCTCTGGGAAGAATTTAAGGAACTTTTGACGCGAGAGTTCTGCCCTCCCAACGAAGTTAAGCGCCTGGAGGAAGAATTTTGGAACTTGAAACAATACAGTGGCGAAGCGCGCGAGTACGCGACGCGCTTCCATGAACTAAGTTTGCTTGTCCCTCACCTAGTTACCCCTTCCCGCCGAGCCATCGAGAAATTCCTTGGGGGTCTCCCCATGGAAATTCAAGATTCTGTATGGGCCAGAAACCCAGTAACCCTCCCTGACGCCATTGAGTTGGCCGCTGTGCTCAGCGACAACCATGTCAGAGCAGGAACCCTGTTCCTGCGGGGAACTGAGAAGACCAAACCCACCAAGACTGCCCCTGAACCAACAGAAACCAAACCAGAACCCTCAAACCATAACAACCCCAAACGTAGACGCAGACAAGCTTACGCGCTTACCAACCCGCCTGTTGCCCAGCAATCCACCTACCAACCTCCAGTATACGCCCCTAACCCACTGTCAGCCTACCCAACACCTCCTCTAGTCCACAACTATGCCTTAACCAATCCCGCACTCCCTGCCCCGCCAATCAAGAAACCTTACACAGGAACCCAACCCTTTTGCCCAACCTGTAGACTTCATCACCCAACCCAAACCCCGTGTCGACAATGTAACCGATGTGGCCGCGTTGGTCACTCTGCCGAGTTCTGTAGAGTCCCCCCCGTCAACCCAATCGCGCAAACACCACCAACCTACCTGCAAAACCCTCAACCAGCATACCCTAATCCACTACCCAGGTCGTGCTTCAACTGCGGTGATCCCAGTCATTTCCGGAACGCGTGCCCGAGGCTACAAGTACAAATTACCCAAACGAATCCGGTGAACCAAATCTCGAACCAAGTGACGCGCGGACGAGCTTTTAACATAACCGCGCTCCAAGCGCAAGCGAATAATGACGTAGTTAATGGTACATTTTTACTTAACGGACAATATGCATCTATACTTTTTGATACTGGCGCCGATAGAAGTTTTATCTCTCGCGCTTTTGAGCAGAAGCTTGCGCGACCGCGCATTAACTTAAGTGAAAACTTTACCGTTGAATTGGCTAATGGTGAAACTATTTTAATTAACTCTGTGATCAAGGATTGCACGCTTAACCTTAATGAAAGCGATTTTCTAATCGACCTCATCCCCATGCCCCTTGGAAGTTTTGATGTTATCATTGGTATGGACTGGCTCTCGAAGAATCGCGCCGAAGTTATTTGCGCCAAGAAGTTGATTCGCATTCCTCGAGAAAATGGTGATCTTAATATCTACGGCGAGAAACCCTCCAACGGTCTTAAGCTTATGTCCTGCGCTGAAGCCCAAAGGCTTATGCGGAAGAAATGTGTTGCATTTTTAGCCCATGTGGTCAAACCTGATGAAGGAAAGAAGAAACTTCGCGAAATCCCTGTTGTGCGTGACTTCCCTGAAGTTTTTCCCGATGATCTTCCTGGTATCCCTCCCGCTCGTGAAGTCGAGTTTCGTGTGGATCTTGTCCCTGGTGCTTCCCCCGTAGCCAAATCTCCTTATCGTCTTGCACCCGCTGAAATGCAAGAATTGGCAAGTCAACTTCAAGAGTTGACCGCTAAAGGATTCATTCGCCCTAGCTCTTCGCCCTGGGGTGCTCCGGTGTTGTTCGTTAAAAAGAAAGATGGTTCGTTTCGCATGTGTATTGATTACCGCGAGTTGAACAAACTCACCATTAAGAACCGGTATCCCTTACCGCGTATTGACGACCTCTTCGATCAACTCCAAGGTGCCTCTTGTTTCTCCAAGATCGATCTCCGTTCTGGTTATCACCAGTTGCGTATCCGCGAAGAAGATATTCCCAAGACTGCTTTTCGAACTCGTTATGGCCATTTTGAATTCTTGGTCATGTCCTTCGGTTTAACCAACGCACCCGCCGTTTTCATGGATCTAATGAATCGGGTGTATAGGCCTTTCTTGGATAAATTCGTGATTGTGTTTATCGATGACGTTCTGATTTATTCCAAAACCAAGGCCGAGCATGAGCAACATCTTCGGTTGGTGTTGCAAAAGCTTAGAGCCGAGCAGCTCTTTGCCAAGCTCTCCAAGTGTGAATTCTGGTCTGATGAAGTACAGTTTCTTGGTCATGTTGTAAACAAGATGGGTATTCATGTCGACCCATCCAAGATTGAAGCAATCAAGAACTGGTTGACGCCATCTACTCCTACCGAAATCCGTTCCTTTTTGGGCTTAGCTGGTTACTACCGGCGATTTATTTCGAACTTCTCAAAGATCGCATTGCCTTTAACAGCTTTAACGCACAAAGGCAAACCGTATATTTGGGGCTCGAAGCAAGAAAGAAGCCTTTCTGACGCTCAAGCGATTGTTGTGTGAAGCTCCTGTTCTTGCTCTACCTGAGGGTAATGATGATTTTGTCGTGTATTGCGATGCATCCAACCAAGGTCTCGGTTGTGTTCTTATGCAACGAGGCAAGGTTATCGCTTACGCATCAAGGCAACTCAAGATTCATGAAAAGAATTATACAACTCACGACCTCGAACTAGGCGCAGTTGTATTTGCCTTGAAGATCTGGAGACACTACCTTTATGGTACTAAGTGTATCCTTTACACCGACCATAAAAGCCTTCAGCATATCTTTGATCAAAAGGAACTTAACATGAGACAACGCCGATGGAACGAACTCATCAGCGATTACGATTGTGAGATCCGGTATCACCCTGGTAAGGCTAATGTGGTAGCCGATGCGCTTAGCCGCAAACCCTGTCAACTTAACTGTATCTTGCCGCGCACGCAGCTTCACTTTGCGCCGATCCAAAGCGATCTGGAATCACGCATTCGTGACGCGCAGCGCGCATCCATCAGCAATGGCAACCTTCGCGCCGAGTTAGCGTGTGGCGCGGAAGCGCACTTTGTCCCTAATCTGAGTGGGATTCTTTGTTATCTCAATCGCATCTGGATCCCCAATGATGAGAATCTTCGCACTGTCCTACTGTGTGAAGCGCATAAATCTCGGTATTCTATTCATCCCGGCGCTGATAAAATGTACAAGGATTTGCGCATTACTTATTGGTGGCCCGGTATGAAAAAGGATATTGCTGTGTTTGTAGCTAAATGCCTGACTTGTTCCAAGGTAAAAGCTGAACACCAACGCCCATCTGGTTTGCTCGAACAACCAGAAATTCCTACATGGAAATGGGAATGTGTAGCGATGAACTTTATTACCAAGTTACCTTTGACAGCAAGCAAACATGATAGCATTTGGGTAATAGTGGATCGGTTGACTAAGTCTGCTCACTTTCTGCCAATTCGTGAAAACTACCGTGTTGAGCAACTCGCGCAGCTTTATGTCAAGGAAATTGTCTGCCGCCATGGTACTCCTTTGAGCATCATATCCGATCGCGATGGCCGTTTTATATCCCGATTTTGGAAATCTCTCCAATCTGCGTTAGGAACTCGCTTGGACATGAGTACTGCATATCATCCTCAGACTGACGGACAGTCTGAGCGAACCATTCAAACTCTTGAGGATATGCTACGATCTAGTGTTCTTGATTTTGGAGGTAATTGGGATTCGCACCTGCCTTTGATCGAGTTCTCTTATAATAACAGCTATCATTCCAGTATCGGTATGGCCCCATTTGAAGCACTTTACGGTCGAAAGTGTCGCTCGCCTATTTGTTGGAGCGAAGTGGGTGAAGCTCAAATCACAGGACCCGAACTAGTTCAAGAGACAACCGATAAAATCGCCAAGATCCGTGATCATCTGCTGACTGCCAGAAGCCGACAGAAGAGTTACACAGATCGCAGGCGAAAGCCTCTCGAATTTCAAGTTGGTGATCTTGTTCTCCTCAAAGTGTCGCCCTGGAAGGGTGTTGTCCGCTTTGGGAAGAAAGGTAAGCTTGCTCCTCGTTATGTTGGTCCATTCGAGATTCTCGCACGTGTGGGAAAAGTTGCCTACAGACTAGACCTGCCGCCCGCGCTCAGCAATGTGCATCCAACGTTCCATGTTTCCAATCTCAAGAAATGTTTAGCTGACGAGAACCTTCACATTCCACTTGATGATGTTCAAGTTGATGAATCCATGCATTTCGTTGAGAAGCCTGTTGAGATCATGGATCGCGAGGTTAAGCAAACCAAGCGCAGTCGTATCCCTATCGTGAAAGTTCGCTGGGAGTCCAAGCGCGGAGCCGAGTTTACATGGGAAAGGGAAGATCAAATGAAGATCAAGTACCCGCACCTGTTCTCTGCGCAACCTACTTCGAGATAAATTTCGGGACGAAATTTCTTAAAGTAGGGGAGACTGTGACATCTGCCCTATCCGACCCGACCCAGGTACCCGTTTCTCTAATCCGATCTCTTTCTGTTATGATTTAATATTTATTTATACTTATATTTTACTTTTTAATAATAATAATATTTTCCTTCCCGTCCCTCTTCTTCTCTTTCTTTCCGCCGTCCCGCCCTTCTGTTTAACCTTTAAGCCTTGAACCCCTCTTTTTCTCTTAACTCTGTCCTTTGTTCCTTCCCGCCTAAGGTTGTCTGCGCAGTTTCACGCGCCAGACTCCTTACAAGGAAGCCTGCGTGAAGACCATCTGTTGCTGCGACACGCGAGGCGAACTGTCCCCGCGACGCGCTAAGAGATATAGTTCTTCCCGCGGCGCGCTAAGGATTGTGGTTCTTCCCGCGGCGCGCTAAGGTTGGTTCTGTCTGCCTTCGCGCTTGCGCACTCTTGACCTTCTGTGTCTGCCTTCGCGCTCGCGCGCTCGATGCCTTCTCGCGTTAAACCCTTGAGTCTTTTCTTCTGTTTAATCCAGCCGTTTACTTTTGTGATGTCTTATCTTCTGAGCTTTTGACCTGACCTATCTTGTCTGAAAAGCCACTTTTGGCGCAGCATGCGCACCAACCCCATTGGTTGACAGAAAAAGTGACTGACATTATCTTTTGAGATCTGCTTTTCCATGCTTGACCAGTACCTTTATCTGACCCTCCCATGCCTGTTTACTGTTCCCTGTCAGCTTTTCCTTTGTCCCTTGCAGCTGCCATATCTTTTGATATCTTTTGCTTTTAGAATCTTTTACTTTTTGAGATCTTTTCCCCTTTTCTAGGGATTGTGTTCCCTAGGGTTTCCTTATAAATAATAATGCTATTTTCTTAACACTACACACACAAACACTTATTATCTTCCTTGTCCTCTGCCGTCTTCTCTCTCTGCCTCCGTCTTCTCCTTTGTTCTGCCCAGACTTCCGGTAATATATAATATATATATATAATAATTTGTTAAAGTTACTTATTAATAATGCTAACATATATTCAAGACTTAAAACAAATCATTAAACCAATAATATCCTTATTTATAGGTTAACTTGTGCTTGTTTAAAGTTGGTTCTTGCATTATCTTTCAACGCATCTTTATCAAGTGAGTAATCTCGTACCTAATCCCTTTTTATTTTTAATGTTTTGGGATGTTCATGTGTTCGTACAAACTTGAGTCTTAAACTTGTTTATGAACTTTAGTCGCGCAGTATCCCATGTGTTGAGGACGTTTAATTGGCTGTTTATTTGTATGTGTGTATCATTAACCGCTTTGTTCGGCCTATTCCGAAGTTTTCATGGATCCATTAGATGAACACGGGAGACCTATCGTTTACGGTTTTCTTTGTTTACACTTGCACAGATGTTTTCTTGTTTTTTTTGTGCTCATTTGGGAGCACGGATTGAACTATGAACTATGATCTATTTAGGCTTGGTCACAATCTGATTACACCCTTGTTAAACACCAGACATACACGTGTTGCGCGCAGTGATTATTGTTATCTATTATTATCTATTAAACTTGATTTCTCACCAACACGCAAGTGTTTGACGTTTATTTTAACACATGTTCAGGGTTGCTGTAGCTGCTTTTGGAAGCTTGTGGACACGTAGGATATTTTCTTTTGCTTTGGACCTAGATTAAAATGTAACAAGACAAGTTTATGTTATTGAATATTTTGAGTTATAATATGTTGTTTTATGTTACTTTATGAATTCCTGTGTTGCGCGTGCGCGAATAAAATGTATTTATTAAATATTGACACCAAAGTGTCACGAGTAATGAAACAATATGTGGCGCCCCGATGTATAATCCGCCTTTGGTCGGGGTGTTACAAGGTAGACCCTCCGCGAGCCAATGATGAAGAAAATGTTTGGAGATTGTTCACTGACGGAGCTTCAAACAATGAAGGGTCCGGCGCAGGCCTCAAACTGGTGGATCCAGAGAATCATGAATATACTTACGCCATCAGGTTGGACTTCAAGAGCACCAACAATGAGGCTGAGTATGAAGCCCTGCTGGCTGGCCTGCGCATCGCGCACAAATTCGGGGTTAAGAAGCTAGAGGCCCATGTTGATTCTTACTTGGTAGCAGCACAGGTCAATGGCCTTTATGATGCCAAGGAGAACACCATGCCTCTATATCTAGAGCAGGCGAAAAAGCTCATCGAGCAATTTGACTGCTTCAGAATCATTCATATTCCGCGCAGTGAAAACAAATCTGCAGACGCGCTGAGCAAGATGGCATCAACCAGTTTTGATCATTTTGGCAAAGATGTCAGGATAGAAGTAATGAGCAACCCGTCGGTGGTAGCGAAGTCTGTCCTGGTAACTCATACAACCCCTTCATCATGGATAACTCCAATAATGGAATTCTTGAAGGAGGGAAAGGTACCAGATGATCGCGCACAAGCGAGGAAGATAAGACACAAGGCGCAAAACTATGAACTGCTTGATGGTACATTATATCGACGCTCTTATCTTGGGACGCTCATGAAATGCCTAGATGCTGAGGAGGCAAGCTATGTGATCAGAGAGATACATGAAGGAATCTGTGGAATTCATGCTGGCCCGCGCATGGTGGTTGCCAAGGCAATGAGCGCAGGTTACTATTGGCCAAGCATGTACTTGGACGCTCTAAAGGAGATCCAAAAATGCAAAGCATGTCAGAGCTATGCACCGAACACCATGCGGCCAAAGAACAACTTGATTCCAGTAACCTCAGCATGGCCTTTCCACAAATGGGCAATCGACATTGTGGGTCCCCTACCGCAAGCGCCTGGGCGAGTAAAATTTTTGGTAGTGGCAGTAGACTATTTTACAAAATGGGTTGAAGCCAAGCCACTAGCAAAAATAACAGCCGAAGCGATGAAGCAGTTTATCTGGAGCCACATCATATGCCGTTTTGGCTTGCCCATGGAAATTGTGAGCGATAATGGCAAGCAATTCACTGACAAGAAGATATCCAGCTGGCTCAAGGAATTGCGCATCAACCAAATTTTCACTTCAGTTTATCACCCTCAGGGGAATGGACAAGTGGAACGCGCGAACCAAAGTTTGTTAAATGGGCTGAAGAAAAGGTTGGAGGGAGAATCCCATTCTTGGGTCGAGGAGCTACCTAATGTCCTGTGGGCACACAGGACATTAAGCAAAACCAGCAATGGCGAATCCCCGTTCAGCCTAACCTATGGAACAGAGGCAATGATTCCAGCAGAAATCGGATGCCCATCCCATAGAGTACTCATGATGAACAAGATTGATAACGAGCGCGAAAGAAGGTTGGATCTCAACTTACTTGAAGGGCACAGAGAGACGGCTATCATCAGTGAAGCCAAGTACAAGAAAAAGCTGGAAAAATATTACAACCAGCGCGTGAAAGAATGCCACTTCAAGAAAAATGATTTTGTCCTTCGAAACAATGAAGCTAGCCGCGCGATACCGCCGGGAAAAATGTCCCCCAATTGGGAGGGACCTTATCAAGTCTTGGAAGAATTGGGAAAAGGCGCATACGCCTTAAAAGATTTGAATGGAAAGAAGATCCCGCGCGCATGGAACGCGGCACAACTTAGAAAATGTTTCATGTAAAAATATCAAGTTTGTAATCAAGGCTTTTTAAGCCATTATGAATAATGATACGCGCTATCTTCTCTTAATGTGGATTCTATTACCTTTTTGCATACATGTTTCACACTTCCCTTTATTAGTTTTGAGCAATATGACAACACTGTATTGACATCAAAACAAATTAAAAAGGAAGTAAAACATACATGCGCGAGCTTCAAGCTCAAACGCGTTAACGAGTCTTAACTCTAAAACGTCAGGGCCTTAGCCCAATTCTATTACCTTTCGCATACATGTTTCACACTTCCCTTTATTAATTTTGAGCAATATGACAACACTATATTGACATCAAAACAAAATAAAACGAAGTAAAACATACATGCGCTAACGCGTTAAAGAGTCTTAACTCTAAAACGTCAGGGCCTTAGCCCAATAATGTGAGCCTTAGCTCAAACAACTCACAACATCCATCCTACATGCTGCGCAGCCTGACCATAAAATACCTAAACACAACTAAGGCAAAGCAAATGCCAAAACATAGTTGTTAAGGTCTCAGGTCGAGGTCGCGCATAAAATTGTAATGGATATCTGAGTAACACATTGACGCGTAAGGCTAAAAAAATCATAATTCCATAAACGCGCGATAACGTCGCGCAGAAGAGGAATAATGAAAGCGCCAAGACATGTGTCAACATAATCAAGATATCGCAGAAGCACTTACAATATGACAAGGGTTAAGTATAATAAATTCCTTACAACCTTGTTCTTATTCCAACGTGCAAGAATATCTTATATTCAACAAGCAAACATGCGATATAAAAAAGATGAATGGGAATGCGCAAGATGCGAAGAAGGGAAAAACAGAATTTCATTCAAAAGCATTGAAATTTACAAGTTTACAAGATGAGATACAAACTACAAATATAAAAAAAAAAAAAAAAAACATGAAGGGCTTCTCAAGTCTCCACGTTGACATCAGCCTCTTCATCATCCTCATCATCGCCCTCGGCATCTGGCGCAGCCTGCTCCTCGTCATCTCCAAACTGACCATAGTCAAGTTCTTCATCTTGAATGGAGTCTTCTATCGCAACAGTGTCAGGAGCGGATCCTTTGGCCACGCCAGAGCCGCTAGCAACGCCAGCATTCCCCGCGCCATCATCGCCGCCAGCCCCTTCGCACTCGTCAAGTAACTTCTTTAGCGCGACGAGATCGAGCTGGTCAGCAAGCGCGGATATCTGCAAATCATAAAGAAAAATATGAGTACAAAAAGACTTAGAAAATAAGTCAAGGTAATCTCATTAAAGTTAAAATACCTGCGCAAGGATGGGAATGGGAGTATTTATATACTTCTCCCCCATCGCGGCCATCTCCGCGCAGGCAGCAGAGCTCTGATAAGGGTACTCGGATGGGTTCTTCTTCAGCATGCCATATTCATAGCCATCGGTAAACCCTTCAGCTCGCCCCACCAAGCGCGCGGCAGCATTGCAGTCCATCACAAGGGCCTGAAACTCGTCTGAATATTTCATCGCGAAAGCGCAACGAGTCATGCCCTGTGAGATGAGCCAGTGGCGATCCTGCGCGAGGCCAGCAACAGACGTCTCGAGGGAAGGAACCTGAGAGTTTAATAACTCAACAGTTTCCTTAGTCTTTTTCAGCTCCTCTTTGTCAGACGCTGCTGCCGCCAACATTTCTTCATTCTCCGCCCGCGCAGCATCAAGTGCTTCCTGGCTAGACGCTGCCGTCGCCTGGGCTTCATCTTTATCGGCCTGCGCGGCCGCCAGCTCCCCCTTCAGGCGCGCAACCTCACTCTCCAGTGATGATTTTTCAGTGATAGACTGGACAAGAGCTTGGTCACGCGCCTCAGCCTCCAGCTCCAAGTCGCTGCGCTCGGCGCGCGAACTTGGTCGCATCCGCCTCCGCCGCCTGCAGCTTCTCCCGCGCCGCCTGAAGCTCATGCCCGCGCTTCACGAAGGCGCTATTGGCACTGGCTCTGTTCTCGCTGAGCTCGGCTTGGAGCTTTTCAGCTCTCTCGCGAGCATCAGAAAGATGCCAGGCAGACACCTTAGCCTCTTGCTTGGCTTCCGCAAGAGCATCACGTACTTTAACGTAATCAGAGCGAAGCTCTTGGGAGGCAGCAATGAAGGCTGACCCAGCAAACATATGATCATTGAGCAGGTCGTCGCGAGCGCGGTCCTCCTGGAACCTCCTTTCAGATGGAGGCACAGCATGAGCCCAGAATTCCGCACACACCCCCATGGACTGAAATGTGCTGTCTTCAGCTATATTCCATCTCGGGCGGTAAGTGTGATCGGTTTCCTGCAAAAAACAAATAAATTGTCTAAGTCATCAAAACAATAAGATGGAAGTCCGCGCAGCGGAGCAAGAAATAACCTATACCTGCGGGGATGAAGCAGAAAAGTCAGCGCCAGCCCCACGAGAAGGCTCCGCCGCGAAACCTCGTGGCGCTGCAGGGCTGGCGCGGGCGCCATCGGAGTCCTCACCATGAACCTCCTCATCCTCCTCTGAAATAGGCCTCTTCTCCTGCGACCTAGAATCAAAATCAGTCTCGCGAGGAGGGCTGTGCGCAGGGGGAGGTGAGGGAGGTCTCGGCGCCGCCAGGTCGGCGCGCAAAACGGCCTCCTGCTCCTTAGTAATCCCGATCAGGGGAGATTCATCGCTTGCAGGAGCAGGAGCAGAGCCAGCGGCGCTGGCGCCGGCGTCAGGAGTGGCGCCAGAAGCTTGTACGCCAGCTACGGCTTCTATGAAAAAATCAACAAGAAATGGTTACTGACTTGATCTAAAAAGAAAGTCAGAAGAAAAAAAAAGAGCGCAATACGTACCTTGGCGCAACTCAGTTCGCGAAGCAAACATCGCCATGAAGTCCATTCTACCCTTCTTTGAGGGTAAAACGGGGGACTTCGAAGCGACCTCCGGCGCAGGCTCGGCATCTTGTTGCGCTGTCGCCGGCTCTACAAACATTTGAGTGAGCAAGATTCATTAGTAATTCTATAAGAATCACGCTCATAGAAACATAAAAGATAAGCAAAGTATACCTGTCGAAGGCGCAATGCCACTTCCCTTTTCCGTAGCGCGAAGGGAGGAGGTAGCGCCACCATATCTCAAGTGGACAGGAGGTCTGCCCACTTTTTGAGGCAGTGAAGCCAAGGAAACCTTGGTGGTAAACCTCGGGGTTTTCCCAAATCCCCCCGCCTGAGTAGGAGGATCCTGAACAACAGGGGCATCATCCTTCTTCTGTTTCTTACTGGCCCCTGCGCCAGTTTTCCCCTTAGCTTTACGCTTCAGTTGGGCCGGCTCCTCTTCCTCCTCCTCTTCCGCGAGCTCCAGCTCATAATTTTCAAGCGCATCTACAATACATGCAATAGAAGTGTTAGCCAAATTTGATATTATAAAGGCAAATGCATAAATACAAAGGCTTACCAGGCGCATCGCTGTCGAAGACAAATCCCAGATCAACAGGGATGAACATGTCATCGAAGCGATCTGGGAAACCAACCTCCCCAGCGCCAAGCGCGACGGAGCCACCCTCCACTTGATCATCATAAGCGGCGTGGATATACTCCTTGGTGACTGCGCAAAACAAGTCAAGTGATATCACCAAAAAGAATTATATTCGCGCAGATAAAAAGCAATGAGATAAACTTACACAACCCGTCGACTTGGATAACGGGCTCAAGCGCGCTGTCCGCCCACCTCTGGCTCATACCAACCCCCACCAGCGCCTCCTCACGAATGCTCTTGGCGGGGGATGGTTCAGTGGTCAGCTTATTAACCCAGGCGCCAGTTGGGTTCTTGAGGACACCCACATCCGCAGGCGCAGAAGAAATCGAGCGCATGGTCATACGGATGGGGATTACACCAGCCCTTATATAGAAAAACCTCTCAGACCAGTCATGAAGGCTCTTGAATGAAACAGTGGAGCACTTCACCTTCTGACTGCGAGGAATGAAGGAGAACCAAGAATCTTGGATCTTGGGCTTGTAAAAAAATTGAAAGCGCCGAGGGGTGGGCTCCTCGCGCTGGGATTTGCACATGAACTCAAAGTGAGTCATGCGCACAAGTCCAAACGGATGGACTTGGGATATATGAATCCCATAGAACTTAAGCAGTGCACCCACAAACCTTGTCATCGGGAGACGAAGGTTGCAGTGGGTGAAAAAATGGCTATATAAAGATATATAGCCGGCAGGCGGGTCCGCCGCCGTTTGCCCGGCTGCAGGCAACATGCAGCCAAACACAGGGAGGAAACCCTGAGAAGCGATAAGGCTGTCAAGATCAGCCTGCTTCAATTTGCAGGGGATTTCATTCCACCTCTTACCGGCCTTGGTCCTCCCTACCTCCTCCGATGAGACTTCAGCAGCCTTCTTCCACTTGCCGGTCCTCTTCAATGTAGACATTACTAATGATTTTCTACGGCAATGGATGGGGGAGATTGTGTTGTCTGAACTATCAGACATACAACTTTGACAAAGAACGAGGGTTGTTTCTGAGTAGCAGATATTTGGGAACCAGAACAAAGTTAATCAGAACACAAATAAAGGAAAGCTCAGAAGAATAAACAAGAAGATGAAGGATAAAAAACTCTAAGGGCTGGCTTTTATAGGCCCAGGAGAGAGAAAAATGGGTGCTGATCGGACTTCACGCGCCCCCACTCGCAGGTGTAAGCCAACGAGAGCGCGACACGTGTCCCTGACAACTGTGTGAGGGGACACGAAAAGAAAAATACAGCTGTTACCAGAGTTCACGCGCCACCACTCGCAGGAACGACCAATGCGAGCGCGACAAGTGTTCCTGACACTCTGTGAGGGGACACGAAAGGTGTGACATCTGCCCTATCCGACCCGACCCAGGTACCCGTTTCTCTAATCCGATCTCTTTCTGTTATGATTTAATATTTATTTATACTTATATTTTACTTTTTAAATAATAATAATATTTTCCTTCCCGTCCCTCTTCTTCTCTTTCTTCCCGCCTCTTTCTCTCTCTTGTCGCCGTCCCGCCCCTCTGCTTAACCCTTAAGCTTTGAACTCTGTCCTTTGGTCCCTTCCGCCTGAGGATGTCTGCGCAGTTCCACGCGCCAGACTCCTTACAAGGAAGCCTGCGTGAAGACCATCTGTTGCTGCGACACGCGAGGCGAACTGTCTCCGCAGCGCGCTAAGGATTATAGTTCTTCCCGCGACGCGCTAAGAGATATAGTTCTTCCCGCGGCGCGCTAAGGATTGTGGTTCTTCCCGCGACGCGCTAAGGTTGGTTCTGTCTGCCTTCGCGCTCGCGCACTCTTGACCTTCTGTGTCTGCCTTCGCGCTCACGCGCTCGAGCCTTCTCGCGCTAAACCCTTAGTCTTTCTTCTGTTTAATCCAGCCGTTTACTTTTGTGATGTCTTATCTTCTGAGCTTTTGACCTGACCTATCTTGTCTGAAAAGCCACTTTTGGCGCAGCATGCGCACCAACCCCATTGGTTGACAGAAAAAGTGACTGACATTATATTTTGAGATCTGCTTTTCCATGCTTGACCAGTACCTTTATCTGACCCTCCCATGCCTGTTTACTGTTCCCTGTCAGCTTTTCCCTTGTCCCCTGCAGCTGCCATATCTTTTGATATCTTTTGCTTTTAGAATCTTTTACTTTTTGAGATCTTTTCCCCTTTTCTAGGGATTGTGTTCCCTAGGGTTTCCCTATAAATAATAATGCTATTTTCTTAACACTACACACACAAACACTTATTATCTTCCTTGTCCTCTGCCGTCTTCTCTCTCTGCCTCCGTCTTCTCCTTTGTTCTGCCCAGACTTCCGGTAATATAATATATATATATATAATAATTTGTTAAAGTTACTTATTAATAATGCTAACATATATTCAAGACTTAAAACAAATCATTAAACCAATAATATCCTTATTTATAGGTTAACTTGTGCTTGTTTAAAGTTGGTTCTTGCATTATCTTTCAACGCATCTTTATCAAGTGAGTAATCTCGTACCTAATCCCTTTTTATTTTTAATGTTTTGGGATGTTCATGTGTTCGTACAAACTTGAGTCTTAAACTTGTTTATGAACTTTAGTCGCGCAGTATCCCATGTGTTGAGGACGTTTACTTGGCTGTTTATTTGTATGTGTGTATCATTAACCGCTTTGTTCGGCCTATTCCGAAGTTTTCATGGATCCATTAGATGAACACGGGAGACCTATCGTTTACGGTTTTCTTTGTTTACACTTGCACAGATGTTTTCTTGTTTTTTTGTGCTCATTTGGGAGCACGGATTGAACTATGAACTATGATCTATTTAGGCTTGGTCACAATCTGATTACACCCTTGTTAAACACCAGACATACACGTGTTGCGCGCAGTGATTATTGTTATCTATTATTATCTATTAAACTTGATTTCTCACCAACACGCAAGTGTTTGACGTTTATTTTAACACATGTTCAGGGTTGCTGTAGCTGCTTTTGGAAGCTTGTGGACACGTAGGATATTTTCTTTTGCTTTGGACCTAGATTAAAATGTAACAAGACAAGTTTATGTTATTGAATATTTTGAGTTATAATATGTTGTTTTATGTTACTTTATGAATTCCTGTGTTGCGCGTGCGCGAATAAAATGTATTTATTAAATATTGACACCAAAGTGTCACGAGTAATGAAACAATATGTGGCGCCCCGATGTATAATCCTCCTTTGGTCGGGGTGTTACAAAAGGCAACTGTAGCACCTCGAGCACACGAAAGGTCTGACACGTCTCCATCACTGACCCATGTCAGCAACAACCAACCACGTTCAGGGACGTTTCGTTTTCAGCGAAAAGGATAGATCTTCGCGCAACGATGAATAATAAGAAGAAAAAGACAAAACCCCTACTAAAAGAGCAAACTGTTAAGTCTAACATCTATCTTGCCTCGCTCGCGCGAGACAAGACACACATTAGACTGGGGGGGCTTGAAGAGGTATGTACCCGCCTCAACACCGAGGGAGGCGGGTCAACCCACAAAGATACAGACAAGTGACTTGAAATCAAGACATTATGAAGGCACAAAGCCAAAACCTATGCGCATGGCGCATATCACATATGCTCAGGAATCATATGCCCAGGCACCATACATGCTCAGGCATCATATGCCCAGGCACCACACATGCTCAGGCATCATATGCCCAGGCACCACAGATGCTCACGCATCACATATGCTCACGCATGCGCATCCGCGCGTGGCGCATATCACATCTGCGCGTGAGAATAAAGAGAAGACCTCGCGCATCCTCAGGATAGGCGCGTATCACACATAATCAGCCTCATCCTTATCCAAATCAGGATTAGGGCAACCTTGATTGTGCACGTCAGACAATCTTCCAGAAGGTATCTTTTTAAGGAATAAGAATATGCTGATGTTGACAGCTGCCAAATGAAAGGTGGACAACCCAGCGTAACATATGTGCTACCACGTGATTACATCCAATGAGAAAGCACCAGGTGTCACGTGGCGCAGGGCAATTGGAGGAGGCCAACAAGGCTGAGCCCAATCAGTGGAAACCCTAGCACTATAAATACACCATCAACTCCACAAGGAAAGATCATCCAACAACTGATAGTTACAGCCAGTAACATACTCATTCATTTCACATTCAATCATATTCAATTACATTCACTCACAGGCAGTTACATCCAGTAACACCATCAGAGAGAGTATTCAGCTATTCAGCAATACTCTCCAGATTTCCATATACACAGATTATTATCTTCTCCACAAAATACTTATTCTCACACCGGAGGGTTACCCCAAAGAGGACCCCTCTGTCCCTTTCTGAGGGGTAAGTTGACGGTGCTGTTCATTTTGTAGGTGGAAGAGCTCAGATCCAAGAAACCATCGGTGAAATAGTATAATCACACCCGAGGAAAGAGATCGTCTACCAGTGAGTCGATCCACGTCTCTTCAATACTTGGCTAGCAAGTTTGTAATTTCATTTTAGTATAAGATAATATAGTCATGCATATGGGTGTTTAAAAGTGTGTCGTGCATTCGTCTCAAATATTCAGTTTTTTTAATGTTTATTATTGGCACCAACCCTTTTCTAGTTAATATAATATGTCAAGAGTATTTTAGAATGGTATTACACAATTGAAAAAAATGAATAGTAACATCATTACACAAATAAAGTGTTACAGTTCACCACACAACTTTCTCGTGTACAACTCACATTCTTTATAAAAATTCCGTCACAGGTGAAGTAAATATGTACTTTTGTAGTTTTGTATACATACGCTTGCAAGGTAAACAAACCTCGGTGTTACATGTATAAATCTCAATTACAGATAACCCTATTTAGTGTTACAAAGATAATTGTAGCTAAAAAGTACACAAAGTAATATTATACTCCAAATTTTGCCCGCATAGCTGTATTTGCCACTGCAAGAATTAGCAACCACACTAAATGCTGTACCTAAGAAAGTGAAAAAAAACAGGGTTAACTTTTTAAAGTCAAATAAATTGGTTCGCTTTTCACTTCTGCCACCACTTGAAGTGGTTAACTTACAATCGTAACTCTGCCAGCCAATCCGTTGAGCATCCAGATCATAAACAACAATCTTGTCTTTTAAAACAAGACCTGCGTAGTTCATAATAACAATAAAAGTTTAAAATCTTTTAGGAAAAAATAGTTAAAAATTGAAATTGTTGGAAATCAAGAGGTGTATGTATAAGTTAGTTATACCTCCTAAAATGGTAAGGCCTTGACCTCTCATTTCCTGAAGACATAAGCACCACTTTGCACTTACATACTACAACAACAGCACAAAAAGTATCAAAACACATATTTTTAACTTTGATTAATACTAATTAAATTGAAATTATTACATCTTCTAACTCCGGTATAAGATAATCTTGGGGTGTTAAAACCAGAGAAGCACCACCATCAAGGTCAAGTTCACTTGAGGAAATATGTCGATTGTTCTGAAAATCATAATTAAAGATTGATTAATATAAGTTAAACAAACATATATATACTGAGAAAATAGTGAAAACCTGTTGACGGGGACCATATAACAATGTTCCCCATTTGATATAACAGGCTTGGCGTATGGTGAAACAGACCGTGTAATCTGCAGCAACAATTAAAAGCGGTTGGGTATTTGACTTGGTTTGCTGGATTTTAGGTAGGGTTTGGCCGGGTTTTGACCCGGTAGTGGTGGAACCGGTTCTGGGTCGGGTCTGGGTTGGTTCTGGCTTCTGGGTACTCTGGTCTGTACCTGTGGCCTGCGGGAAGGGTCGGATCTGGAACTGTTTTTATGCCCACCTTTATGAACATAAGCATGTCGGATGGTTCAGAGCACATCTGAACCATTCAGCTGGAAAATATTGCTGAGCCATTCAGACAAGATACACACGCTCCAACTCCTCACCATCTCCCCTATCCTTCTTCACCTTTGCACTGTCGACCATCACCCTCGTCGGACCCCGCCTCCCGCCACCGGACCCAGCCGTCGATTCCATCCTCGTGGCTAATCTGGTTTAATTTATGTTTCTATTACATTCTCAATTGATTCAATAATCTATTCATTAAATCGATTTCTAAATAATCATGTTTTTATTGTTTGATTCAGTCGATTCAATTTAATTGATTTCTGATTTTTGATTCAATCGGTTTAGTTTAATCGGGTGATCTGAAGCAGGTTCACTTTAGTAGACTTTTGTGTTAATTTTGTTTCCATATGAGATTTTTGTTAAAGTTGGTACTGATTTCAAACTTTTAAAAGAATAGTTGTTGAGTGTTGTGTTTAGAAGTATAAAAAACAGTTTTTTATGAACTAAGGGTATTCACTTGCGCACACAATAAATTTTAGCAGATTAGTGCTTTTTTGTTTGCAATTCTATTGTGCTTAGGCCATATGTAATGCTCCATTTTAACATTAAAATCGTCATGTGTTATGGTAACTTATTTCGGGACGTTAATGCTCCATTTCAACATTAAAATCGTCAAGGTGGAAGGGAAACACGCGGGCTCCTCGTCTGCTAGTGAGTTTCCACTCATAATTCGTTATACCTTATTTACGCTTTTAATTAACTTGAAGGCTAGTATGTTCCCATATTGGGATCGACACACCCTGTTGAAAATAATTGTCTTAAGGGTGTAGTTGGATGTTTTAAATGTAGTGTGTTCGAGTATAAATTACATGTTTATGAGGTTTGCTTAAGGCTTATGATTCAACCATATTTGATTTAATTTGTCTTAGTTCAGTTATATAAGTTTCTTAAAATGTCAAGTAAATGGGCCAAAAGAAGGCTGAAAAATGGATTTTTCAAGTGCAGTTTCGCTGCATGTTTTTGTGTCAAAAGTGTGCCGTTTTTACTGCATTTTAATTTTGTTAAAGTGCAATTTTGCTGCATTATTATGTTGTTAAAAATTGTTGTTTTTGTTGCATATTGTGTTGTCAAAAGTGTGCGGTTTTTACTGAATTTTAATGCTGTCAAACCGCAGTTCACTCTTTGGTTTTCTTCATATATGCCTCACAAAAATATCTTTACTATATATAATACACCAAACAATGGCAAATTAAGACACTCAATTTTAAGTAATTTACAACATTCAATGCATGAGGTACATGTCTAAATAGGGATACACTTGTCTTTTACACACATAAAACCCACGTTCATTTGATTTTTATCAAACTAATTACAAGTATGGTACCTTAACTTTACTTAAATTTTATTAATTAAGAAAAGAGTTACGACTTTGATCTCTCGTGATTACCCACCTTTTACTCAACTTTATTTCTTTTGGTTTTCTTCATATATGCCTCACAAAAATATTTAGACTATATATAATACACCAAGCAAAGACAAATTAAGACACTCAATTTTAAATAATTTTAAACATTTTACATGAGGTACATGTCTAAGTAGGGATACGCTTGTCTTTTACACACATAAAACCCACGTTCATTTGATTTTTATCAAAATAATTACAAGTATGGTACCTTAACTTTACTTAAATTGTGTTAATTAATAAAATAGTTACAACTTTGATCCCTCATGATTACCCACTTTTTACTCAACTTTATTTCTTTTTGGTTTTCTTCATATATGCCTCACAAAAATAAGATTAATTTTTTTTTCAAACACACCTATTTAAACGTGTTTATTTTTTATGACATTTCAGTATAAATTTTTTTCAAAACAGATGGACGGTTTTAAAATGTACAAGTTATTAATGCATGAAATTATGCATGAATGTACAAATTTTTAAAGGATGAAATTTACAATCTCATGTTTCACTTAATTACATATCTAGCCCTTTATCCTTTTTATAAAAAAATAAACAAACTTATTACAATTCAAAGTTTAAGGAATACTTACAATTTTGACCACTTATTATTATCTAAATATTAATCAACTTTATTTTTTTTTTCTTTTATATGTTTTATCAACATATGATTAAAAGAACTTAAATTATATAAATATCAAAATAATCAAGACGAATTTGAGGTTGAGCTCGGATTGAAGTTTGAGTCTAGCTAGAGCTAGGCTTGGCTTGCTAACAACCTTTACGTATTGTTTTTCGCTGAATCGCTGCGAGCACCAGACTAGTATCTATTAAACTAGTAACACAATAAATATCTTCATAATTAATTGTTAACTTCTATAAACATTTATTATAATGTACTAGTGGAAAGTTAAAACCAAACAGAATTGATGATATGAGTAATTGCCAATTATTTTTGAGTGAATATCCTTTTGATTTATTGATACAATCATCACGACATAAGCGTTATATGTTTACGTTTGTATCACATGTGTGAATATGATAGATAATTTGAGAATTACAACATAACCAAAATACAAATGAGCTCTATATTATACTGGTATTGATTCCGAATTTTCTAATCCTAATTTTAAAGATTTGGTACTTGTATTAAAATTTCTTAGTTCGGTACCGATACATGTATCATAGGTAAAAATTCGGTATATACCGGTATTGGTATCCACTTTTTTAAAAAACTTTAAGTAATTAATTTTTTTAAAAAACATTTCATATATATTTCAAAATTTCAATATTCTTTTCTTGTAGGTTAAGTCATAGTATATCACAAAGACACTATGGGCAAAAGCGTCAAAACAAGTCACTTTCCCATTTTACCCTCCAACCCCTTCGCTATATAATATGCCAAACCACTCACCCACTCGTCACTTATTCACGCCTCTCCCAATTCCTTCCATTCTCTCTTTAAAATCGTCAGTCAGTTATTTTTCCGATGTCCGGAAGAGGCCGTGGACGCGCCGGTCCGGCGCCTGCCGTAGGTCGTGGCCGTGGCCGTGGACGAGGTCGTGCCGGAGATCAGCCAACACCGTCGTATCCTCCAGACACGTCTGGCAGAGGAACTGCCGGACCGTCACTCACTCAGTCTGTTCAGAATCTCTCAATCGGCGGCCCTAGGGTTACGGCGCCAGGTCCGTCTTCGCAACCACCGCCAATGCAGCAGCGTACGGCGCCGGCGCCGGCGCCGGCTCCAGTATCTCAACAGCCGACGGCTGACGCACCGCCTCCGGTAGCGTTGGTGCCGTCGTCGTCGAAGAGGATAAGCACACCGTTGAGAGACGGTTATGGAACAATCGGTCGAAAGTGTGTAATTAAGGCCAATCACTTCCTTGTGGATCTAGGTCAAAAGGATCCTCATCAGTATGATGTAAGCGTTCTTCTTCTTCTTCTTATTATTATTTCTAAGATTTTGTTATTGGTTTCTGTGTTTACTTGCACCGGTGTTGTTCGATTTTATGCATGTTTGAATGGATTCCTGTATTTTCACTGTTATGTATTTCAGCATAATGCTCAAAAAAACTGTTTATCCATCTGACCTTAATTTTTAACTGTTTTTTGCATTTTTTTAACTGTTTTATGACTCTTATTTTTAGTTTGTGTTGATTTGATTGAATTTCACTGCTATGTAATCGATTCTGCATTTAGTCATTGCGGTGGTTTTTTGCTTTAATCTGTCCGCCTAGGGTTTCAGCTGTTTACATATTTTCTAGTTTATATTGTGTTGTTGGAATCAATGTTTACTTGTACCAATATTATTCGGTTTTATGCATGTTTGCATCTGTTGAGAATTCTATATGTATATATGATCGGATTCCTGCAAATTTATTTAACATAATTCAGCATAATGCTTTTAAAACTTTTTATTCAGAGCAACATCAATTTCTAACTGCTGCATGCCTAATTTTTAACTGCTTAATACGATATATTGTTTTTGTTGATTTCATTGAAGTGTAATCGATCCTGCATTTAGTCACTGCAAAGGCTTTTTTGCTTCTGGCTAGGGTTTTTTAGTTTACATTTTCTGTTTTTTTGACTGTTACACTTGTTTTTTGCATTTTGTATTCTTTTTCATGTGCTCTGTTCATAATGCTTATGAAGTGATAACGTATGGATTATAATGAACTTTGTTCTGTGTAATTTCAGTTTTGATTTTGGTGGCAATTTTGATATTATAGTGTATTTCAAGTTACTTTGCCACTCTTTTGTTCATTATTGTAAGGGCGCTTTATTTTCATATGATCTGTCGATTTACATAATCGCATTCATATGTAATTCATCAATTTGGCCGTTGCGATGGTTTTTGCTTGATTCTGGCTTTGTGGCAAATTTGTCTTTGTATTTTATTATCTCTGTTCTGTTTATTGTTCTTATGATGATGGGCTTTGTTCTATGTCATACAAATCTTGGTTTCAGGTGGCAATTTCTCCTGAGGTCGCCTCAAAGTCCAAATGCAGGGAAATCATGAGAACTCTTAGTTCTCTGTACCGTGCTTCGCATATGGGTAATTTGCGGTTGGCTTTTGATGGCAAGAAGAGTGCATTTGCCGCTGGTTCGTTGCCCTTCGAGTCAAAGGAATTTACTGTTAAAATCACTGAGCAGGATGGGTATACTATATTCTCCTTTAATTTGTGTTTGGTTATTGTTAGTCTTTTTAAATCATTGTCTTATGTAGCTGTTGGTATGTGTTCTAGGCGGGAGCGTGAATTCAGGGTTACAATTAAGTTTGCTGCTAAAAAGGATTTACACTACCTGAGGCAGTTTTTAAGTGGCAGGCAGCATGACTGCCCTCAAGAAACTATTCAAGCTCTTGATGTGGTCTTAAGGGAATCAGCCTCATTCGAGTAACATGACTTCTTTTGTTTCATTTTAAGTGTACTTTTTGGTGAATTGGATGTCTGATGTGTTTTTGTTTAGTTTTCATTGTTATCTATACTTTTTTGTAATGTTGGGCGATCATTGGTTAAATTTGTTATGGTTAATTATACTTTTTTTGTAGTTACTCCTAACCATATCTATAAATTGCAGTCGTGAAGTGGTTGGGCGTTCTCTGTTCCACACCGATTTTGGCCATGGCGTGCTTGGTGACGGGATTGAGTTTTGGAAAGGGTTTTACCAGAGTCTAAGACCGACACAGATGGGGCTATCGTTAAATATAGGTATATGTTTATGAATGGTTGTGCTGTGTGTTTGCGTTAATTATACTATCATTGCTAATGATTTTGATTTTTTACAGATATGTCTGCTAGGGCTTTCTATTAGCCAAGGCTGGTGTCTGATTTTATTGGGGAGTTTCTTAACAAAGATTTAACCAGACCACTCACAGATCAAGAACGAATTAAGGTATACATTAACCAATGATTTGTTTACTAACCTAATGCATAAAAATCTCAAAGTTGACTTTACGGTGGTTGTAAATTTCAGGTGAAAAGAGCTGTGAGAGGTGTTAGGGTGGAAGTCCGCCGCCAAAATTACATGAGGCGTTACAAGGTTCATGCACTAACGGTTCAACCAATTAGCCAGCTTACGTGAGTTGGAATAATAACTTTCGTTCGTTTTTGGTCTTGTTATTTGATATTCACTTTATTTCATCTTAGGCTAATCTTTTTTATTTTAATTTATTTTGTTAGTTTTCCTGATGAGACTGGAGCTATTATCTCTGTCGTTCAATACTTCCGTGAGCGATACAACATTAATCTGCGTTACCTGTCGCTTCCTGCAATTCAAGCAGGCACAGATGCAAAGCCAACATATTTGCCACCAGAGGTTAGCTGTCATTATTTTATATGATGAACACTATTTTGAATATTCAGAAAGCACTATAGCAGCTAAGTCTGTTTAGTAATTGTTGACTTCAATTTGTGTAATTTTAGATTTGTTACCTTGCTGGTGGTCAAAGATATGCACTGAAACTCAATGAAAAGCAAGTTACTAACTTGCTAAGGGCCACATGTCAACGCCCAAGGGAACGGGAGGACAGTATTCTGAAGGTATGTTTATTCACGTTAATCACATATGATGACACATTATTCTAGTTTTATTGTTTCAATAACATCTACTTTTTATTTAAATTAGACTATGCAGAGTAACAAATACAACAAGGATGCACTTGTTAACAGTGATTTTGGCATGCGAGTAAGAGAACAGCTTACATCTATTGATGCACGTGTGCTTCCTCCACCACCAGTAAGTTCACACTTTTAAATCTTTGATAAATCCTAATTCTAACATCATTACATTGATTCTGATTTATTTTGTGTTTCAGCTACAATATCATGGTTCTTCAGAAGTGAAACCACTTGTTGGTCAATGGAACATGATTGACTTGGTGCGTTGCTATTTTTTTATTTCACTATTCAGAATATGAATATATATATAGATAATCAGTATTTAACATTTTTTTTAACGTAGAAAATGATTAACGGAGGCACGGTAAATTATTGGGCAATTGCTAACTTTTCAAGGCAGAGAGAGGATGCAGTCATGCGTTTTTGTAATGAACTTGTTCAAATGTGTCAGAACAAGGGAATTGTATGTATTTCTATATCCCTTTATATCACAATGCCAAATACGAAAGGAAAATAATTCAGACACTTGATGTTTGTTTGGAAGGTTTTTAATCCCCAGCCATTGATCCGAATGGTATCTGCTCCACCACACAACCTTGAGAAAGCTTTAGTTGATATTAGGGCTCAGTGTGCGGCCCAACTTAAAAGAGTTGCACCTAACAGCCAACTGCAACTGCTGTTTGTAATCCTTCCGGAAGCTAAAGGAACCTATGGTAATTCAATTTCATGATAACCCATGACCGCATTTACTATTTGTAAGTATCACTGATACGTTTAATAATAACCGTTTTTCAGGAAGAATTAAACGAGTGTGTGAAACCGAGCTCGGTATTGTTTCTCAGTGCTGCAGGCCGGCACATGTGATGAAGCTTAGCAAGCAGTACTTCGAGAATGTTGCTATGAAAATAAATGTCAAGGTATTTTCTTATTTAATATGCTTTTAATATTTCTTTTATCTGTTAACTACTATTTATACATTTTTTGAACTGTTTTAGGTAGGAGGAAGGAACAGTGTTTTATCTGCATCTCTTAATGGTAGGCTCCCGTATGTAACTGACCGCCCAACCATAATCTTTGGTGCTGATGTCACTCATCCATCACCAGGAGAGGATTCAAGTCCTTCAATTGCTGCTGTAAGTTGCTATTTCTTTGCTTTCGTGCTCTTACATTCGGGATTTAAGGAGGTTTTTAGAGTGGTGTTTTTTGCTGTTTTTTTCACTTGTAGGTGGTTGCTTCTATGGATTGGCCTCAAGTTACCAAATATAAAGCTTTGGTATCTGCACAACAGCATAGACAGGAGATTATACAAGATCTGTACCATAGAAATGGTGATGCTCATGGAGGGATGATTAGGTAACGTTTAACCGCTTTTATAAAGATGTTTGAATTGTTCTATTAATTTTCTTTTTTACATCTTGCTTTTGCAGAGATCTTTTAATATCTTTCAAGAAGTCAACAGGACATAAGCCACACCGTATCATTTTCTACAGGTATGAGAACTCATTTTGTTCCTCTTAAAATTACTCTCTAAACAATAAACACTTATATTTCTAACTAATTTACAGAGACGGTGTAAGTGAGGGACAATTTAACGAGGTTTTACTGAGTGAAATGGACAACATTCGTAAGGTAGGTTTATTACGTTTTCTGTTTCTATATTATATTTATATTTATAAAATGTATGGTTTTTGAAACATGGTGGTTGTTTTTTCAGGCATGTATTTCACTGGAGGCGGATTATATGCCACCTGTCACGTTTATTGTGGTGCAAAAGAGGCATCATACTCGCTTCTTCCCGGATAAGCATGGTGATAGGAACTCTACTGACAGGAGCGGCAATATTCTTCCTGGTTTGTTATTTCTGTTATTTATAACTTTTTAAAATTTCTACAATATCTGGTTTATAATTTCTAATACTTTTTATTTGGATTAAATTTATTAGGAACCGTTGTGGATACGAAGATATGTCACCCTACTGAATTTGACTTCTATCTGTGTAGCCATGCTGGAATTCAGGTGAACTGTTTTTAATTCACTTTTACATTGTTTTAAATGAGTTAAAAAAAGTTTTGGTTTCTTTGCAGGGGACCAGTCGGCCTACACATTATCATGTGCTGTATGATGAGAACAAGTTTACTGCAGATGGCTTACAGATACTAACCAACTCTCTTTGCTACACGTATTTCAACTAACCACTTTAAGTCTTAAAACTAAAATTGTAATTTCCTTTGTTAAATCGTAACCTGTTTGATCTTTTCAACTAATTTCAGGTATGCGAGGTGTACTCGATCAGTCTCTATAGGTATGATATATATCTTTGTTTTTCATCATTTAAGTTGTAAAAGATTTGCACCATATAATAATATAATAATTTCTTTGTTTTGTAGTCCCTCCGGCTTACTATGCACACTTGGCTGCTTTCCGAGCGCGCTCTTACATGGAAGGTGCAGAGCTATCTGATAGTGATTCACGTGGGGGGCGTGCAACCAGAGACAGGGTTGCGGAAGTCAGGCCACTCCCGGTGATACATGAAAGTGTGAAGAGTGTTATGTTTTATTGCTGAGGTGGGTTTGTTTTGGAGTTGTGAAATCATGGGGCGTGCTTGACTTTTGGGTTTGTTGGTATGTTGCGAATGATGTTGGATTTGATTTGCTTGACCTGCTTTTTAGAGCGCCCCTTTGAACTTAATAGCAAAGGTAGACATTTGGTTCCGGTGCATTGATTATATCTTGAAACTTTTGATAGACAATTTTTTCTGGTTTTATTTGCAACTCAAAACTGTTGTCTATTGTTGAGATGCTATTCGGCTATTCCAGGGTGGTTGTTAAACAGTGTTAATCCAACCCTAAATAAACCGGGTATATTTAGGAACCGGATCCAGATAGTTGGGTATGGTCAACAAAGAAAATGGTTGGGTAAGAACGGGTTCCGGGTGTGGTCGGGTATTTGACTTGGTTTGCTGGATTTTGGGTAGGGTTTGGCCGGGTTTTGACCCGGTAGTGGTGGAACCGGTTCTGGGTCGGGTCTGGGTTCTGGGTACTCTGGTCTGTACCTGTGGCCTGCGGGAAGGGTCGGATCTGGAACTGTTTTTATGCCCACCTTTATGAACATAAGCATGTCGGATGGTTCAGCATTAGTCCAGTTTGGGTAAGCTGAATTATGTTATGTTTCAATTTAGTAATCAATATTCAAGACTTAAATTCAAAGATGGGAATTACCATAGAAGAAGAACGGGAGATGGGGAAACAGGACTTTACACAAATTTCTTCATGCATTGCACACTCAACCATTCTTGCTTATAACGTGAGCATTAACTTGTTTGGGTCTGCACTCACTCTGTAATCAGGCTCATTGGGTGGACACTTCGCTTGTTTCAATAGAGAGACGTGAAATGTTGGGTGAATATTGACCTTGCTTGGTAGGTCGACCTTATATGCTACAACACCAATTTCAAAATAGTCGTGAAATGTAGGGTGAATTTTGTCTTTCTCATTTATTTTTTATGCGAACATGATCAGTTCGGGTTGGCGGCTTTCGGTCGGGTCGGGAAAGGTCTTTGAATTCAGTTTTAATTAAAATGTTAATGATTTTCTTTGCAACAATATATTCCATTAGCCTTAAAATTCTAAGTTCTAAGAACACCAAATATATTTTGTCTATATTTGTATATTTGTTTTTAGAGAGAATTCCATTAATGGCTTCTATGGTTTGAGCCAAATTGTATGCATTATCCGTAATGTTTAAAACTTGCATGTGTAGTCCCTATGGCTAAGTGTAATGGGCGACGAAATGGGGCGATTAGGGGCGAGAACACCGCCCCCAGGGGGGACAATATGGGTGACAAAGGGCTGGGGATGACTATTTCTCGCCATGTGTGTGTGTGTTTTTATTAATATTATATATATGTGTGTGTAATTAATATATATATATATATATAACACCATTACACCTATAAAATAAAACTCACCATCTGCTGACTGGGCGCCGTCACATGGCGCAAATCGCCCCATTTTGTAGCCCTTCACTACACATGACCTAACAATTAACTTTGGTTTTATTGTTGATCCAAAAAGATAATTGTTAACTTTTGATGTTAAATGAGGGGGTAGTTTGGTCTCTCTCCCCTTTCTCTCTCCCCTTATATAACAAACTTTTTTTCACACTCATCTCCAACCACAAACCTCAAGACTAGATCTTCTAATCCCAAAATCAAAGATGTAAGTATTGGTAAAGATATACGTTTAGAGAGAAAATGAGGGATGGGATTTTTTCCCGTATACACATATTTATACCCGTACCCGTCGATATGATATGGGTATGGGTACTCAGATTTACTGAATCTATGCACGGGTAAATGTACGGGTACTCGGTACCCGTTTACAATATATAGGGGCTTTTATTAGGTTTCTAATACTCATGACTTAACATACATGTCCGTGCCTTTTATCATCAGGCAGTTCAAAGTTCAAGGTTTCAAACGAACTTTTCAAAACCTAATTGCCTTATATCTTCCAATCTTCCCATTTTGATTGATAGAAAAATCCCACCCCTAGTTCCACTCGATTATAAACCATCATCTCCGGTCGCTTTGGTTGTGGTATTACGGTTATGGTAGTTTTAGATAATTGATTGTTGGTACTGTACCGGTACCCATACCAAGTTTAGTGGGTTTTTTTATTAAAAAAAAGAACAAAGTAGTACTAAAGCGAGTATTGCACCTTAAGTAACTGTACCGGTTCCCGCACCCGCACTCGTATCATAAAATTCAATGCTGGTATGGTATCGATCTTATCCTTAAAAATGAGTGTGTGTTGTATTTGTGAAAATATGATACGAAAGCGGACTGTATGTGTTTTGGGTGCATTTAGCACATTACATTAATGATAGTGAAAAAAATTGTTTCCAACAAGTGACATTACTACACATGTACAGTTAACTTCTTTATCATCTTGATATGATTCGGTTTTTCAACCATCATGTAGCTCAAGCAAGTGGGTTCATTTGTTGTATTCAGGTCCGGCCCATAAGGTGGGCAAAGAGGGCGACAACCCAAGCCCAACAACTTTTGAGGCCCAGAAATAAATTTAATGTACTAAATCCTTATTTGTTCAACTGGTGGAACGGCTTACCTACCAAACGAGAGATGGTCAAGGTCGTCGAGACTTGCATCTCACATTGTTTTTGTTTCTTTTTTTCTTTTTTTATTGTTTGTATTTTATCTATATTAGTCTCCCATTGTTTTTCTTATTAATTTTGTTTAAAGCCGAGGTCCACTGAAATTTGAATCCAATCTTGAATTTTACTAAATATGACAGTGACATGTTAGTTTATGAGTTTTATGTGTTGTTAATGTTTGTGTCATGTTATTTAGTTTTTACATTTAAATACCAAAAGCCCTTTTGATTTAGAAGAAAAAAATGTCTTCTAAGAGTTAGTTAGCTACTTCTCATTTTGTTCTAGGATTCTTCTTCTTAGTAGGGCATTTATGGCACGCAGAAAGGGCTCGTGAGAGACTCGTAGTTCGTTTTAAGTATTCAAATTAGTTCATTTTGCTATGATACTAGTTTTGTTATTGTTATCACACATATCGTTGTAAAGTTGACTTTTTGTATACAAATTATTGAGATTATATTTTTAGGGCCCATTTTATACTCGTCCCACGCTCTTAAATTCTTAGTGATTCTCAGGGACGACCCTGGTTGTATTATATACATATATCAAAACTATTATGCTAAAACTTATATATTAGGCTTGTGTCTGTAATTCAGATTGGTCCGAACATCACATTTCTAGATCCACTTCGAGTACCTACAAAAACTCAATGATAGTACAATATCATTTTGTGTCTCGTAATGAAAACAATGGTTAGGATGATTATGATCCCAACATTTATGTCGACTGTTCTATTTTAAGTTGGTTTTTTATTAGACTTATATATTGGATTCGATAATCTCTATTCTCTACTTTCAGTTATTGTCATAATTAATTCCTCAGGTATTGTCTAAATGTACTCACCTTGTCTCTATTTTTACTAAACGCATTCCCTCTATTTTTAATAAACGTGCACCCTCCTTCAAGTTTCATATTAATATAATTTAAACCTTTTTTTTTTTTTTACTTTTTTGCCATTTTGTCATATTTTATTATTATTAGTTTTAGAAAATGTTTTTTTTTCTACCATTTTATATAAATTTTTTTATATATATTATAAAACGTTTTTAAATATATCAAAACAACAAAATACGTTTTTTTAAATCTCTTATAAAGTGTTTATTTTAATAACTATAGAGAGAATCTACATTAAAAAAATAGCATTAGTTTGTAATAAATAAAAAAATAAAAGATAAAATAACATACGACTTGATCAAAGTTTGTTTTTTTTCCGCATGTGTCTATAATCTCATGCACGGTACCTAAAAAAATCATATCGTTTTGATTTTGTGTGTGTGTGTGAGTAGGAGTAGGGGAAGAGGCATATGATAAAAAAAATATACAATACTTTTATTATCGTTTTTATAAAGATATTATACCATTATTCTGTAAATTTATTTTATAAAAAAAATGAATAAACTAGCTAGAGAAATCATTAAAATGTTGTTTTAGAGAAAGCATTTTTAAGTTTTTATTATTGATTTAGATGAAAATATCTGTTGCAATCACGATATGCTTGCAATCTGTCAAGTTGCAAGACATAGATTGACAATAATTTTTTTGTTGCAATCACGATATGCTTGCAATCTGTCAAGTTGCAAGACATAGATTGACAATAATTTTTTTGATGCCCACTATGGCCAGTAAGTTCCCCTTGTGATTCTCCTTTTCATGTGCTAATTTGAACTTGATTCTTTAGTTTCTTTTCGAAGTAGAGAATGGACTAGAACTAAATATAATTACTGAAAGTTATTGTGCAACCATCTTATGTTTAATATATTACATAATAATGTTGTGTATCTTTAAGAAGTATACACTACTTATTTTTAAACTAGGTGTAGGGGTATGGTACTAAACCCGGTTTTACGACCCTAAATTTATTATGTTTGGCTTATTTTATTATATGGACTAATACAATGTTATTGGGCTGAGGGGGTTTTGTGGAGGTAACCCTAACTGGGCTAGGCCCATTAGGGTACCATGATGGTGGCCATGAGGCTCTCTATATAAGGAGGTCTCCACCTCCTTATTAAGGGGTCATGCTCAATAAGAGCCACCACCATATTTTTGTGTCTGTAAACAAGAGATCCTTGAGATTTCTTAGCAGTCACCTCCACACCCCCAAAAAGCCATTGCAGATCTCAAGCAACCGGAGAAGAAGATCAAGACGTGGTTCGTTCATCTCGAAATCCGTGGGAACATCGTCATGGATCAGGTCAGATTCGTTTCATGTTTCGACACTAGGGATTTAATATATTTTACCCTTGTTTCTTATATTTGTTTCATTGATTGTTGTGTCATCTACAAACTAACTAAATGGTTGCTTTGTGAAAATAGTTATATAAATTGATTACAAGTACAATTAAAAAATCAAATCTCAAGCTACTTGATCATATGAAAATTGTTTTTTTTTCTTGGAAGCACCTTGACCTCTTGCTTAAAACATGTCTTGTCTATTTCAAAAGCAAAGTTAAAATTGCTTTAGGACCATGCATGTGGTTTGGTGGCATTTTGTAAAAGAATGATAAGAGTACGTTAAAAGTTGAATGGCCATATTCAACTTCTCTTTTTATATACCAATTAAATCAAAGTAAAATAAGCTTACTTGGAGAACTGTTTGAAAAGCATACATATAGATGGTTTAACTTAAAGAAATTGTTTGTATGGTTAAAACTTGATGGATGGTAAAGTAAAGCTATGTTCGTACTTAATAATTTGAATAATTCTTTGTGTTATGCCTAAAAATAGTTATACATTCATTATAAAAAGATAGGGGTTTGTATGGTCCGGTTTGGTGCAATTTTAAGCTAAAACTGAACTGAAATCTGAATTATAGGTTCTTGTTTTTTTTCAAAACCGTTCGGTTTCAGTTTTTCTTTTATTTATGTTTTTTGGTTTGATTTAGTTTTGAATTCGGTTTTGCTTATTGGATTAAAAAAAATTGAGTAGTCATCGATCGGAGTCTTGCCACTTGATGTTTTCATCTAAACATCAAATAAGTAAACCATTAGAGTTAATCTTGTCATAAACATATTATAAACTTCTTTTAAAAAAAACCTAGGTTGGAAATTAGTTTTTGATTATCGAATTATTTAATCTTAGTTTATTTTTTGAGTTGAAGTTGTATTTTAAAAATCGGTTCAAACCAGCCGGTATTACCAAATTACACAAATTCTGAGCCCGACAACCAGTTTTAAAAACATTGACGTAACTCACACACTCTTTATATATACTGTTTAATTAAAACTTTTTTTATCCTTCATATATGAGTTTTTAATCCTTCTCGAACACATAGATGTCACCGGCTAAAATATAATACTTAGAAATCATTAGATAGGGTAGTTTAACTTTTGTAATTAATTAATTAATTAATTTGCCATATAAGATTTTAAATAGGATAATCTAACAATCACTAGCTTGGTCTAGTGGTAAAAATACATGACCTTCAACCAAATCAAATGATTATGATGAGGATAAAATAAAATGAAAAAAATTAGTTGTTAAAATAAAAATTAAAATTGACGGACGCACTCACTGTATTAGATCAAAAGGCTATGAAATCAAAGTCTTTCACCAAATGAAAGTCGTTGGTTAGCTTTATTCAGAACCCATGAATTAATTTCCTTGGTGGAAATCATAGCGTTCATCATGTTTAGCTATATATGGAACATATTAATTTCCTAGTGGAAATGAAAGCAAGCTTTTGTCAATCTCAATTGTCTCGTTTCATCTTATCTTCAGATGAAATAAAACATTCATTTCTACTTTTTCATTCCAAAAGTTATAATGCCCTAACCATTTCAATCTTATATTTCTTACATATGTACATAGCATGATGATTAAGTAGAGAGGCATGATGGTCATTCAATTCAACACATTCGTTACTATATACAGTAATATTACTACTTACTACTATGATCATTTGTCTTCAACACCTAGCTGCATACAACACATATCTTATCATTTTACTACTATATACAAACCTGACGGGTTTGCCTCAAAACTTGTTGGACTCGATGTATTTTTGGTTCAAAGCTTGTCGGGGACGCCCAATTTGCATGTGAACACGTGACTGGTTTTCATTGGCTCACAAACTCGTTGGCGTGGATACGGATTTTTGGATTGGTAGAGGATGTTTTTGGAATCCTGTATCGATTATACGATGAAGTATGAACTTTGAAGTATTATTCTCATATAGATAGGGTGTGTATATGTGAATTTGAAAAATTACATATAAAAATTTCAATATGATTAATCCCGATTAATCTTAGATGGTACCCCACCACTCAACTTACGTCTAATGATCTTCACAACACTACTATAGATGCTCTCCTGGCTTGTCAAACTCTTTTAACACATGACGATATGACATAATTTTTAGTTTTCACTAAATGCTTTGGAATATATATTGAATTGATGCCAACTAATACAATTGAAATATTATATGTGTAATCTTCAAATGTAATATCAGATGAAACACACGTACATGATGAAGCAGCCAAGTGCAAGCCAGTAACACATGGATGGGAAACAAATTATTAATATTCTAATTATAACAATTAATAATGTATGTTATGGACGATGATGATGGGTGAGATGAGAGAGGACATGACACCCATATGGGTGGGGTGCATGGCTTCCAAACTGCATAATAATGTCTTCACACCCCATGTGAATAGGGTACATGACTTAATTTCATGACAAAAGTTTACGTATAAAAATTTTTGATGGTTATTGTATCGTTGGAGTTTGAGTGGATTAATAATTAATTTTTTACACATTATTATCACGTATAAATACCCACGAGCCCTTCACCATTTATATTCATTTAAACTTTCCACTATGTATATTCATTCAAACACTCACCATTTTTATCCATACAAACCAACAATAGCTAATTTCCCAAGCAATAATCGCAGGATATTCATACATTCGACTGATTCCGATAACGATATTTTTTCGAACGATAGTAACATACAATTTTTTAAAGATCTCATCGAGCAAGCCGAAGAGGAAGACACATCAACATCATCGAGTATTCTACCACACAACTTTCTAATGTACAACTCACATTCTTAACAAAATTTCGTCACAAACGAAGTAAATTTGTATTATTGTATACATACACTTGCAACGTGTACATACGTTGGTGTTAAATGTGTAAATCTCAATTCTACTTAAGACTATTTGGTGTTACATAAATATACATACAAAAGAATTAAACTATAGAAAACTAATGAAAATAAAAAAAACAATTACTAGAGAAAACTGTAGCCAAAAAACCACAAAGACAATTAATATTAGACTCCAACGTGTATTACTCTACTTAATTCTCATGTTTAGCACGTTAATTTCAATTGCATTTGATCCAAACCCATAATAAGTATTTGACTTTTTTTCACACAGTTTGTAGAAAATGATTAACGGATGCACGATAAATTATTGGCTATAGCTAACTTCATGTTGTGATGCGTTTTTGTAATGAACTTGTTCAAAGCATTTTCCATTGCCAATAGACCGCCTTTCCTTACATTTATTTGGAGCTACCCGTCGAAGCAAAGTGGACCTTACCAAGTATTTGATGTTTCAACACCTGGGGGTGCAACAAGAATAAAGGTGATTGAGAATAAAGATTTTGAAATGATTTCATTTGTTAAAGATAGAATAGAATAGAATAGAATAGAATCCGTTGAGCATCCAGATCATAAACAACAATCTTGTCTTTTAAAACAAGACCTGCGTAGTTCATAATAACAATAAAAGTTTAAAATCTTTTAGGAAAAAATAGTTAAAAATTGAAATTGTTGGAAATCAAGAGGTGTATGTATAAGTTAGTTATACCTCCTAAAATGGTAAGGCCTTGACCTCTCATTTCCTGAAGACCTAAGCACCACTTTGCACTTACATACTACAACAACGGCACAAAAAGTATCAAAACACATAACATATTTTTAACTTTGATTAATACTAATTAAATTGAAATTATTACATCTTCTAACTCCGGTATAAGATAATCTTGGGGTGTTAAAACCAGAGAAGCACCACCATCAAGGTCAAGTTCACTTGAGGAAATATGTCGATTGTTCTGAAAATCATAATTAAAGATTGATTAATATAAGTTAAACAAACATATATATACTGAGAAAATAGTGAAAACCTGTTGACGGGGACCATATAACAATGTTCCCCATTTGATATAACAGGCTTGGCGTATGGTGAAACAGACCATGTATTCTGCAGCAACAATTAAAAGCGGTTGGTTTTCCATAAATATTTATTAATTTAACATAATTAAAATTTTGATTAATACTAACTAAATTGAAATTATTACCTTAGATGACTGTAGTATAAGATAATCTTGTGGTCTTAAAACCAGAGAAGCACCACCATCAAAGGTCAAGTTTACTTCAGGAAATATCTTCATTGTTCTGAAAAATAAATAAAGATTAATAAACATATACTGAGAAAATAGTGAAAACCTGGAGGAGGGGACTATATAACACTGATTCCCCTGTGATATAACAGGCTTGGCGGATTGTGAAACAGACCGGGTAATCTGCAGCAACAAAAGTGGTTTTCCATAATTTCTAAGATTTCAAAACAATAAAGAGTTTGACATTAATAAATGCTGCTCTTTGGAACTTACAGCATCAAGAGAGGATCATAAGCCTCTTCTGTGAGGTAAGCAAGGGCAGTTCCGGAATCAATTACTCCGCTCCCTGATTTGGCAAACACTGATGGATCGATGGGTAACGTTTTACCATTGACCGAAATGCTCAGCAGATTTACGTTGTACTGCGGCCTGGGATATTTATTTAAGCATGTCTATGAGGAGTGTTTCACATAAAATAATTTATTACCTAATAAAGATCGAAAGATTATAAATTTAATGACAATCAAAATATAGAAAAAGAGCAAGAAATTAGTTAAGACTTTGGTCATCTGAGCTAATTAATTATATAAATGACATTAAGGTGTACATAATTATCATTTTAACACAAAAGGGAACTTACTGTGAAGGGATAAGTGGCGTATAGACCAAATTCCACATGTTCTGCATCAAACAAACGGTTCTCCTAAACCCAACTTATACATAGATTATAGATACACTCCTCTTTCTCTCTTCTATATAACTTATTCTCCTCAATTCATTGTTGCACACACACACCAGGTGTTTGACGAATTAAGTCCAGAGAGAGAGAGGCCATGAGTTTTCCTACCAGCCACGCAGTGATGCTGATCATATCCATTATTGTGATCACATCATTAATGTTGCAAACTGCTTGTGGCTTTCCGACAGCTCTAAAGTTGGAAAGTGCTCCCACCACGAACCATCCTGTGGATTTAAGTCAACAAAAAGCTACAGACAGTTTAAGACACCCGAGCACCCAACCAGTTTTTGGGTTTCCAAAAACCGGTAGGGTGCTCGGGTGTCTTAACCCATCTGTAGTTTTTAGTTGGCAAATCCACAGCATGGTTCGTGGCGGAAGCTCTTTCCAACGTTAGAGCTGTCGGTAACCCACAAGCACTTTGCAACATTAGTATTGTGATCACAACGCTAAATATGATCAGCATCACCGCCCTTCCGGTAAGAAAACTCATGACTTCTCTCTCTCTCACACTCACTCAGGACTTAATTCGTCATACACCTTGTGTGAGTGTGCAGTGTGCAACAATGAACTGAGGAGAGTAAGTAATATATAGAAGAGAGAAAGGAGTGTATCTGTAATTAAAGAGAGAAAGAGGAGTGTATCTGCAATTAAAGAGAGAAAGAGGAGTGTAAGTTGGGTCAGTGTGTACGTGATTTTGTATGTATATAATTGTCGTCTACATGTGAGTGAATAGTGATGATGAAATGCTTGCTTTTTATCTTGTTTGTTTACAAATAGAAAAAAGTATTAAACGAATCAATTGTACAATTTTAAAGTTTTTGATATTAAATTAATATTCATCTTTAACATTACTAAAAAAGACTGCCATTACGAAAACCCTAATGAAGTGTAACATAAAACACATTGGGGCTTTCATGATAACCAAGCCTCTTGTAGAGGAGTCAAAGTTAATCCCTAAATCGTATCAACATATGTGAATCCCCAAATTAATCGACATCAAAATTGGACTTAATAAGTAGTCAATTACCTCAAAAAATGCAGAATAAACTCAATTGGGAACTAAGGATTCCTCGCCGCCACGGAAACAACCATCATCGCCGTCGCCTGAGGTTCGTAAATGGAAGCCGTCTCCTAGGGTTTAAAAACGAAACCTGGCAACAGTCGAAATCAGAGACGCTTACCCACCATAAACAACAGCAGTGGAAACTGGAGGTCGATGATATCTGAAAGTCTGGAAGGAAGAATAGACAGAAACAGGTGGGTGTAGAGAAATTAGAGTGAGTGAGTGAGTGAGTGAGTGGAAACTGAGGTCGAATAAGATGTACAAACATGTTAACAAAGTGTACAAACAAAGAAAGCGTGTTTTTCAATGAACAGTGAATACCTGAGGAGACGGAAAGTTGAAAATTATAATATATATATATATAATTTATTTATTTGTTGTTATAAACTATAAAATTATGAAATACTCTCTCCGTTAAGTATCATGGTTTGAAAACAAAAAGTTCAATATATTGAATGATTTTTTTTTTTATCAAATGATAATAATGTCCTTAAAAATTAGGTCCATCAATATTGTTTATTAATGCGAGTTGCGTGTGTATAAGGGTAAATTTGAATTTAGCTAATAAATTTTGAAAGGAAACATTTGTAATGGGACAAAATAAAAAATAAACTATTGGTACTTTTAGTGGGACGAAGTGAGTAAAATGCTATGTTATGTTCCATTAACACTATCGAATCTTTAATGAAAACGTAAAGGAGACTTAATACATATAATATAAAAATATTCGTCTTTAAGATTAGATTTAGGGCAAATACCACAATAAACCAACATATTTTCTGGTTTTGCTCACAAAAGTAATCCCTCAACTCGACTTTTGCATATAAAAGTCCTTCCACTTGTTGAATTTGAACATAAAAGTCTCTTGACTTAACTTTTACTTATAAAAGTCACTCAACTCAACTTTTCCAAATAAAAGTTAATCAACAATTTTATTCCTATGATTTGAGCTATGATGATGGGCCTCGGCTCAACTGAGCAACATTTACTCACTATGGGCATCATGGTCTTCGATGGTTGGACCACCCCTGCAACGCAGGGGGGGTATACTACTTAATATATAAATAAGTATGGTGAAAATCTATTATATTGTATGAAGTTTTCCCTTAAATAGATATTGTGATTTATATATTATCATGATAAACTGACACCGCATTGAAGTTCTGTTAAGGCTACTTTTATATAAAACACAAATTGAATTTTCATATTTTAAATTATTATTCATTAACTAAGAATCATTCACACTAACAATTTAACTAATAATACACCTAAATTTTAGTTGCGTTGCCAAGAGATATTATACTTTAAAAGAAATAACTTAATAGCCTAAATTTCATTACGTCGTTTCATAACAATTTACAACATTCTGAATAGGATAACAAATTAATACCGACACTGGGTGTAGCAAATGAAGCTACTGATATTGTTCGAACGGTATTGGTATGGTGTTGACAGTCACTATAGCTCATGATATATATATAAACTTTATTGCGAATACAAGTGATGCAGACGGCTCAGATCAACCCATGCGTCGAGAACCTAACACGTGACTTGGACCTATTATGGGTTTGAAACACAAGCTGGATGCTAATGACAATGATCTATTATTCAAGTTGTTTTGTTATCTTTATTTGACTTTTTTTTGGTTTGTGTTTATCCGTTTGGGTTGTTAGCTACTTTTATGGATGTTAGATCTTTTATATTCTGGATGTTTATGTTGAGAACATTTGGTTGATTATTTTTATTGAAGAACTTTGTTTACGTTGAACTTGTTTGAGTATTCTTGATCCAACTTGATTGCTTAAAGAAACTGCATCAACATCGTTCAACGAAATTTATACTAGAAGCCATAAAAATGAATGTTGGTAGGAGTATTATAGTTGTTCTGACGGAATCACTTTGTTTCATCACGGTAAAGTACAAATTAAAAATCAATTATATTTGACCTGATTAGTTTAATAAAATGCAAATAAGCATACTACAACAATATTTATAGAGTTTATAAAGAAAACAAAATCAACTCGCATTGATAACATGCACATTTGTGTTTTGATTTCTAGTACAAAAGTTCGTGAGGTGTCAATTTAGCTTCTTCCCTCTAAAATTATTATATATATTATTAAATTACAAAGATCGGTCTGTGTCTTATTTCTAGTATTCATTTGACTTTATGCATGTTGATTTTGTAATTTGTGCTCCAATGTTAACACGTGTTTTCCACTTTCTTCCCACCTCTTCATCCTTTTTCTATTCTCTACCGATCACATATCGTGGTGGCGGAAGTATGATGGTGATTATCCACTTTTGTGACTCTGTTTTGTAGACCACATTTCTTGCCCAGGCGCCCAGCATGGTTTAGATGAAATGCCAGTAGCTAAAAGCCCCAACGGTTACAATCAAAGGTAGCTTGAAAAAAATTTACATGGTAATATGTTATTTACTAATGTCGAATTATTCCTGTGCAGCTTACTATAAAGGCTATGATGATCAATTTAAACTAAGGGGACCTTGATTATGGGATTCGTATCGTGGCATGGAAAGATCCGGATGGCGTGGTCATGAACTATGCAACCGTGAATTTTCAGTCATTCGATCTTACACTTACAGTTTCGAGCCTTTGCGATTGACGCCAAACAATACAACAGGTTAGATCTCTATTAATTTCTTAGTATGGTGTGTGAGAAAATCAAATTTTGATAAATAATATATGTGTTATTAACTTATAATTCTTTTTGCAGCCAAAAACTGTATTATGAACTATTCTGAGTCGGAATTATATTATGTTGGTATTCTGCTACAGGAGCTGATGATTTTGATTCACTTCTGTAAGACGTTCTCTCTATTTTCTTAAAAGGCTGTGATGATGATTTATATGAAGAATCACATCTTGGCGGTGCATAATCGGAGTGCAAAACTCTTTTGCAGCCATGTGTATTCTAATGCACTCATCTGAGCCCGCGGATGTGGTATTTTGCATCCGCCTAATAGGTTATGTAGGCTTTTTGAATATTATTTATCAATATGTTAAAAAGGTTTTGATGATGTTATCTGAGCCTTTTGTTAGTTTTCGTTAATCCTGACGAGTGTCTAAGAGTTCAAAGTTTGGTAGTTTACTGGTGACTTCAAGACATCGCCACAACGCGTTAATTGATGGAAGAAGTACATGATTGATTCAAGCTATTAAATTCTAATATGGTTGTTTTATGTAACTTTTGGGCAAGAAAATGTGGCTACTATGATTTTGAAACCACCCCAAGGTGTGGCCATTGTTGTGTTTCCTGTTGAAAAGTATTTGTATGATTAGTTGGTTTTTGGTTTTTTGTATTTTATTTTGTGAGGGGTATATTGGGCAGGTTAATGTTGTGTTTCCAAACATTAATGTTCGAATCCTCTGTAGCTTAGATAATGTGTTTTCCATTGCATGTAAAGGATGTTGACATCTTGCATCTTGAATTTCTATGAGCTATGATGCTTCGGTTTTGGTGTGGCAACCATGATAACCACCTTAGCATTCCGTTAAAAAACGGAATGTGTTTCTTTTGTTTGTACATCTTTTTTATGTTTAGTTTATGTTATTTTGTTGGTTGAATCTTCGGTATATGTATGATGACGCTCCGATACTCGGTGTCACGACTTATAGTTATGTTGCAACCATAGCCGACATCTGACTCTTTAGAATTTTAATTTACATCTCGATTTTTTTACGTTTTGGCTATATATTTTTCCTTTCATTTGTATGTTGAGTAGGTTTAACATTTATAAAGTTTTGAGTGCTACACAATTAGTGTAGATTTCTATTTCTTTCCTTCAGATTTGGTACGGTCTCCATTAGTTGAAAGTAAGATAGAAATATTGTGCAAGCAATGTTGGTTGTGAAACTTTGAATTACCTTTATCATTTTATAAAGCCATGATCAAAATCAAGAAGATTCGATTTGACTACCAAGATCAATTTGACTACCAAGATATGAGCTTCGGCTATGGTTTCACAACCTCCCACAACGCGGGGGTCGAATTACTAGTGCTATATTATTACTCATAACTCTACTTTAGAAAAAAAGTTTAAATTTAGACAAAGGTAAAAATAAGTACACCGCAACAACATAAACAAAAATGGTAAATGAAGTCCCTTTAGACTAAAGAAAGGTAGCTAGAAAGGAAAAAGGAAAAATTCCCAAAATAACTTAAGAGGAGTGAGGAAAAAAAAAGATTTTAAATTTGTCCACGTCCCAAAACTAACCAATTAAATATGTACTGAGCTGATGCTTTGAAAAAATAAATGACAGAATTTTTCAACCAATGAAAAGTTGACACATGGAAAACATCTGACACACCATACGAGATTTTTAAAAATCTCATGGTTTCCGACCATATTTTTAATTTAAGTCACTTTTTATAAAACAGTCTATCAAGATGGTTTTTTTATGTTTCTTGTCTGGTCAGTTCATATTATATTTTTCTTGAGAGTTGAGTTTTTTCAATACGCATTTTGATTGAATTTGTTCTAAGGAGTTCATATTCTCAAGTTTCTTCTTATAAGTTTTAAAAGTTTAAATATCGTCTTCACCGATAGGATTTTTGGTATTCCGTCTTGACCGACAAAGTCTTTTAACATTCTGTCTACTCCGACTATATTTGTAATTAGGTTTTAGGTGAACCCCACTTTCCATAACCGGTTAACCGGTTAAAAACCGGTTTTTGAACGTTGTATAACGGCTATATGCCCGTTTTTTTTGTTTTTGGACCGTTTTTTTTTTTTTACCATTTTACCCCCACAAACATCTATATATAGTTTAGGTTGGGTATTGGTTAGATCACACTCGATTATACAACTCCAAACGCTCTAAACGTTTATTTCATACGCGATTATTTTGTTATCTCACGCTCAATTATACCACATTACCACTCCATACGCTCTTATTTCGTAGTCGTTTATTTCATACTCGAGTATACCACTCTTATTTCGTAGTCGATTATCATGGCCTCCCAAAGTGCTGCTTCATCCGTCAACATGGGTGCCTCGAACACGGGAGAAACGGTCGTTCGGGTCATCCCCACGAAACGAAACCATGATGTTTGGCAACATTTCGACCTATGCGAAATGTCTAACGGTAGCCAAAAAGCTCGATGCAAACATTGTTTGAAGTTTTATGGCAAAGATGCAAACTCCACTTTAAAAGCGCATGTACAAAGGCCCTTTTGCAAGGCCTTGAAGGACGAATCGGGAAGTAGTTCGCAGCCGGAGATGACGAATCAAGGAGCGGTGTTTACGTACGACGTTGAAGCGGTACGTCAACAGTTTTCAAACTTTGTGATTCAACAAACACTTCCTTTCAACCACTTCGACAACCCTCGATTCACGGAGATGATGCAAAACTATGTTCAACCACGCTACCAACACGTAAGTCGTTCGACCCTTAGAAGAGATTGTCTTAAAGCATGGAAAAACGCTAAATCCGAACTAATTTCATACTTTTCAAACTTACAAACTGGTGTAAACTTAACAACTGATGTGTGGTCGGTACCTCATGGTTCGCCCGACTCATACATTTGTGTGACGGCTCATTGGGTTGACCCCGAGTCGTGGCAAATGATGAAACGAACCGTTGCGTTTCAATTGTTTGATTACCCGCACACGGGTAGAAATATTTTTCAAATTTTGGATAAAGTCATTCGACAATACAAGATTGAACATAAAATCTTTTCAATTTCGTTTGATAACGCGTCCAACAATACGGCCGCGGTTGGCCATTTAAAATTAAAGTATAAACCTATTTGTGATGGAGCATTTTTTCATAGCCGATGCATTGCGCATATTATCAACTTGGCCGTGCAAGATGGGTTAAACGTGATCGAAACGCAAAGAAACAATTTTAAAAGAATGTTACGAGATGTTTTTAGCAACAATAAAACATTTTCAAGATACAAAAAATTTTGTGTAGAAGCTAATTGTCAATGGTTGGGGCCAAATTGGGATTGTCCAACAAGATGGAACTCGACTTGTAATATGTTTGAGAAAGCCATCCAACAAAAAGAATCATTAATTGTGTTTCATCAAATTTTGTCAAGTAGGGGTAAATGTGCACCGTACGATCCTAGAAACTGGTTATTGATTGAGATCGTTACGGAGGTCCTTCAAATTTTTAAATCTTGCACAACTAGTTTATCCGGGGTTTACTATCCAACAAGCCCCATTGCTTTACCAAAAATTGCTGTCATGTGCACAAAATTGAGTGAACTTCATTGTAGGGGTGCACCTTATTTTGATATGAGTGTAAAAATGAAAGAAAAATTTAGAAAATATTTTCAAGAACTACCCGCTGTTTTGACATGTGCTGCTGCGTTAAACCCTTGCATCAATGTTGGTGGTGTTGAAGCTTTAATAGAAAAAATTTGTGATGAGCTAGGGTTAAACGACGATCAAAACCCCTATTATAGCCAAACTTTAAAGAATGCTTTCAACACCACATTGTCAAACATGTATGATGTCTACCTTACAAAATACGGGTCGTCTTCCCAAATTCATGACTCGTTAAGAGCTGTTGCCCAATCCCAATCCCAAACCGACCTTGAAATGGGGATGTACTACATGATTTGGGAAGACGCCGGTAAACGTCAAAAGGTAAACACCCCAAGCAGTGAACTTGGAAGGTATGGTGGTACCAACTTTGTGAAACACATGACTCCGGATGAATTTAGAAGTCTTGATTTGCTGGCTTGGTGGAGAGGCAAGGAGGATGAGTTTCCGATCCTCGCCGCCATGGCCAAAGATTTACTAACGGTCCAAGCTTCCACGGTAGCTTCGGAGTCTGCTTTTTCTGTTTCTGGCAGGGTTATATCGATTAGGAGGACTCGACTCACTGCACCAGCTATAGAGATGTCGATTTGCTACAAGGATTACTTGGACTCTTTAGATAGGGCACAACATCAACGCTCACTCGAGGGGGAAATGGAGTATGAAGCGGGCTTGTATGAAGACGAGGTCAATGAAGGACACACTCAACCAATGACCGATGAAGAAGCCGCGTACGACGATTACCTAAGAAATAGCTCGGGATCGGGTAGCGAAGAAAATTAGTTAAAGAAACAGCAAACATGGAGGCAAATCATGAGTAAGAAACAGCAAGTTGTTCATGTAATCGTGTCTAAGCATTCTTTTTCCTAATATGTGCTCTTATTTACTTGTTGATTTGGATTTTTCTAATTTAGTTAAAGAAACAGCAAACATGGAGGCAAATCATGAACAAACTGCGATTGGGAACAACAGGAGCATCTGCTAGTTCACGATTTAATGTTTGTATTTTTGAGTTAAATCATGAACAACAGTTCTTGGCAGAGATTTCTTCAGTGTTAATGATTTAATGTTTGTATTTTTGAGTTACGAATATGCGATAACGATTTAATGTTTGTATTTTTAATGTAAAAACTATAAATGAAAGTTATGTGTTTTTAATCTTTGGTTTGTTGAAAACACATTCACCAACACACACTCATACTCATCTTCCAAGCAAAGAACCCTAACAACGAAAGCAAAGAATGGCTTCGGTCAGTCCGTTTTGCCTTGTAGTTACCGTTTTGTCTTGTAGTTACCGGTTTGTTTATACTGTGAAAAAATAATGGTCTTCATTAAGTACAAAATATAAAAAACAAATATTCGTATTTGAAACCGCGAAATTTAAAAAAAAAAAAAAAAAAACCGGTTAATAAAAAAACCGGTTTATTAACCGGTTCTAACCGGTTTCTAAACCGGTCCTAACCGGTTAGACCGGTTAGGGTTTTGACAGCAAAAAACCGGTTATTAACCGGTCCGGTTATTAACCGGTTTTTTTCCGGACCAAAAAAAACCGGTCCGGTTAATAACCGAACCGGTTTTTAAAAAAAAACCGGTTTGTGCACCTCTAATGTGAGCCAGCTTTGATATGTGTATGTTTGTGCTTTGGTTACTTGTATATTACTAATAAATCTATAAAGGATATAGTTTATTAAACTTTTAAGGGATATTGGTTTTGAATACCCCAACTTTCACTCATTGGACAATAACACTCACAATTAACGATTTGTCTCTCATCACTCCCAACATTCACCCTATTTGTTTATGGCACTCCCGAACTTAACGAACCTTAACTCCGTTAGTTTTCTTGATGGCGTGGAATTTTTTATTAATAAAAAGTATATTGTGGGTCCCACACCATCTCCTTTCTTCAACTAAAACCTCATCAACCTCCATTTCCGGTGACCTCGTTTTTCTGGCGAATTTGATTTTTCCGGTTACTTCGTCTTTCTGACAATGGAGATTGTGCAGAGGTGTAGAAAGACGATGGAGATTGTGCACTGGTGAAGAGATAATGAAGATGGTGCTCGACAGAAACATGCAACTCGTTTTTCCAGCGAGCAGGAGATTCCGGAAGGTGGTTGGCTGAGACACTGGTGGTGGCGGAGGGTGAGGTTGTGGTTGTTGTCGCGGTGGGCGATGAAATGATGAATATGGTGCTCGCCTAAACATGCAACTCGTTTTTCTGGCAAGCAAAGGATTACCTACACCTCAAACTAAATGATGAAATATATTGTTTATTAAATCTCAAACTAAACTGTATTTTTTTTTACTAATTGTTAAGGGAAGGAAAGTAAAAGCTATCAATACTTTAAGGGAAGAATGAAACTTACTAAAATTTAAGGAAAGAAAACAATATAGAGAGATGATACAAATGAAGTTGTATGGGTAATAGGATGCACCAAACTAAGCACAAGTATTTTGAACAGTAATAATTAATTATGTGAGGTTAATTCATTTTGATAATTAAAATATATGAAATTTATATGTTATATCTATATTTAAAGTTTATAGCAATTCTGAATTCGAATAGTAACTTACTGTTGGAAAAGCAAAGAACAAAATAATTTAGAAGGCAAAGTAGGGAGTTTGTATGGTGGGTTTTAGGGTTGGCTTTATAAAAGAGGAAAAAAAAGTTAAAAGCAAAAATAATGGTAAACAGTTCACATCCATTTTCTTTTGCTTAGATGGACCCATCTAACAAACATGCAAAAATCTATACTAAGTTAAGGTCCATAATAAGAGTTGCCACTAATTATCGTGAATACAATGGGATTATAACAAGTGCTTTGATTCACAACATATCATGTAGGTATCTTTTGATGTTTATTCATGAAATGGAAAGAATGGTCCCTCTAAGCCTCAATGTGAAATAGAAACACACATTCTTAGTTTTTGGGTGGCAATATAGTTAAAGAAAGCACGAGTGATAATGACCGTCACAACACCAAAACAACCTTAATTAACCGCATCAGGCTTTGCATTTGGTCCAAATGGGTTCGGGTCGTTAGCATATCGATCTATATAACTTGTCCAATAAATGTTACGTTTAGTTGAGCTGTAATTAATTAAATACATTAGCCCGTTTCTTGACCACCTTTGATTCATCCACCAACCTGTTCATGGACGTGTCCTAGTTACATGATATAAG